>NC_092126.1:171811145-172127469 GCF_043159975.1 Macaca nemestrina
CAGCCAACACCATACTAAATGGGCAAAAACTGGAAGCATTCCCTTTGAAAACCAGCACAAGACAACGATGCCTTCTCTCACCCTCCTATTCAACATAGTATTGGAAGTTCTGGCCAGAGCAATCAGGCAACAGACAGAAATAAAGGGTATTCAATCAGGAAAAGAGAAGTCAAATTGTCTTTGTTTGCAGATGACATGATTGTATATTTAGAAAACCCCATCGTATCAGCCCAAAATCTCCTTAAGCTGATAAGCAAGTTTAGCAAAGTCTCAGGATACAGAATCAATGTGCAAAAATCACAGGCATTCCTATACACCAATAACAGACAAACAGAGAGCCAAATCATGAGTGAACACCCATTCACAATTGCTACAAAGAGAATAAAATACCTAGGAATACAACTTACAAGGGATGTGAAGAACCTCTTCAAGAACTACAAACCACTGCTCAAAGAAATAAGAGAGGACACAAAGAAATGGAAAAACATTCCATGCTAATGGATAGGAATAATCAATATCATGAAAATGGCCATACTGCCCAAAGTAATTTATAGATTCAATGCTATCTCCATCAAGATATCATTGACTTTCTCCACAGAATTGGAAAAAACTACTTTAAATTTCATATGGAACCAAAAAAGAGCCTGCAAAGCCAAGACAATCCTAAGCAAAAAGGACAAAGCTGGAGACATCATGCTACCTGACTTTAAACTATACTACAAGGCTACAGTAACCAAAACAGCATGGTACTAGCGTCAAAACAGATAGACCAATGGAACAGAACAGAGACCTCAGAAATAACGCCACCCATCTACAACCATCTGATCTTTGACAAATCTGACAAAAACAAGCAATGGGGAAAGGATTCCCTATTTAATAAATGGTGTTGGGAAAACTGGCTAGCCCTACACAGAAAGTTGAAACTGGATCCCTTCCTTACACCTCATACAAAAATTCACTCAAGATGGATTAAAGACTTAAACGTAAGACCTAAAACTATAAAAACCCTTGAAGAAAATCTAGGCAATACCATTCAGGACATAGGCATGATCAAAGACTTCATGACTAAAACACACTAAAAGCAATAGCAACAAAAGTCAAAATTGACAAATGGCATCTGATTAAATTAAAGAGCTTCTGCACAGCAAAAGAAACTATCATCAGAGTGAATGGGCAACCTACAGAATGGGAGACAATTTGTGCAATCTATCCATCTCACAAAGAGCTAATATCCAGAATATACAAAGAACTTAAACAAATTTACAAGAAAAAAACAACCCTATCAGAAAGTGGACAAAGGATACGAACAGACACTTCTCAAAAGAACACATTCATGCAGCCAACAAACATATGAAAAAAAGCTCATTATCACTGGCCATTAGAGAAATGCAAATCAAAACAACAATGAGATACCATCTCACACCAGTTAGAAAGGCAATCATTAAAAAGTCAGGAAACAACAGATGTTGGAGAGGATGTGGAGAAATGGAAACACTTTTACTCTGTTGGTGGGAATGGAAATTAGTTCAACCATTGTGGAAGACAGTGTGGTGATTCCTCAGGGATCTAGAACTAGAAATACCATTTGACCCAGCAATCCCATTACTGGATATATACTCAAGGATTACAAATCATTCTACTATAAAGACACATGCAAACATATGTTTATTGCAGCACTGTTCACAATAACAAAGACTTGGAACCAACTCAAATGCCCATCAATGATAGACTGGATAAAGAAAATGTGGCACATATACACATGGAATACTATGCAGCCTTAAAACAGGATGAGTTCATGTCCTTTGCAGGGACATGGATGAAGCTGGAAACCATCATTCTCAGCAAACTAACACAAGAACAGAAAACCAAACACTGCATGTTCTCATTCATAAGTGGGAGCTGATCAATGAGAACACGTGGACATGGACAGGGGAACACCACACACCAGGGCCTCCCAAGGGGTGGGGGGCTACAGGCAGGATAGCATTAGGAGAAATGCTTAATGTAGATGATGGGTTGATAGTTGCAGCAAACCACCATGGCACGTGTATACCTATGTAACAAACCTGCACCTTCTGCACATGTATCCCAGAACTTAAAGTATAATAAAAACAAAGTTCTCAAGGTTTCTCCATGTTTTAGCATTTTAGAAAATACATTTTCTCTCCCTTGTGAACATCTTAATAACCTTTTCTCTAAATTACTTTATTATAAGAATATAGTCTATCATACATATAAAATATGTGTTATTTTGTATTAAAATATGTGTTAATTGGCTTTGTTATTAGTAAGGCTTCTGGTCAATGGTAAACTAACAGTAGTTAAGTTCTGGAGGAGTAAAAAGTTATATGCAGATTTTCAATTTAGCAGGCTGTCAGTGTTCTTAACCGCCGAGTTGCTCAAGAGTCAACTGTACATACACCCAACCATACACACAGGTAGGGATCAAGCCAAAATCCTGGGAATCAACATTGGTCTCCTCTGTCACTAGCACCCCCTTCCTCATTTTATCCATCAATAAATCCTACCAACACTGTCCTTAAAACATATTCTGAATCTGATCATTTCTTAGCATTTCCACAGTGGCCTCTCTAGTACAAGCCAGTATCTTCTCTTGCCTCCTCAATATGCCTATTCTTCCACAACAATAATAACAATAACAATGGACTGGAAGACACCACACCAAAAAAATCAGTAGTGATTTTATTTGGATGGTAGTTTTACCAATGACTTTTAACTTACCTCTCTCATACTAGTTCATATTTTCTACATTTTATATACTTGGATTGTTTTGACAAGCAGGAAAAAGAACTCACCATAAAATACTAAATATGTAGCAACACTTCATTTTAAAGCTGATTAAACATTTTCTTTTTTTCTTTTTTATTTTTTTGAGACAGTTTCGCTCTGTTGCCCAGGCTGGAGTGCAATGGTGAGACCTCGACTCACTGCATCCTCCGCCTCCCAGGTTCAAGCGATTCTCCTGCCTCAGCCTCCCCAGTAGCCATTACAGGTGTGTGCCACCATGCCTGGCTAATTTTTGTATTTTTAGTAGAAACAGGGTTTCACCATGTTGGCCAAGCTGGTCTCTAACTCCTGACCTCAAGTGATCCGTCTGCCTCGGCCTCCCAAAGTGCTGAGATTATAGGTGTGAGCCACTGTGGCCAATTAAACATTTTAAGTTGATTTTTCCTTAGCTCTTGCCCAATTTTCAAGCCAGATACTAACTTTTCCAAAAAAGGTTAAAGAACTTCTTCGCCAGGCGCGGTGCCTCACGCCTACAATCCCAGCACTCTGGGAGGCCCAGGCAGGCAGATCACCTAACGTCAGGAGTTCGAGACCAGTATGACCAACATGGAGAAACCCCATTTCTACTAAAAATACAAAAAAATTAGCCAGACGTGGTGGTGCATGCCTGTAATCCCAGCTACTCGGGAGGCTGAGGCAGGAGAATCACCTGAATCCGGGAGGCGGAAGTCGTGGTGAGCTGAGATTGTTCCATTGCACTCCAGCCTGGGCAACAAGCAAAACTCCGCCTCAAAAAAAAAAAAAGTCTTGATCAGACTAATTAATATATAAATACTGAAGACTGCAACATTTTTTCCAACTCTTCTAAATGACTCTGGCAAAAACATTAATCACACGTATTTATCTGTTCCACTCTATGCATCTGAAAAACTAAAAAATCAAACACTTCCCTGATAGGAATACAGCTAACAGAATTGTTATTAAAAAGTCTCTAGATGTTTGCTGAATAATAGCTAAGATAATATTAACATTGTTTTTTAGAATGTAGCTACATTACTTCCATATTTGAGTAGTTCTGTTTATTGTACAGGGAAAAAAAATTTAAACCTCAAAGGGTAGTTTTAGGCACTTCATTCATTAAATTCATGCCTACTGTTTATCAGACATTCACTTAGCAGGCATTAGTGTTACCCACTAATATTCCAGTTCTTCTTCTTTCAGGAACATAGCGAGGTTGCTCTTCCTCGTCTCTGTGAGGTTAGGTGTGGCTACATCCCTTGCTTTGATCAATGAAATATGAGAGAAAGTAATGTGCCAGTTCCAAGCTGAAGCATCATGAGTCAGAGCATGGTTCACCATTTCCCACTCCCCTGCTAAGACAACTAGCCTCCATTCAGGCTTGCGGAGGCTTTGTTAGCCCACACTGCTGAATGAGGACAACATGGAACGAGGTCCTTGTCAACCTAAGATTGTCTGCGGCCACTGAGATTTGGGGCTTCTTTGTTACTATGAGGATGCTAATCTTCATTAAGTGCCTAGTGTAAATCAGGTCCTGAGCTAGGCATTGGGAGACATATGGTAAGAGATATCATCTCCTGCCTTTACATAGCTTAGAGTCCAAAGGGAAAAACATACTTATGAACAAATAATTGCTATGCATTCCTTAATGGAGAGAATTGGTGGACAGGAAAAGGAACATGCAGTGGGGCGAATACAGGGAGAGCGGTAGTTTTGAGGAGGTTACAGTATAAAGAAATGGCAAAGAAGCCCACTGAAGGAAAGGGAATCTGACAGGTATTATTCAATAGTAGCATAAAGCCACTTGCACACCTAAAATTCTGGGAGTTAAAGGATGTAAACAAACTTCCAAGCCCCTATTAGGTCAGACCACTGGTACATCCAACAAACATTCTATCTCTGATAGAATTAAAGCAAAATCCATATAGGAAAAATCATTAGTTTCTATAACACCGTTTTTTAAAATCCAGGACTGTAAGTCTCCTGGGATGAACTATATTTAATAATTGTGTATTTCTTACTCATGGTTATCTAAATCCTTTTCCATCCCCACCACCATGTAAGATATGCCCTCCTGGGTCCAAGCAGCATGCCTCCTCTAAAAGTGATTTAACTTGGACAGTAATCCTGCCAGTGTTTAGGTGTGGCTACAAAAAAATCTCTGAGAGGTTAGAATAGGCAAGAATTAATGCCAGTTAGTAAGAAAGACTTTGCTTTGAAAGAAATACATACAAAATGGGAAACAGAACTAAGTTAAGAGTATTCCCACAATATGCAGACACAGCAACCCAGAAAGCAAGCCAGGGCAGATGTCACTAAGCAGAATAAAAAGCTAAGCACTTATACCCAAACTGCATTTTAAATATTTACTCCAACGTAAAGAATTGAAGGGTTTAATACCTCTTGTCAAAATGAATACTCAAAGGTTTGGCTTTTGACTCAGCAGTATAAGATACTGATGTTACTTTTTAGATGATAAAATACAGTAATATACTCGAATCTGTTTGTAGTTGGAAATGCTACTTAACCACCTGACTAAAATATTATGAAACTCTGTCCCCTCTCTATTTGGGCTAAATAAACTATAGAGTATTAAACTACAATACAGATTCCCTACTACCCCAGAAAGTGCCACCACCTCTCCCCCTCTCCATCATACACTTTTTCTAAAAACCAATAACTATGATTACCAAAGCAGACTGGTTGGCCAAACAAAATATAACAGCAGAATTTTCCAAAGTAGTGTTGGCTGAAAGATCAGCTTTACAAACTCTAGGGAAGCAACAAGCAGGATATTTGCAAATAATAAACCACATCTTAGAAACAGCCATGTACCATTTCTTCTTGGCCATGCATATCTGTAGAGGAAAGTTACAGATGACTGGGATAGCAGGATATTCCAGAGAAAATTTAGAGGGTTATTCGTGTTTGTTACCCCATTTTTTTTTTTTTTTTTTTTTTTTTTTTTAGTTCAAGCGTATTGGTCCTGTTTAGGATGTGTAAAAGGTTGTGCATTTAGAGATTTACCATCAGATACAAATATGGAATCCATTCATTTTCCTGAGGCTTAGTTTACCTGCCACAGCTGAATGCACATGTATATTTGTTTCAAATTGATTTCTCTTCACCTTCAAATCAATTCAACTCAAAAGGTACAGAATAATTCCGATGGGTGACTTTTCTGACCCCATGAGGGACAACAATGGTTAGTGATAGCTCTTGCCTTCCCTACTTCCAAAGTGCCCTTTTCATTTTAGGTGTGAGCAGGCCTAACCCCATTAGAAACTCCTAGGAAATGCGGACCAGTCATCAATCATGTACTCTGAATGCGGATTAGGGTGTGGGCAAGGAAAGAAGAGGCAGGAGGATGAAGAACACAGTGAAAGAGTTTGGTTTTAATTCCCTAGGCAATGAGAGTGGGAGGAACATGATTGTACACATCAGAGATTGCAGCTGAATGTAGAGGAAGAAAGCAGAGTTAGAGTTAGGATGGTGGGAGGTGAAGGAGAGCACACAAGAGGCATTGCCAAGGTGACAACATGAGGGAGGGAAGTGGGGAAGGGAGGTCTGTGTTAACATGTGTAAGAGAGGAGGCAAAGAAGATGCCAAAGTTTACAGCCTGTCTTCTTGATCTATGCTGATGTGTTTGTTTTGGGTTTCCTGTATATTTTACGTAAACAAAAAAGAGGTCTCAGTGAAACTATACAATCCCTGCATTATGTTACTGTGGAAGGAAAACAGTCCCAAAGGCCTTAATGGCTACATGCCTTATTACATGCGTATCCACAGAATGGGCTAGAGAAGCGAATGCATCTGGTGCCCATCTGAGAGAAAAGACAACACTGGGAAGTCTAAACAGGAAAGAAATTAATATATGTCAAAATGTTTGTGTTTACTTTCCAATCCATTAATTAAATCCCCCCAGTGCTCTTGTTATTTTATCACCTGAAACCTACTACATCACCTCATTAGAAAATGCCAAGAAGTCATGAAGAGATCGCTGGAAGGTACCCACAGAAAGTCACAATACTTTTTCCCTGGAAAATAAAATTACCTGAAAAATCAAATTAGGAATCATTTTTAAAAGTTCTTTGGGAGATTCTTTTCTCTTTGGTACAATTCTGGTATCTGTTTTGAAATAAAATTCTCCAGCTTCATTTATATCAGATAGCACCAGAATGAAGCTGATCCCTCAAACTATAAACCACCAACAGTGAATTTATGATACTGTAGGGATCAGAGTTCCAAGATAATGAAAACACACCGAAGGAACAAAGGTTTTTTTGAATTTGTTTGTTTTTTGTTTTTGTTTGTTTGTTTGACAGGGTCTGTCACCCAGGGTGGAGTGCAGTGGCACAATCTTGCCTCACTGCAACCTCCGCCTCCCAGGCTCAAGCCATTCTCCCACTTCAGCGCCCCAAGTTGCTGGGACTACAAGTATAAGCCACCACATCTGGCTAATTTTTTTTTTACTTTTTGTAGAAATGGGTTTTTGCCATGTTGCTCAGGTTGGTCTTTAAACTCCTGGGCTCAAGTAATCCACCTGCCTTGGCCTCCCAAAAGTGCTAGGATTACAGGCGTGAGCCACCATGCCGGGCCAAGAATAAAGTTTTAAAAGCAAAGAAACAAATTTAAATGTCTGTTGTGTTGTATTGTGCTGTGTTGTGTTAGAGAAGAGGGACTTCAAGTCTGGCCTATATAAATGCAATTATCTAGGTAATTTACACCAAGTGAGTATAGAGAGTCCCCAAATTATACAACATATTACTTGTCATTTCACACTGTCATATAAAGACACTGCTTAGGATCATCCAATCAACATAGTAGGAATTAATGGAAGAGGGACCGACTGCAAGAGCAAGTGATAGAAAACTGTAAATCATTTCATATTGTTGAGAAAATGCAGAGGGATTTAGATTACAGAAGCAAATTCAGGAAAACTCATTTCAAAAAAAAAATTAGGGTGTGGGTCAAAATTTCCACTTTATAACAAAGTTTGAGTCTACACCCATGCCCTGCAAGAGCCATGGAACAGAGACCCTGACTCGGAGTCCATATTTTGTGGCAGACAGTGGTTGATGTCTGGTGTTCAAAGCTCTCCCCACACACTGGTGGTCCACAGGCTGGTCTCTTTCAGCACTGATGTTTACAATAAGATGATGTTATGAATAAAGCATGCACTGATGACATGTAATTGAATTCAGACATCAGCTTAGAGCGGTACTTCAGAAGCAGTGCCATTCTTTACATGAATTCTGTGGGGGTATTTCTGTGGCCACCAATGGCAGCAGATGGGGCCTGAGGGGAAGCTTTTAGAGGATTGAAGGGAAAAACAAATCTAGTTCAACCTGAAACTCCAAGCTTTACAATGGACAAAAATGGACACAAAAACTTGTCTCTTTTTCCACTAATCCCAACATCAAAACACAAGGAAGAGGGAGCTAATTATTAGAAGCTCCAGAAACAACCACTTCCTAGCAATATTCTCATTTCAAAAGTCAAAAAGCAGCCTATTTTCCTCATCCTCTGTTTTCCAAACACCATCCTCAGTTAAACCTTTAGTCTCCTCAACTCCCCCTCTGCAAATAGACCTAGCTACTTCACAAATATTTCCTTTCATTCTTATATCCTCCTCAACCTCCTCTATCTCTGCAAACAAGCCTCACCTGTCCACATATCCCCAAACCCATCTGCAAACACCCCCCTCTGAGCAAATAGCCCCAGATCCTCTCCTTCCAATGCCATTCCCAACAGTTTCTGCAGCCATCCATAACCCTGGATCTTCCCACTATCTCAATATGTCTCCTTAGAACTTCCTCTTCTCCCGCTCACTCATCCTGGCTTTCTAACCTCTGTTCCTTTAAAACTCTTCCACCACACACAAGATTTTATATTCTACAGCAGAGAGAGAAAAAAGCCTGTTTGTTAGCAGGCATAGTCTCCTTATTGTTCTGTTTTGCAAATAAACACAGAAGCAAATGGATTCCAACTCCTCTTCCTTTGCACCATGTTCTTTGTCACTCAAAGACCTGCCTGTTTGAACAAAATAATTATTACCCACTAGATACATGTAGGTAGGTGGATAATCTCCAAGGAGGATGTTTACAATTATCAAAAAGATCCAAAAAAGCAGTTCCACAGGAAGAAATGTATTTTAATGGTAAAATAAGGAGGCTTGTTTATTCTTTCAGAATGAGCCTATTACAACAGGCAGCTGTAAATCCTAATGTGTGTAGACACGCACAAGTACACATACACTCCCAGAGACAGACACACATGCTGTCCACATGCCTACAGTGGCCTCAAACACACAAAGGCTTTTTGTGACTGCCAATGGGGACTCTTCAGAATTCAGACAACAAGACACAGCCTCAGAATTCACCAGGTGCTGGGAGTGATGTGTGGCAGGGCTGGAGAGAAAGGTGAGGGTCACTGGGGACCAGAATGTGGCTGCGATGTCTTAGGACACCGATTACACGGTTGCTTTCTTGCTTTTCTTTTCCTTTTTCCTTTTTCTTTTCTTTCTTTTTTTTTTCTTTTCTTTTTTTTTTTTTGACTTTTTACTTTATCATATTCTAAAGATATCTAAAAGAAGAAGGAAGGAAGACCATTAGGGAAAGAACAAAAGACTCAAATGATGCTACAGGAGGGAAAAGGGGCCCAGAAGGAAGTGGAGAGTGATAGGGGATAATGAGAACATTAAGTGCAGATGGAAGGAGTAGAGCACAATATAAAAGAAGTTCCAGCTTCTTCCTGTTACAATAAAAGAGTGTAACCCCGGGCTACCATTCCCTTCTGTTATCCCTAGCTGTACTGAAGACTGAGCTCTGTCAAAAAAGAAGAAAAAAAAAATTCCAGATGGTATTCAAAGGTTCCTAAAAGTAATCACAATCAACAGCAATAACCATATTTCAAATGAGGATCTTCATCTCCTGTGAGCAGGCTATTTTTAAATCAGTCTACATAGTTTTATATTAGGAATTCTTAGAAATCTTATAGGTCTCTTAGTAAGGAGGGTAAGCCATCAATCATAGGGATTTTAAAAAAAGTTTTGTGCTAGTCCCTTGAGTAAGACTAGTCTGTAGGAACTTTAAAATATTCTTTAGACTCTGCAAGTAATTTAGCTGCATGTTCCCTGTGATAACTCTCTTCAGCCAGTGAGGAGGACAGGTTGGAGGAGGACAGAAAGCAGAAGCAACCTCAGTAAACTTTTGAGTCATTAGTTTTCTCACACTTGCAAAATTCCTTTCTTTTACATAAATCATCAAGATGTGCTTTTTATCAATTAGACTCACATTTGTGTTAAAGCAGCTTTAGCAATATTTAAAGAAGAGACGCTGTCAATAAGTATTGAAATATATATATATATATATATATATATATATATATAAATTCAGCTCAACACAAATTCAAAGTATGCTGTCTCTGATTACAGAAAATACAAGGAAGAGAATAACACGGTTTAAAAAAACAAAAACAAAAAACCAGAGATGCAATTACCTAATTCTAAAATATGGGAAAGTCCCCAGTGGTGGGAGGGGGGTGGAGGAAGACTCATGAATAATCAAATGGCAAGAGAAAAAGAAAAAAAAAAACAAGAGGAAGAGAGAAGTATTCTCTATTAAAGACACTGAGGGGACATACCAATTAAATGCAATGTGTGGACATGGTTTTGGATCCTGTTTGGAACAAACCATCTGTTTTTTAAAATGTATGAAGCTAGGCAAGGTGGCTCAGGCTCATAATCCCAGCACTTCAGGAGACTGAGGCATGAGGATTGCTTGAGCCCTGGAGTTTGAGACCAGACTGACCAACACAGCAAGACCCCATCTCTACAAAAATTTAAAAAATTAGCCAGGCATGATGGTGCATGCCTGTAGTTCCAGCTACTCAGGAGGCAGAGGCAGAGGCAGAGGCAGAGGCAGAGGCAGAGGCAGAGGCAAAGGCAGAGGCAAAGGCAAAGGTAGAGGCAGGTGGATCACTTGAGCCCAGGAGGTCAAGGCTGCAGTGAGCTATGATCATGCCACTGCACTCCAGTCTGGGTGATGCAGCAAGATCCCGTAATTTTTTTTTTAAGTATATGCTGGGAACAGTAGATCAGGCCTATAATTCCAGCACCCTAGGAGGCCAAGGCAGGCTGATCACTTGAGCCCAGGACTTCGAGACCAGCTTGGGCAACATGGCGAGACCCCATCTCTACAAAATACACAAAAATTAGCCAGGCATGGTGGCACAAGCCTGCAGGTCCAGCTACTGGGAAGGCTGAGGTGAGAGGATCACTTGAACCCAAGAGACCAAGGCTACAGTAAGCCAAGATCGTGCCACTATACTCCAGCCTGGGTGACAGAGCAAGATCTTGTCTCAAAAAAATTAAAATTAAAAAAAGACATACGAGACAATCAGAGAATTTGAGACTGGAAAATAGATGATAATGCTGTGATTTTTAAGTGTGATGATGATATATCTTAAAAATACTCTTAGAGTTACATTGTAAATTATGAATGAAATACAATGATGTTTGGAATCTGCTTTACAACAATGCATGTTTTGGGGTAAAACGAGGTTTACAAATGAAACAAGATTAGCATATATAAATAATTGTTGAAGCTGGGTGATAGGTACATGGATCTTTGTTTATTATTTTATTATTTTAGTGTATATTTAAATTTTTGTGTAGTTTAATATTTTTCATAATAAAATATCTTTTTAAAAAGCTACAAGCATTCTGCAAGTCAACATCAAATAAAAAGTATATACTGACTTAAAAATTATAGTAGCTGACTTTACAAAGAAGGTTGGAGTCATATCACTGGCTCCTAGCTGATTTTTTTTTTTTTTAAGTATAAAATACTAACTCTTTATCATACTGAATTAAGTTCCTAAAAACTGATACATGTATTTTTAAGTACCTGGGAGAAGTTTGAAAGCAAATACATTTTCCAGAAAACAAGTAAGCAGGCCATCACATTTAAGATATTTGCAAGATAACGTTAGTTGGGGTAGCTAAGTTTCACCACTGTGTGCCCAAATAATGATTTCATCATAAAGTTGACACGTAAAAGCATTCACAAAAACTGTCAAACCCTCCATATCAAGAATTTCAGCCTCAATTAAAAGGTTAAAATACACACACACACACACACACACCCCTTAGAAATGTATGTTAAGGAAGAGACTAACATACTTCGAATATTTTACAGTTCTGTTACTGCTTCTCTGAAACTGGAGGAGATCTTTAGGTCAAGTTCTTCATAGAATCCTAACCAAGGATTCTGACCAAGTCCCCCGTAAAGCTGGAAGGGTCTTCCTTTATTATGTGATCACCCAGTGACGAGGAGAATCATGGGATAACTCAGAGGTCCTGACTTCTGTGTGTACTGTACTTCAGATACTCTTCTTGAACCACAGGAGTGCTATAGGAAAAAGCACCCTCTGATCTTTTGATCTCAAAGCTAATTTCAAGCAAGAGCATTATCAACCTGGGGATCATATGTGGATAAAGATGCTCTCTTGACCCTGAAACCACCTCCGTGGACTTGAACTGGAAGCTGACGAGAGTGTATGGGAGGGAAACTCCGATCTTGTCGGCATCCTGCCCCATCCCACACTACTCATCAAAAGACACTCCCTTAAGAGTAATACTCAATTTTTCCAAAGTAACATTCCCCAGACCTATATACTTGCTGGAATTACCATTCCCTAACCCAAGATTTATGAACTGGGAATAGTCATAGTATAAACAGGCTCACAAGAGGTGGAACAAACACTGGTCAACCACGTCTTCCATGTTTGTAATGCATTTCGCTTTAAATCAAAAACTGAGTGGGTGCAGCCAGGCTTGGTGGCTCATGCCTTTAATTCCAACACCCTGTGATGCTGAGGTGGGCGGATCACCAGAGGTCAGGAGTTTGAGACCAGCCTGGCCAATATGGCGAAACCCCATCACTACTAAAAGTACAAAAATTAGCTGGGTGTGGTGGTGCACACCTGTAATCCCAGCTACTCGGGAGGTTAAGGAAGGAGAATCACTTGAACCTGGGAGGCCGAGGTTGCAGGGAGCTGAATCGTGCCACACTGTACTCCAGCCTGGGTGACAGAGCAAGACTGTCTCAAAAAAAAAAAAAAAAAAAAAAATTAAGTGGGTGGGGTAGGTTTCTAAAATATTGTAAAGTAAAAATAGTAATTATGATAATATCATATCTTCATTACTTAGCAGTTGAGTATGCTGAATGAGTATTATAAGACACTTACTTTTTCCCTTCCATGCTATCTGCCTTTTGACCACTTATTGCTTGAAAGAAGGGAAATCACTTAAACAAGTCGAGATAAATAAACAATTGACTAAGTTTAATTTAATTTTAATCAATACTGCCTTTTATAACTCTGGCCAAAAGATCTAATAAAGGAAATGGTTACATTAGGATGTTATTTTTATTTCAGTGGCCAATCTAGTAGAAAGAACACTGGATAGGCCGCCAGGGAAGTGAGTCGGAAGATCCATCCTAGTTCTGGTTCTGCTAACAGAACTAAGATCTGGAGCACGTCAATTCGCCTGTCTTCATTTTGCTTTAGCAGGAGTTTCTCCATATTCAAAATTGTGAGGGTGAATTACATGTTCTTTCTGCTCCAACTTTCTGGACTCCCACAGATACTGGTTAAACAACACAGGAGTGCTCATTATATAATGCAGGAAATGGAAATGACCACAGAACAGAAATAGTTTTAGTGATAAGGTGGCAGCTACCTAATTGGGAAAAGATTTCACCGGCACTGTTGCCCATGACATTCCAAAGGCATGGTAAATTGTTTCAGCATAACATAGTGGGGAAAAGGCCTGGTCAGAGTTATGTTAATGTAATATAATATGGGTATTTGATTCAGCATGATGCATAAGAAAGGTTTTGTCTGCATTCCCATGGCTTGCAGTTTCCTTAATAAATCTTAAACTGTTTTTGAAAAGCTACTTCTGCAATGACGTAAGCAGTGAGGCAGCCAGATATCACTTCTCAATCCCCTCTGAATATCTCTTGGCTGTGCAGCACTATTCACACCGGGTCTGCACTGGTCAAAAGAATGTAGGAGCTGGGTTTCCTTTGCTTTGATCTTTCCTTGTTTTAGCAGTAGGGTGGTCAAGAAAGAAACCTTGGAAAACTCTTGTAATCTTTAACTTTTTTGCTATTTCACAGGCTAGTTCCATGAACATACTGCCATCTAGGGCAGTCACATGCAATGTGCAAACAAAACATTCTAAGATGATCAACACCAATCCCCACTGAATTAGCAGTAAGTCTCCGATAAAGCTGACCTGGCTTACGGCCATCGATAAATAGTGGCATATACGATATTTTCTTTCCTTTTAATTTGTAAAGTAAGGAAAGGCACTTCATCGAATAAAATCAGCCCAACACACTAAACAAGCATCTTCTGTAAAAGTCCTCTCAAAAACTTTTTGACTAACTAACCCTGTTACTCTATATCTTATTAATCTTTGTATAGCAATTATCTACAATCTCTAGGTTTCCCATACATCAGTAAAATGATTTTTACACTTGGGTTTCTCTTATTGAGCACTAGTTGCTATAGACAACAATCTTGCCTTTAAAGCAGATACAGCACGAAGCTTCTTTTCTGCAATGTCTAAGAAACATCCTTAAACGTCATGAAAACAACTGTAAGCAAATTAACTCCCGGAAGGTTCAAATTCCTGGATGAAAGTAGAGGTAAGTTCTGCCTGGCTAAATGTTTACTTTGAAGGGATTTGAAAACCTGACCTACCAATTTTGGTTTTATTTATTTTCAAAAGACAAGCTACTTTAATCAAATCCCAATAAATATTTTTAGCCAACAGTTATTTGTTTAAAAATTATTCCTGTCTCCTCTCCCATCATCTGAAAAACAGTAACAAGAGTGGCCAGATAAAAGGTGATGATGAAAAGACTGCTACACCTCTTTTGCCTAGTACCTGCAGGGGGGCAGATCGCTTAAAAGGGCCACCACTCTTGAGTCATTTCTAAATATATTACTATGTACTTGGCTTTGAGGTACACCCGTTGGCTAGCTGTCAAAATGATAAGAAACTATCTTAACACTTTCAGAGGTTTTATGTCTTCCACCAAAGGCACATTAAAAACTTTCCCGCATGGCCAGAACCTGTCAGATTTGAGTATTAGATAAAATAACTACCACAGCAGGACCACCTGGCACCCAGAACTAGAATCCATAATCATGAGCCTAATGGTTAATCATAGCAATGTAAACAGGAGAGTACACATGTTTGTAATTAATCAGGCTATGGTGTACAACTTTTCTGATAATCAAAAACTCATTGAGATAACTCCTTTCTATAAACAAAGCCATTCACAAATACCATGCTTTTTAAACTCTCCCAAGTAATTAACAATGACTTTCTTTACTATCATTTTCTTTCCCATTAGGTAAACACATGGAATGGTAGAGACTGTGGGTACAAGAGAAAGTGCAATAGAACAGGAGGCTTGCAGATTCTGCTGCTATCCAACCCAGTTAGTTGGTTGGAGGGAAAAGATTCAGATAAGAGGATTTCTAAGGTTCCTTTTACCCCCAGAGTTATTTTGTTCTACATGCTGAAAGAATAGCTAAGCTTGAATTGTCTTCTGATTCTTAATCCTAGTTCTATGCAATTGAATTTATATTAGATATCCCCTCATCAACTTATGAATTTGAATTTTCCCCACAATTTCCCCAACGCTTGCTCATTTCCATATGTGCCAGGTGTCTTTTTTTCTTTCATACTCAGGAGGACTCTGTTATTCTCCCTTCTGTCCAAGCCAGCCCTATCCATTCATGTACTCTACTCTTAACCGATAAGGCAGGGAGGGACAGAAAATCTCAAATGTTCTGTTTTGTACCTGGATTCAAAAGCAACATCTGCTATGTCTATGGAACCATCTGTTGCCCACTTTGCCATGGAAAGGACGGTGCAGGCATCAGAAGTGGAGTGTCACAGGTCATATAATGGAATTACCCCTTTCTGGGACTGGGGCACCCAGACATGTGCCCCACACTCTCTATGGCTAATGCCGCCCCTCCCCCATCAAAGCATTTATTTTCTCACAGGGAATGGTGCTTTGAAACTTTCACACAAGGTCAGGTCCAGTGTGTTTTGGTGTTTGTTCCCATTTGCCTGAATCTCTATTTAAAATTTTTTAACTCCTGGGTTGTACCTAGAACTTTGTCTGCCTGCCGTTAGCTCACTTGAGACCTTATGAGTCCTAAAGTTCTGAGTGTCTCAGTTTTTTACATCTATAAAAAGAAGGGGTAGAAATTAAGTGATCTCTGAGGCTCCCTTGTGCTCTAATGCTCGCAAATCCCATGACTTTAATCCAACTCAAAGTTGTCAATGAACACAAGTTCCTGGACCTCTATGGTATATTAAGACTCTAAATGGCAAGGGCAAAAGAATCTGCTACCTACAAAGCGGCTTCTGTGATAAGGGTCTCTTGTTTAACACAGTTAAACAAGTCTCTTGAGGATTCAAATTAGATTAAGATCCCTAATCTTGTCAACCTACTCCCCCAGGCAATACTCTAGTGTAGGGCTTGGGGCTGCTTAATTGTTTTTGTGTCCCGTGCATGGCAGGATGCTGAACCGCATCCCAGGCCTCTATCCACTATATGGCAGTAGCACTCTACTCCTGTCAGTGGTTACCACCAAAAATACCTTGCCAATATCCCCTGGGGGCCAAAATCCCCTCTCCCATTGAGAACCACAGCTCCAATGTACGTCAGGACTTTAAGATAAAGCGCATCACTTCGGTGTTTTTGTTTCAAAAGAGTGACATTTACACAATCAACAATTAAGTACACCAAGACTTTACAGATAGATTTATAAGGCACAGGTACTCCACCTAGAAAATATACAAAGCCACTATCACTCTAAGCCATCCACAGCACCATAGCACTGCCTCCCTGCTAAGGGTTGAAAATTAGGATATAAAGTCATAACATTAACTGCTCTTTTAAAAACATTTAAAAGGAGACCAGGTGTGGTAGCTCATGCCTGTAATCCCAGCACTTTGGGAGGCCCAGGCAGGCGGATCACCTGAGGTCAAGAGTTTGAGACCAGCCTGACCAACATGGCAAAACCCTGTCACTACTAAAAATACAAAAATTAGCCAGGCGTGGTGGCAGGCGCCTGTAATCCCAGCTACTTGGGAGGCCGAGACAGGAAAATGGCTTGAACCAAGGAGGCAGAAGTTGCAGTGAGCCGAGGTAACTTCTCCAATGCACTCCAGAGTCAACCCTTGCTTACAGACCTCAAAACGGAGCTTTGAAGAAAATAGTGAAAACTAGAGGTTGGTTAATCACTTTGGCTTATTTTGTCCTCTCTTGCACACACACACAAACACACAGGGTAAATAAAATGTTTCTGGAAAGGCTGCTAACGAATTTCAGCTTGGTCACGGTTCTTGAAGATAGGAGTGAGCAAGCTCTTACTCCAATTTCCTAAGTATCTTTTCCTCCCCATTTCAAATAGGGATCCAGGCGACACCCTTGGCAGTCGATCTCAACACCAAAAGAACAGCAGCTGCCAGCTGCATACAACAGATTGAGGCCTGCAAATTGACTGAAATGATGACTACTCTTAACCAGACATCTCATTTTTCCACTTGTGACAGGCTGAGATCTGCAAACCTCTGGGTCTCAAGAGGTGAAGGCTACATTAGCCAACTAAGAGCAAAAACTCAACTCTTCCTTGTCATTAAAGCATTTGCCAGTTATAAATGGTTTGGAGACTTTACAGAATTTAAGTACATGTAATGTTTAAATTTCCCTATTAAATGTAAGAGGCAAAGAAAATCCTTCTAAATAACTAAGCAGAGGATATGAAAAGGGAGCCAAGAATAGACACAACTGTTACTTTTCAAAGAACCTTCGCTCTTTATTCAAACAAATATTTACACAATTGAAGGCAACGGCAAGGGAGATACAGCCATTCAGTGAAAATAGTGGGCAACTCTAACGGTTTATTTATCCCAAATCCGACTGCTCTGTTGCTATCCTACCAGGAACCAAGAATTCAAGTGTTCACAGGGCAAAAGTTTAACCTTCTGAAACTGTGGACCTCATTTAGATCTCTCCCAGCCGAATTCAAACGTTAGAATCCCAGAGACATATCTCGAACGCCCAAATAAAACCAAACTAGGAAGCTTAAAATTACACGTCCAGAATTTGAAAATCTACATCTGTAACTTACACGTTCATATTACGAAGGGAAATGTGGCTGACAAATATTTACACTAAAAAGACTCCACATTTTTATGCCTCGTCTAGTTACACTCCCAGCTGTGCCTGGCTATGACTAGCTGCGCATTCTAGAGCTCTTTAGAGCTACTTCAGAGTTGCAGGATAAAGATTTCTAGGGAAGAGGGCAGGGCCAGGCGCCCGGAGAATTTCCAGCCACGGGCTAGTTTACCAAGAGAAAGAGCTGCGGGCGTCTCTCCCTCTTTTACATAAGAAAGGTAAGTGAGGAACCGCGAAGCAGTTTGACTTCCCAAGCTCTTTCAAACAGGAAACCCCAACCCTGGGAGGGACAGCCGGTCAGCCTTTTAATTTCCTGGTGGTGGCGGGAGTTAGCCAGGTCCTCGGCGCTTTAATAAGTGATGACTGCTAGGGCTAAGTTATTAAACGTACCAGCAAACAATTCAGCTGCGCCTCCGCCGCGCAGGGCGCTGGAGAAACAGCGGGTTAAAATACTCCCCAAGCCTTCCAGCTGCTATCTCTAGGGGTGCCGAGACGGCCACACTATAAACTTTCAGGGGGGTCAAAGGCCAAATCGGAATCAGCCGCTCTTGGCTGTTAAACCTCGTGAGGTTCACTCCTGAAAGAAAGTGGAACTAGAAGCGCAGCCAGCCAAATATTTGAGGGGAGGGAGTCTTCTCTGAATCCCGCGCCCTACACCAACCAGCAGCGGACCTTCTCTGTCTCAGGGAGCTCTCCCAAGGATCCCCATCCCTCTCTCCATGTGCATTCCAGAGTTGTTGGAAAAAGTTGCCCCCAGTTCCCCCACATCCTGCCTGTTTCCTACAATCACTCTGGAAGCATCTCCCCTACCAGACAGACATTCCCTCCGCGGGATCCCCTCAACCCCCCGAGAGTCATGCACAACGGGGTTCGTCACTCCCCCACCACCACCACCCAGCTGCGCAGCCTGGGCACTGCCGACCCCAGCCTGGGCTTTTGTCCCTACAGCCTGTAAAGAAGCAAAGAAACTTTGCGCCCGCGGAGCCCACTCACCGTCTCATCTTTCCTCCAAACCGCCGCTCTACGCTGGCGCCGCCGCCCTAGCGCCTGGCCCTTGCCCCCGCCTACCCTGTCTCCGTCCGTGAGCTCGCCGGCCCCTCCTGACTCGCGGTGATCAGTCAGCGCGCCCCTCCTCGGCCCGGGCAGCCACTGCCTCCTCTCCGCCCCCAACCCTCCGCAGCGCAACCGGCGGCAACCAACTCGGGCGCGGGGGAGGCAGTGTCCCCGGGGCGCACTCCTGGCACACGGAGTCGGCGCCACCCCCTCCTTCCGGGCGACCACCGCCGCCGCCTCACCTGGCCGTCGGTGTGGCCCGTTCCTGGCGGCGAGAGAAGGCAGGCTCGCTCGCTCCTTGCGCCACGCCACACCGTCGGGCCCCCCTCGGGCCGTAATGGTGGGCTCCGCGCGGCTGGGTCCAGCACCCCTGACCCCCTTTGTAACCACCGCGGCGGGCACCCAGGGAATTCGAGCAACGAAGTTGGTGACCTACCCTGCTCCCAGGCAGTTTGCTGTTGGGGCTTTCACGGCTACTGGAAGGGCCTGGCTTTTTGCCCCATCACTGGGCGCCAGCTTCTCAAAGCTACGTTCACAGCAACGCAGTAGGGACTTCTGTAGCAGGCTTTTTTTAAGAGCTGAAAGAAGGGCGGGAGGGTTTACGTCCTCGGGTGATGATTTCCTCAACCGACAGCGAAGTATCTATTGGGAAACTCCAGGTGACTGCACCTCCTTCTGACAGTTCGCCCCGGGGCAAGTTTACCAGATGCGTCAGAAAGCAGGTTTGCAAAATCCTCAGAGAACAGCCTCAGCTAAGGACGGGGGTCAGGAGGGTTTTAAACTCATTCTGATTTCCTTGCAATCACATCTCTTGAAAGTTTTAGTATTTTCCCCAATATTTTTCTGAGTTGCTATAACCAATGAAAACAATGCTGATGTAGATGTTCACCAGCCAATGCTTTATTGGAAGTCAACGAATGAGACCGAGGGTGGCCCATAATCGATCTCGGCACGCGGAAATGTGAACCTCTTCCAAGGTCTGGGCGAGTCTCTAGAGTTACACAGATGAAGGACATTGGCCCTCGAGAATCCCACACCAGCAAAGAAGAGCACAACGAAGTGCAAATTACTTATGATCATTGTGGCTTTGGGCAAGTTGTTGTAGCTCCCAGCAACAATTTCTTCACCTAGAGTGCAGCAATAAACGATACTGATGCTGCTAATAAGCTTCTGAATAATATATGCAAAGTACCTGACACCATGAGCATAATAACTCAGTATACTGTCACTGAAGAAATAGCTTATTTAATGCACTTTTCATATGTGCAAGTAAAAGTTTGACTTTTAATTTTAGGGAGAGCCTTACCTACGGAATGCCTTTAAAAAAATTTTTTTTTAATTATACTTTAAGTTCTGGGATACATGTGCAGAACGTTCAGGTTTATTACATAGGTATACATGTGCCATGGTGGTTTGCACCCATCAGCCCTTCATCTAGGTTTTAAGCCCCACATGCATTAGGTATTTGTCCTAATGCTCTCCCTCCCCTTGTCCCCCATCCCCCAACAGGCCTCGGTGTGTGGTGTTCCCCTCCCTGTGTCCATATGCTCTCATTGTTCAAATCCCACTTATGATGAGAACATGCAGTGTTTGGTTTTCTGTTCCTGTGTTAGTTTCCTGAGAATGATGGTTTCCAGCATCATCCATGTCCCTGCAAAGGACATGAACTCATTCTTTTTTATGGCTGCATGGTATTCCATGTTGTATATGTGCCACATTTTCTTTATCATTGATGGGTATTTCGGTTGGTTCCAAGTCTTTGCTATTGTGAACAGTGCTGCAATGAACATACGTTTGTATGTGCCTTAATAGTAGAATGATTTATAATTCTTTGGGTATATACCCAGTAATGGGATTGCTGGGTCAAATGGTATTTCTAGTTCTAGATCCCTGAGGAATCGCCACACTGTCTTCCACAATGATTGAACTAACTTACACTCCCACCAACAGTGTAAAAATGTTCCCATTTCTCCACATCCTCTTCAGCATCTGTTGTTTCCTGACTTTTTAATGATCACATTCTAACTGGTGTGAGATGGTATCTCATTGTGGTTTTGATTTGCATTTCTCTAATGACCAGTGATGATGAGCATTTTTTCAGATGTTTGTTAGGAATGTCTGGTTTTTCAGAGGAATTTTTTCCCCTGTCCTGAGTTTTTGCCCTGCAGAAGCATACATACACTGATCAATCCAACAGTTAAACAGTTAAGTGCTCCAGCATTGTTCTTTTCTCACCCACGTCATCTCTTTCCTCCTCTTTTTTGGATCATCCCCATGAACATAACATCATTTTATTTCCTTTACCCTGGAATTTTTTTCTTTTCTCTTTTTTTTTTTTTTTTGAGACAGGGTCTCGCTTTGTCACCCAGGCGGGAGTGCAATGGCATGATCATAGCTCACTGCAACCTTAACCTCCTGGTCTCCAGTGATCCTCCCACTTCAGCCTCCATGAGGTGCAGACCACCATGCCCAGCTAATATTGAATGTTTTGCAGAGATGGGGTTTCACCACATTGCCCAGACTGTTCTTGAACTCCTGGGCTCAAGCGATCTGCCCACCTCTGCCTCCCTAAGTGTTGGGATGACAGGCGTGAGCCACTGTGCCCAGCCTCCTACTTCCCCTTTATCACTCACTTAGCCCTTGCCACAATGGCCTCCTAGACTAGATTCCTAGGTAAATACGTTCCATCTCAGGGCCTTTGTTGTAATTGCCCTCTCTGCCTAAAATTCCCTCCTCCCAAGTAGCTGCATGGTTCACTCCCTCACTTCCTTCAAGACACTCTTCAGTGTCACTGTGTTGCTCAGGCCTGCTCTGACCACTCTACTTAAAGTTTAAAATGTGTTTTCCATACTACTTAAATTTATTTTTTGACAAAGTCACCACATTCTATTACCTTGTAAAATGTACTTTTAAAATTATGTTTATTGTCTGTCTCTCCTCACTAGAATGTCAGGCAGGCAGGCAGAGAGCGTTGCCTGTTCTCTCCAGTGCTATATCCCTAGTGTGCCTAGAAGGATGCCGGACATGTAAATGGTGCTTAAGAATAAATGATGGCTTTGACCCAAAGCACTGTGTTGCAAACATTTCCTTGCCTCGAGCAATGCCAGAAATACACTTGACTACATAGACATCTTAGAGACAACTTTTCTCCCTTCAGAAGATCTAAGGAGAATGCGCACCAACACAGCATATTTAGAATGGCCATAATTAGATTGCCAATATTTATGTCTAAGAAAAAAATAGCTAAATTTATGGAGAGCAACAATTACTATCATACACGTATCCGGTATTCTTCCAAATATAGGACAGTATTAGTTGATGCAACAACCCTATGACAGTTACTGTTACTACTCCCATTTTATAAGTGAAAAAAGGATCACAGAGAAGTCAATTGTCACTCAGGTAATAAGCTGGTAGAAGCAGAATTTGAGCACTCATTCTTGAGTTCATTGTCTTTAATGCTACCTTCTACCTCTTTCCTAAGTATGAATGTTACTAGAGGACATGTCTGTATAATGAATAATTCCTAATTACTAGACAAAAAGTAATCCTCACTGGCCTCCCTTCACTGCCTTGTTTTATCTGCTGGCATCTCTGTCTCATTATAGCCAAGCTCCTAGAAGGCAAAGGGAGTCATTTTATTCATATTTGTATGAATCATACTCCAAGACTTATACATGGAAGGGACTCGAAAAGTATTCATTGAATGTGACTTTTTCAAGTGACCAAACCCAGCAAAGTTTCCCATTCCTGATGAGTTACAGTGGTTTTCAGTAGCTTTCATAAGGCCATAGCAGCCTGAAGATAGACGAGACCACCCTGAAGGTGCAAGTGTAAATTAGATAAATTCAGTCCAGGCTCAGTGGCTCACGCCTGTAATCCCAGCACCTCGGGAGCCAAGGTAGCAGGACCGCTTGAGACTAGAAGTTCCAGAGCAGCCTGGCCAACATGGCAAAACCCTGTCTCTACTAAAAATACAAAAATATTAGCCCCGCATGGTGGTGCACCATCTGTAGTCCCAGCTACTCGAGAGGCTGAGGTAGGAGAATCACCTGAGAATTCAAGGCTGCAGTGAGCCATGATCGCACCACTGCACTCCAGCCTGGATGGCAGAGTGAGACCTTGTCTCAAAACTAAAAAACAAACAAATAAACAAACAAAAAAACCAGACAAATGCAAATGCAGACCCCAACATCTATAGAAAGCACTCAATAAAGTACAACTGTTATCGTTATTATTGTATTACCAGACTTTCTTTTAGTTATGATGATGGAAAGAAAAAGAAAGAAAGAAAGAAAGAAAGAAAGAAAGAAAGAAAGAAAGAAAGAAAGAAAGAAAGAAAGAAAGAAAGAGAGAAAGAAAGAAAGAGAGAGAGAAAGAAAGAAAGAAAGAAAGAGAAAAGAAAGAAAGAGAGAGAGAGAAAGAAAGGAAAGAAAGAGAGAAGGAAGGAAGGAAGGGAGGGAGGGAGGGAGAGGTGGGAGGGAGGGAGGGAGGGAGAGGTGGAAGGGAGGGAGGGGGAGAGGTAGAGAAAGAAAGAGAACGAAATAGAGGAAGGAAGGAAAAGAAAAATAAAAGAAAGAAAGAAAAGAAAGAAGAAAAGAAAGAAAGAAAGAGAAGGAAAGAAAGAGGAAGAAAGAAAGAAAGGGAAAGAAAGAAAGAACAGAAGAGGGAGGAAGGAAGGAAAGAAAGAAAAGAAAGAAAAAGAAAGAAAAAGAAAGAAAAAAGAAAGAAAAAGGAAAGAGAAAGAAAGAGAAAGAAAGAAAGAAAGAAAGAAAGAAAGAAAGGAAAGAAAGAAAGAAAGTCTACTTTTTGCTATTTCCTGGGTTCTTTATAATTAAGTTTTCTATTTAATCACAGACCAGAGTCCTGCCTCCCCCTCTGCCATTCCTTATCACTAGAGATATTTGTGTTGTAAACTAAACAGCAGACCTTTCTTGTTTGCCTCTCCAGGATCTGTAGTGATTACAGTCCCTGATCTTAGTTTCCTTTATCCTTCACCCTCTCAGGTGGGGAACTTTAAAGTGTTGCACAGTGTGGAGGCTAAAGCAACTCTCTTGGATGCTCATCTGCCATGCTGACTTGTTTTTTCTTTTTACTCTAATTCCATGGAAGATTACATGTTGACTTCTGATTAACCCGAGTTCTGGGAATTACTCGAAGACTTGTACTTTATCTACTGTTACCTTAAATCCTGCCCTTGCGTCAAAACAACCTTGACCATAAATCCTGCCCATAGGAAGATTCACATAGCATTCTTGCCTCTCCCTGAGGGGTCGACTTCAATTCTCCCACACATTCTTTTCCTTTAGTTTATGTGTCTTGACTCTGGGGGTGACAGCATGGAGATGCACCATCTTTTTTCGCAGCCACTGGGGACATGGCTTCTGTTCATAAGTCTCTATTAAATGTTTCTTTCTGAGAAACTGGACTTGTCAGCCTCTTTGACTTTTCAGCTTTTGTGGTCTTTGGGAGTAGGTTTGTACATACCTGCTCACTTTGAAACACATACAGTGATATTATGAATTTCGATGTTATTCCATTTGGAATTATTTTTGCTATTGTTCCCTTTTATTAGAAAAGATTGGTTGGATTTGATTAACTTTTTGTGTCCTGAATCTGTATATTTGCTCCTTTCTCTGCAATGATAGCCTAACAAATCTTTGTAGCTATTAACTCATTTCAATCTCACTGCAGTTTAGTTCATGGAACAATTGATTTTGCTGAAGTTCACTTTAATATTATGATGATTTAATGAATCAAGAAATTTCTACTTGCAGAGTGCAGTGGAAAAATCATTGACTGTGAAGTCAGGCAGAACTGGGTTTTGAGCCCGGATTCAGCCCCTTTGCTAGCTAATATAGTTTGGCTCTGTGTCTCAACCGAAATCTCACCTGGAATTGTAATTCTCATAATCCCCAAGTGTCAAGGGTGGGACCAGGTGGAGGTAATTGGATCTTGGGGGCAGTTTCCCCCATGCTGTTCTCATGATAGTGAGTTCTCATGAGATCTGATGGTTTTGTAAGTGTCTGGCATTCCCCCTGCTTGCATTCATTCTGTCCTGCTGCCCTGTGAAGAAAGTGTCTGCTTCTCCTTTGCCCTTGCCATGATTGTAAGTTTCCTGAGGCCTCCCCAGCAATGCGAAACTGTGAGTCAATTAAACCTCTTTCCTTTATAAATTACCTAGTCTCAGGTATTTCTTTACAGGAGTGTGAGAACGGACTAATACACTAGCCAAGTAATTTGAGTGCATTATTTACCTTCATTGAGAAGCAAACCTCTATTCTGAAAAGTAAGAACTCTTTTTTCTGGGGGGGTGGGGGGATGGAGTGTTGCTCTTGTTGCCCAGGCTGGAGTGCAATGGCGTGATCTTGGCTCACTACAACCTCTGCCTCCTGGGTTCAAGCGATTCTCCTGCCTCAGCCTCTGGAGTAGCTGGGATTACAGGCATGGGCCACCACGCCCGGCTAATTTTGTATTTTTAGTAGAGATGGGGTTTCACCATGTTGGTCAGGCTGGTCTCGAACTCTTGACATCAGGTGATCTGCCCACCTTGGCCTCTCAGAGTGCTGGGATTACAGGCATGAGCCACTGCGCCTGGCCAAACTCATATTTTATGAGCCAGTGTGTTAATGTAGGTACCATTCCTTGCACAGGGGATAAATAGCACAAAAAGAACACCCAGCAGAGTAGTTCCAACCACATTTGCCTTTCTGGAACTATTGATAATGATGTTGACCATTGTGTTGTATACTGACTGTCCTATATAAGTTCAGTTCCAAATTACACACTCTGTTTAGAATTTAGGACTTGGATAAATTTTCTCTCTAAAAAAATGAATGTACTTTCATTTCTTAGAAAAAGCATCTCATCTATTTTCACATTGGATCTGCAACTGTTGTTAAGGGGAACTGTGTAACCCAGTGTTTCTCTTTGTATCCTTGTTGCCAGGAAGCCCAGAGTCAAGCTTACCATTAAATTTTTGTGTAACGGTAATAAAGACTTTGTTTTCCTCTCTTTTTTTTTTTTTTTTGAGACAGAGTCTCGCTCTGTCGCCCAGGCTGGAGTGCAGTGGCCGGATCTCAGCTCACTGCAAGCTCCGCCTCCCGGGTTTACGCCATTCTCCTGCCTCAGCCTCCCAAGTAGCTGGGACTACAGGCGCCCGCCACCTCGCCCGGCTAGTTTTTTGTATTTTTAGTAGAGACGGGGTTTCACCATGTTAGCCAGGATGGTCTCGATCTCCTGACCTTGTGATCCGCCCGTCTCGGCCTCCCAAAGTGCTGGGATTACAGGCTTGAGCCACCGCGCCCGGCCTTTCCTCTCCTTTTTAAAATGTTGATGTATTTTTATGCCAATAACCTTATTGAATACTTGGTTTTTACTATACACTCTCTAATATATATTTAAATATATAAAGTATAAATAGCATATTATTCAAATTAATACCAGAAAGTTAACCAAAACTAAAGTGGGAATCACTTTAACCTCACAGGGGCATAAAAAGGCAAATACCTAATTTTTGTCTCCTCAGGTTTAATGATTATCCCCATGTGCTGCTTTATCTTTAAACAATTACAAGGTAGGTTCTCTAATTAGGAGAAAAAATCTAAATCTATTTGGAACATCTGATTAATTTCTGCATCAAATGTTCTCTTTCTGCCCTACCCCCAGTCTTTTCTGTGAGTTTCTATTGCAATCAGGCAGGAAAAGGATGGTGTGTGTGTGTGTGTGTGTGTGTCTTTTAACCTATCCTAGATGTGTTATCTGGCTCACTTTTCTTATCACTTGAGGACCCTGAATTGGTCTACTTTGCCTGCATAGAGGGCTTAAAACAAGGAGTTTCTCTGTATCTTACCTACTTATCATGGAAAAAAAAAAAAAAACCAACACCTTATCAGCAGTATTCCTTGCTACTGAAGAGAACTCAGCTTCTCTTCTATTGGTTTTCTTTGTTTTTCCTTTCATCTGAACTTTCATCATCCCTCCAGTTATACCATACCTTGATTTCAAATTTGTCCTTAATGTTATACATAAAGATAATTATATTATGTATAAAGATAATTATACATAAGGATTATTATAATATATAATCTTTATGTATATTAATTTATGTATATATCATATATAATATGTACTACCTATGATCTTTACATATAACATAACTATATTTAAATATATATATATAGAGAGAGAGCGAGAGGGAGAGGGAGAATGCCACCTTGGGCAGGGATAGATGTCTAAATTGATGTGTCAGAGATACACAGACTTCAGCACATGGGAGAATTCTGACAACTGAGAGCGGGGGCCAGGATTCAGAACACAAGAAATGTTAAAACAAAGGCAAATTTACGAAACACCTACTCTGTTTTATACTGCCTAGCATATAACTGTGATGTGATAATGTAATATATGCTAAAAAACAATGATACAGAAGAGTTCAGGTAAAGGGGTATCTGTGTCCAGTGAGTCCACCAGGGAAGACACCATATGTGAGTTTCATATTGAAAAAAAAAAGGGTTGGGAGGCCTTCTAGGTGGAGGAAAGACCACGAACAATGCAGGAGGACAGTAAAGCCAAGGCAAGTTTGGGAAAGAGTGAGTAATACAGCCGCCTGAGCTGGGGAGGGAGGAGTAGGAGATAAGATCTAGGGTGCTGGGGCCAGATTTGAGGAAAGGGGAAAGATGGGGCTTTGAATTTTAGGCTTCGCATTGAATACCATTTTCATTATGTCATTTCCTTACTCTGAACTTGCACTGGCTCCTTGCTGCTGGACAACAGGAAGAGCCAGGGGCTGTGTAGGAAGTGGAACAACATGATTATATAGGCATAGGGTGAAAAAGAAATATGAGCTCCAACCATGACATTTAAAGACTCTAATAAAGCCCCACTCTACTTCCTGTATTAAACAAGGTGTCAGTTGCAAGTCAAGGCTGCTCAACTGCGTATTCATTAGGGTCACAATTAACATATTAAATATCTCCGTCCACTCCAGACTGCCCTTTTTCTTTTTCAGAGTTAACATAACTCTGTAGTTACAGATCCTAAAATGCTCACAGAAATACACATGAACAGGCCCCTTTGGGTGTTGGGTCACTGATGGACCAGAAATTCAGTGACAGTATTCCAATTAACTGGCTGTGTCTGCAGGGACTCAGAGCTACTTGCCTGACCATTTTTAATGTTCCACTTGCTGGGGACAATTTCATTGCTTTTCTCAGGAGAATCGCGAAGAACACTAGTACAACTCTTTTTTATTTTTTTGAGACAGAGTCTCGCTCTGTCACACAGGCTGGAGTGCAGTGGCGTGATCTCTGCTCACTGCAAGCTCCGCCTCCCAGGTTCATGCCATTTTCCTGCCTCAGCCTCCTGAGTAGCTGGGACTACAGGTGCCCACCACCATGCCCGGCTAATTTTTTGTATTTTTAGTAGAGATGGGGTTTCACCATGTTAGCCAGGCTGGTCTCGATCTCCTGACCTCGTGATCCGCCCACCTCGGCCTCTCAAAGTGCTGGGATTACAGGCGTGAGCCACTGCGCCTGGCCAAAAACATTATTTTATAGCACTCAACTCTGACTGGAGATTTATGTTAGTGCTCAATAAATTCTAAATGGTTGTTTGAAGCATTTATTTCTGAGATACAGATGGTGATGTTATGACTAGCATAGTTCCTTTATTTATGTATTTACTTTAAAGACAAGGTCTTGTTCTGTTGCCCAGGCTGGAGTATAGTGGGGTAATTATAGATGATTGTAACTTGAAACCTGGACTCAAGCCATCCTCGTGCCTCAGCCTCCCAAGTAACTAGGACCACAAGTGCATGCCACCACACCCATATTTTAAAAATTCTTTGTAGAGATGGGGTCTCACTACATTGTCCAGGCTGGTCTTAAGCTCCTAGGCTAAAGGGATCCGCCTGCTTCATCTTAGTATGGTTATTTTAGTCTCATTTGAATTTATGACTATCCTCAAGAACCAAGAATTTATTTTTAAATTTTTAAAATTTCAATAGCTTTTTAGGTACAAGCAGTTTTTTGTTACACAAATGAATAATATAGTGATGAATTTTGATATTTTAGTGCACCCATCATGCAGGTAGTGTACATTTACCTAATGTGTAGTTTTGTATCCCTAGCCCCGCCCCCCACCTTCTCCCTTTGAGTCTCTAAAGTCTGTTATGTCACTCTGTATGCCTTTGTGTACCCATAGCTTAACTCCCACTTATAAGTGAGAACATACGGTTTTCGGTTTTCCACTCCTGTTATTTCACTTAGAATAATGGCCTCCAGCTCCATCTAAGTTGCTGGAAAAGACATTATTTCATGCCATTTAATGGCTGAATAGTATTCCATGGTGTATCTATACCACATTTTCTTTATCCACTCATTAGTTGATAGGCACTTAGGTTGGTTCCACATCTTGGCAATTGTGAATTGCACTGCTATAAAATACATGTGCTAGTGTCTATTTTGCATAATGACAAGAACCAAGAATTTCTGAGTTACAAATATTCCTAAAGAAGATGATCAAAATTCACTTGCTGTGCTATTCAAATGGAAAACAAAAGAAGCTCTATTTAAAAGGTCATTCTCTTATTGATGATTTCCAGAGGTTGATTCCTAAGGTATTAGTATTATATTTACGAGCTTGACATAAGAATTTTCAGAACTTTGGCCTGGCACAGTGGCTCATGCCTGGAATCCCAGCGCTTTGGGAGGCCAAGGTGGAAGGATCATTTGAGCCCAGGAGTTTGAGACCAGCCTAGGCAACATACCAAAATCCCTTCTCTAAAAAAAAATATATTTTTCAATTATCCAGGCATGGCGTCATGGGCCTATACTCCTTACTCTGGAGACTAAGGCAGGAGGATCAACTAAGCCCAAGAATTCAAGGCTGCAGTGAGCTATGATTCCATCACTGCATTCCAGCCTAGGCAATAGAGTGAGACCCTATCTCAAAAAAAAAAAAAAAAAAAAAAAAAAGAAATTTAACATGAGTATATGGATTCACTGTATCTTCAATGTTAATATTAAAGTTAGCTTTATAAAAGGCTTAGCAACCCATCAATTCACAAGAGGAAAGTCACGCATTGCTTGAGGCTAGGGCTATGTTCTGAGAAATGCGTTGTTAGGTAATTTTGTCATTGTGCAAACATCATAGAGTCCACTTACACAAAGCTAGGTGGCATAGTCTACTACACACCCACCCAGTCTATATGGCATAGCCATAAGAATGGTGTAGCCTATTCCTAGGTTACAAGCCTATATAGAATGCTACTATACTGAAGACTGTAGGCAACTGTAATATAATAGTAAATATTTGTGTATCTAAACATCTCAACACAGAAAAGGTAAGGTGTTGTGCTACCATACCCATGTCACCAGATAATAAGACATTTTTCAGCTCCATTATAATCTTACAGGACCACTGTTGTACACGTTGTTCATCATTGATTGAAACATTATGCAGTGCATGACTGTGTATGTCTAAAGGGAGTATTTTTCTCCCCACACCCCAAGCCTGTTGGCAGAGCTTTCTGGGGCTGTTCCTCTGTTTCTTCAACAAAAACCCCAGATAAGGTCTGAGATCCCTCAACAACTGGAGTGCTGGTTGGGGGAGTCAAAGCACCAAAGCACTTATGCTTTTTACTCCTCTAGTCTGCGGAGCATTGATGAGCAATGTAATCAAGACAAGCTCTGATGTGGTTTATTGTTTTCCTGTTGCAAAAGCTAGTTGTGTCCTGCAGAAGTTATCAAAGTGACTATCCAGGTGGAAAATTCCTTACAGAGGCAATTATGAAGGGTCCCTAGTGGCGGGAGGCAACATTACCCTTGATGAATAATTCACTGGTAATTAGTTCTCAAAAGAAAGTTTTATCTCTCATGGGCTATTAGCATTTTATGATAGATTCTCAATTACTTTGTTGAATGCTTTGATCCTACTGGAAATATCAGTCCTTTGTTTTTCATTCCAACTTCCACAATCCTCAGTACAAGAAGGAAGGAAGGTTTAGGAATGTACATGGGGGAAGATGAGGGTCACATACTGTTTACCTACACAGGAGTATCCCTTGGGCAGAGCAGACTTAACACGTCCTAATCATTACATCATTATCACCTTCCCTCACATGCACCCCTCGGCCCTCCTTCTTTTTTTTTTTGCGACGGAGTTTCACTCTGTTGCCTAGGCTGGAGTGCAGCGGCACAATCTCGGCTCACTGCAACCTCCACCTCCTAGGTTCAAATGATTCCCCCTGCCTCAGCCTCCCAAGTAGCTGGGACTACAGGCACGTGCCACCATGCCCGGCAAATGTTTGTATTTTTAGTAGAGATGGGGTTTCTCCATGTTGGCCAGGTTGATATTGAACTTCTGACCTTAAGTGATTTGCCCACCTCAGCCTCCCAAAGTGTTGGAATTACAGGCGTGCCCAAGCCCTCCTTCTTAATTGTAGTCTACAGTTAAGTAAAGGACACCCTCTTAGATCCAGTCATCCAACTCCCTTACTGGAAAACTTCTTCAATCCCTCAATTCTTCCTCAACCCCTATTACCAATCCATTGCCAAATCGTATAATTTTTACCTCTTAAACATCTGTCAATAGTACTCTTCATCCCCTTGCCTTCATTTACTACCTGGTATTTCCCCACTTTTAGAGAGGGCCAGGAACAAGTCAAGAGAAGATGGAACCTCATTAGTCCCAGGGCTAAAGGGACATTGGGTGTGCAGGAAGTAAGGCTCTCCCAAGGAAATGGAAGATGCAGAGCCTAAAGAAAAAGCTAAGATCCACATTTTGGAAAGAGGGTCTAGAAGTATCAAATCCAAGACTGTGCATTTGGCCATGAGATGGGATGGGGTATAGGGCAGTTGCTGAGTAATACTCAGTATTTAAATCTTCCACTTATAGCAGGATGTGATGGCCAGGTGAGATGGGATGGGAGTATATTGGAATTGTAATAAGCTCCTAAATCAAGCCTCAATAACAGTACTTAAAATTTTAAGTTCTTTTATTAATGTTTTTTCCCCTAATCTCCTGCACACAATTCTAAGCTGTATGAGGACCAGGATCTTTCTGTCTTGTTCATTGTCATATTTCCAGTGCCTCTAACAGAACTTCATACCTGACAGACACTATTAAATATTTGTTAAATAATTACATAAATTGGTCTTTACCAAAACTCTAATCTCATCACTCCAATGCTTAGAATTCTTCAATAACTTCTCAAAGCCTTTAGGATAAAATAAATCTGGAATCTTCAGATTAGCACGAAAACAAATAAACAAACAAACAAAAAATGTCACCTGGTTTCTCCAGGTTATTTTCCCACCTAATAGCTTGCCAATTCCTTCCTCCTCTTCCTGCAAGGAGGGAGCGTTCCAGTCACAGTAAACTGCCTGCAGTTATTCACATGAGTCACATTCATTTATCTCTTTCTTCATAACCACAATTCACTGAGCAATAGTTGCTTCAGAAATCACCCTCTCCAGAAAGCTTTCTCCAACTCCATGACTGGTTTTGGTTAGATGTCAAAGTATTTCACATCATCATGTTGCAATGTTTCTGTTTTATTTTCCGTGTCTGCTCAAGATATACATTCCCAACTGACTGCAGAATTCCCAGCCAGCCCCACAATAGAGCAACTTAGTAAGATAATTCCTTAAAATCTCTCTTTGTCTCTCTCTCTCTCTCTCTCTCTCTCTCTCTCTCTCTCTCTCTCTGTGTGTGTGTGTGTGTGTGTGTGTGTGTGTGTGTGTTCTATTGGTTCTGTTTCTCTGGAGAGCCCTAACACTGATTTTTCTATTTTAACTTCTTGTGTCTAGAACTTAGCACGATGAGTAAATGAAAAATTAAATCTGGTTTGGAATCGCCCTCCCTTAACACAAGAAGACTTTGCAATACAGAGCTGGTCAGCTGGTCAGAAGGAAATACTAATGAGATTGGCTGAAACTAGGTAACCAAGCTTATCCCTCAGCTGTCTGGTTACTTGATCATCTGAGGCATAATAAAAAATAATGAGGAATATATACACTGTATAAGCCTATTTATTCTGTTTGAGTGCCAGAGGAAACCTTTGCAAAGATTTCAACCAGAACCGCAAACCCTGTGAATTGGGAGTAGTTGTGTTGGAGCCTCCTCCCTGCTTAGAGATGTCAATATCAGCTGCTCTGCTAGAGTCTAAAGGCTTGGTGTCTTTCTCTATGCATCCCATCCCACCCTTTCTTGTGCAGGCTTTGATTTCTGAGTGACTGATGAGTCACTGGGAAAGACCTCCACACCAGCTGCTTGGGTCTTCCCATCCTTCAGCATCTGGCTTAAATAAAACCTCAGTATATGTCTTCAGTGAAGTAAGATACGGTGACCTGTGAACAAGCAGGTGACCAGAGTTCTGGGTAAGAATTGCCAACCTCAGGCTTTCTTCCCCAGTGATTGCTGGACTCCTGGGTTTTTACTTGAAAATGCCAGCTCATTCTCAATATGTATGATGGAGTAAGAACTTGTAAATAGGTACTGAAAACCTCTGACAATAAAGTTCTCACCGAAATGTTGCACATCACCAACTCCATCTTCCTTGGGCACCTCTCTCTGGGTATCATCCTCCTCCATTGGGATCTTCTGCTGAATCTCAAAGGATAAACTGAGATCAGTGCCAGCCTGCACACAGCAAGAAAAAAGGGTACCATGATTGGAAAGCTGAACTGATCTCTGAACACTCAAGGTCAATAGAACTTCATCTGTTGAACACAGATTTTGAACATCCGGGAAAACTAACTGCTGCTAGAGTTGAAAAACAGACGTCTTGGATCACCCTGTTATTTCACTGCTATCTTCCCTGTAAAACAACAGAACTTCACCACCAGCAGCACCACTAACAACAAAAGCACACTTTTGTCTAGAATAGACAAATTCTGGCAAACGAGTAATGGACAATGCTTAAACCAAAAGAGGAACCAGTTTCTTAGCATAGTTATTTCTTCTTGGCCATGTTGCTGCTTATTTTCTATTTTTCATCCCATGCTTATTATTTACCAGTCACCCGGTTAGGTACTTTGTCTTTATTATTTCTTCTAATTTTTACAAATCCCAAGTTATAGGGAAAGAAACCAGTGTCCTTGTTCTCAAGAGCTTCCCAAAGAGTTCCTGACTTTAAGTCTGGCTTCCTGCAGCTGACATATCTAATATTCTCTGTAGACACAGGGGAGCCCCAGGAGATGACCTGGTCCCACTGTCATGTAAGTAAGGGCCCCCATTTGTTGTACACCTAGTATGCCAAATATTGTCCCACTCGATTCTCACAATGTCTCTAAGACTAAGTGCTGTCATTTTTTTTTATTTAACAAATGAGGAGCCAGACACTGAAGATGAGTTATCAAAAGTCACATAACCAGTGATGTACATTACCTAATGAGGTGACAATCACCATCTCCTATTCAAATGCTAAAACATACCAGGTTTTGTTTATGTTGCTCTTGGTATATTAAGGAGAATGAACCTTAATGGTGGCAGAATTGGAGGTAGAAAGATAAGTTAGAGGTCTATACAATAATAAAGATAAGTTACAGGTCTATACAATAATTCAGGGGAGAGATGCTAAGAAACTAAACTAAAGGCATTTATGTACAATAGTGAGATGCAGACTGTATGATATACCTGGGAGGTAAAACGCATCAAGCCAACATGATTTATTGATTCTAGAAGGTGGGTACAGGGGAGAGAGGGTTTGATTTGGGTAAGTGATGGATGATGGTGCCATTATCTACAAACGGAAATACTGGAAGTAGAACGGATGTGGGGTGAGGAGGGGAATTTAATTCTGGACGTGTTGAATTGAAATATATCTGTAGGGCATCCAAGTGAAGTGCAGGGTAGAGAACAAGACTAGAGATGTATAGTTGGAGGATGCAGATCAAGACAAGTTTTTTTTTTTTTTCCAAAATGGGAAGGAGTAAGGCAAACTGTCTCACAGGCTGAGAGAGATGTTAAAGATCTAGGAAACAGAGAGATTAAGTGACAGAGGAATGTCCTGGGAGAATAGAGAGAGGATGAGGTCAAGAACCCAGCTGGAGTGTTGGTATTGACTAGAATAAGCTCTTTTTATTTCAAGAGAATGGGTAGTGAAAGCAGGTAAGGGTAGATGCCAATGTAGGTCAACAGCTATGTGACGGGAAGGTTATAATTAGAGGATTTTTACATACTGAGGGCCACATTTTTGTCCATGAAGAACAAGGCCAAGTCTTCCACTGAAAGTCTACCAGCATGAATATTATTTAGGAGATAACTGCTGAAATATAAACTTCCATAAGTTATACTTAAAAGAAGCTTTAAAAACTTTTGTGCTATAAGCAATACCATCAAAAGAGTGAAATGAGAGCCCACAGAGCAGAAGAAAATGTTTGTAAATTATATATCTGATAAGGGACTTGTAGCTAGAGTATGTGTAAAACTCTTAAAATTCAAAATACTTGGCAAAGTATGGTGGCTCACTCCTGTAATCCCAACACTTTGGGAGGCTGAGGCAGGAGGATCACTTGAGCCCAGGATTTCGAGACCAGCTTGGGCAACATAGAGAGATCCTGTCTCTACCAAAGATTTTAAAAAATTAGCCAGGGATGGTGCCATGTATCTGTGTTCCCAGCTACTTGGAGGCTGAGGCAGGAGGATGGCTTGAGCCCAGGAGTCAGGAGCTGCAGTGAGGTATGATCATGCTACTGAGCTCCAGACTCGGCAACAGAGCGAGACGCTGTCTAATAAAAAAATCAAAATACCCAAAGGATTTTAGACATTGCTCCAAAGGAGATATGCCGAACATCTTTAGCCATTTGGGAAAGGCACATCAATACCACAATATGATACCATTTCATACCCACTAGGATGGCTATAAGAAAAAAGACAGATTGTAACAAGTATTGGAGAGAATGGAGAAACTGGAGCACTCATAGGGTGTTTGTGGAAACACAAAATGCCTCTTTGGCTCACAATCTGCCAGTTCCTCTAAAGGTTGACAGGCTGTCATAATATCCAGAAATTCCACTCCTATGTATATACCCCAAAGAAGGCCGGGCGCGGTGGCTCAAGCCTGTAATCCCAGCACTTTGGGAGGCCGAGGCGGGTGGATCACGAGGTCAGGAGATCGAGACTATCCTGGCTAACATGGTGAAACGCCGTCTCTACTAAAAAAATACAAAAAAAAAAAAAAAAACAACTAGCCGGGCGTGGTGGCGGGCGCCTGTAGTCCCAGCTACTTGGGAGGCTGAGGCGGGAGAATGGCGTGAACCCGGGAGGCGGAGCTTGCAGTGAGCCGAGATCACGCCACTGCACTCCAGCCTGGGAGACACAGGGAGACTCCATCTCAAAAAAAAAAAAAAAAAAAAGAAAACATATGTTCTCACAGAAACTCGTATGTAAATGTTCATGGTGTCATTATTTGTAATAGCAAAAAATGGAAACAACTCCAATGTCTTTCAAAAGTGAATGGATAAAGTGTGATATATCTATACGGTGGAATGTCATTCAGCAATACAAAGGAACAAAGTACTGACACAATGCTTCAACATGGATGAACTTTGGAAACATGCTAAATGAAAGAAGCTAGTCACAAAAGATCACATATTACATGATTACATTTATATGAACTGTTCAGAATAGGTAAATCTATAGAGACAGAAAATAGATTTGTGGTTACCTAGAAGTGGATGTAGGGAAGAGATGAAAGAGGAATAGAGAGTGCTGCTAATGGATGTGGATTTTCTTTTGAGAGTGAGGAAAATATTCTAAAATTAGATTATGGATGACTCTTTGAATATATTAAAAACCATTGAATTGTAAACTTTAAATAGGTGAATTATATGGTATGTGAATTATATTTCAATAAAAGCTGTTTTTTTTTTTTTAAAAAAAAAAGAAGCTTCACAGAAGATTTTTAGGCAGTGAAAATACTCTGTAAGATACTGTAATAGTGGATATTGGTTATTATATATGTCTAAACCTATAGAATGTACAATACCAAGAGTGAACCCTAATGTAAACTATGGATTTTGTGTGATGGCAATGCATCAATATAAGTTCACCGGTTTACCAGTTGTAACACACATACTACCCTTGGGGATGTTAATAAGGGAAGAGGCCATGTTTGTGTGAGGATGGGGGTATATGAGAAATCTCTGTACCTTCATCTCAATTTTGCTGTGAACCAAAAAATAGTCTTTAAATAAAAAGAAGCAGAAGCTTAAAGTCTAAGGAAAAGATTGTTGACAGAGGCAAGAACTGAATACTACTAAAGACCAGATAATGATAATGGCCATTATATTTGAGCGATTATAAGTCAGGCACTGTGCTAAATGTTTTACCTACGTTATCTCCTGTTTAACGTTCACTATAACCCCATATATAAGGTACTTTTCCCTAAATTTACAGAAATACAATTAAAGCTCAGAAAAATAAAGAACTTGTCCAAAGTCAATAGTAAGAAAGACAGGAAGACAAAATGCAGACCTAGATATGTGCGAGTCTGTTCCTGAATACATGTACTGTGCTGTCTCCCACAAGCTTTGCTTTGCTTTCTAACTCCGACTTTCTAGGTTCCGCACAAATGCCAACATCTTCAGGCCAATTTCTTTTTCCAGGACATTCCTACAATGCTCTAGGTCTATCAGTCTTACAGTGATAGATAGCATTTCCACCTCTGCAGTCTTAATAAAGAGTTGCAGAATAAACACATTCATAATAAAAATGCTGTGGATAAATGTATTGATAAATGGTTACTCTCCTTAACTCCTCCACACGCAGGGGTCCTAGAAGCCCAGCTGACACCCTGTACAGAGTGATTTCCTGGTGTTCAGAGCACTTAGAGCTAGAGTAACTGAGAGCCTAACCCAGAGAAAATGCATCTCTTTATTCTATTTGAAGAGGTTATGAGTGAGAAGAAAAGAACAAAAGTTGACCTCAACTGTTGGATAGAGAGACAATGCCCATACCCATTCACCTGTCAAGGTGGTTCTTGAGTTCTATAACCCTGATGCAACCTTCCAGCTTTCCTCACGTATAACTGCAGATATATCTAAATTAGTTCCTGGCATGTAGGAGGGGTTCAAGAAGTTTTCTCTTCCTTTTTCATTCCTTTACAGTTTCCCCCTCCTCCTACTCCTACTCAATAACCATGAAAAGCTCACCATTTAAATTCGAACCCCATCTCTACCAAAAATACAGCTAAAAATTAGCTGGGCATGGTGGCGGGCTCTTGTAGTCCCAGCTACTCAGGAGGCGAGGCAGGAGAATCGCTTTAACCTGGGAGGCAGAGGTTGCAGTGAACCAAGATCACGCCACTGCACTGCAGCCTGGGCGACAGAGTGAGACTCCGTCTCAAAAATAAATAAATAAAATTAATTAAATAAAATTATAAATTCAAACTTCTAGTCTGGAATGGAGTAACTACAAAAGAAGAGAAAAAATACAAACCTAGCTCCCTAGGTTAGTTGCCTAAACTCCTCTGTGGCCTGGTAATCATGACAAAATGGTATTGGAGACTATCTGCCTCCTGATGAAACTATGAGATATCTGTCCACTTATGTCTTTATGCCACATTATTATAATGTGAGAAGCAGTAGAAGAAAAATCGTTCTTTCTAATAAAATGCAGTATACCAGTGTTTGCGTGGGCTTACATTGTGTCAGGCATTGTACTGAAATCTGTACCGACATCTTGTCATTTTATTCTCACACAGTCTTTTAAGGTAGGTTCTTCTAATTGATAGACAAGAAAATTGAGGGCAGAAGAGGAGGAATACCTTCTCTAAGGTCACCTAGTCAGTAAGGGAGGGGTCAGCAACCTCCCCTTAATCTATGTGGCCCTAAGTCAGGTCTTTCTATTTCTGCATTAGATTGTCTCTTTATCCCTTCTGTTATCACCAAGCTCCCTTTCATGGAAACTGTTCTCCTAAAAATGGTATGGAGGAAAATGATTCTAATATGTAAATAAGATTACAAGCAATTATCCAATATCAATGCAAAAATGCTAGAGTAAATATTAGAAAACAGAATCCAACACCATATTAATAAAATATACCATGACCAAGTAGGATTTATTTCTGGAATGCAAAGATGATTCAATATGAGGAAATCTATTAATTTAAATACTATATTAGTAGATATAAGAAGAATAATCATATATTATCCTCAGATGGGGAAAAAGCTTTTTAAAATTCTTTTAATTTTATTTTATTAAACACATTTTTTTGGAGACAGGGTCTCACTGTCACTCAGACTGGAATGCAGTGATGTAGTCACAGCTCACTGCAGCCTCAACCTCCTGGGCTCAAGCATTCTTCTGCGTCAGTCTTCCAAGCAGGTAGGACTACAGGCATGTGCCACTCTATCTGGCTAATATTTTTATTTTGATTTTTTAGAAACGGGGCCTCACTATGTTGCCTAGGTAGGTCTTAAACTCCTGGTCTCAAGCAATTTTCCTGCCTCAGCCTCCCAAAGTGCTGGAATTACAGGCATGAGCCACCACACTTGACAAGAAAAAAAAAAAAAGCGGGGGGCTTTTAACAAAACTCAATGCCTATGCCTGATAAAAACACTCAAGAAAATAGAAATTGAGGCATATTTTCTACACTTGATCTTAGCCGTAAGGCCAAGAAATGATGATGCATATTTTTCTATACCTCGGTACTAAACCCAGTGTTATGTTTAATCAGAAAATACTCGAGGTATTTCCACTGAGATTAGAAAAAGGTAAGGATGCTTACTCTCTGCATCTATTGAATTTTTTTTTCCTAGAGATTATAACCAACACAAATTAAAAAAGAAAAAAAATCAATTCATAGGAAATGGAAAAGAAGAAATAAAACTATTTGCAGATGATACAGTTTTCCCAGAGAACCTGAGAAAATCAATGATAAACTCACAGGCCATAAAATCAATTTTATCTTTTTAAAATGCTAAAGATAATGTTAATTTTAAAATAACTTCAGACGTCAAAAGCTGCAAAATAGCACAAAGAGCATTTTTTTCTGGAACTGCTTGATAGTAAATTGTGAACAGAGAGCCCATCACTTTTGCATAATGTGTAACCCTTCAAATAAGGGCATTTTTCAGATAACCAATACACGAGAATCAAAATCAGGAAATTGTCATTGATACTAACATTAAATTCACAAACTCCATTCAAGTTAGTTAATTATCCCAATAATATTCTTTATAGGATCCAATCTAGGAACATGTGTTACATTTTGTTTTTCTGACTCTTTAATGTTTTTGTTTGTTTGTTTGTTTGTTTCAGTCTGGAAGAGCTCAGTGTGGGTGGCCTCTCATACGCTAATTTATCCTCACTCCCACCCTCTCAGTATCAGGGGTAATGGAAGAGACAAAGAGGGTGACCACAATCAAAACCCATCCTGCCAGACATATAAAATGAAAAATTGCTTGAGTGTGTACAGAAATCTGGAAGTGATGCTATACTTTTATCTTATTTTTACTATAAAAGTTTTGAAGCAGACTATAAAAATAGGAATATGTTAAATGATGAATATTCATTCTGCTGAATTCTTCCTAGATAGAATGTTCACAAGAAAAAATTGTCTTATTTCCAAAATGGTTCTCCTAAATTAGATTTAGAAATATATCTGTTCTTAGGTCAGTATACGCTCAGCACTAACTGCGCTTCAAGAAAATCTCAGAGTCTATTCTTACATTAAATTTTAAACAGGTAATACAGAAAACACAACTATCCTCATTTTGTTAGATATTAATTCTAAGCAAGTTTTAAAAAATATTCTAAACTGACTCAGCCTCAAAGTTCCGTTGGAAATTCAGATTGTCACAAATTCTATGGGGCTGTAGTTCAAATTTCTTTATATGTAAAGCCTACAACTATTTTTTCCTAGTTATATTTTTATGGTAATCAAATTATTAGCCTTCATCCACGTTGACTGTTTGAAGGGTTCTGAAAGTATAATAGGTATATAAGTAACTTCCATGCTGTGCGTGTTTGATGAATTTCTGGGAAATCAACCAAGATATATTATTGGATTTGCTACCATTCTTGTAGAGCTGCTTTCCTGAGAACAGCTTGGAAAGGGAAAGAGGGATCATGGGCAGGGTCAAATTCCTCTTCTGGGTTGCCAGAGGCAAGAGCATACTGAGGAACTTTTTAAACATACCGGTTCCTGGCTAGGAGTGGTGGCAGGTGCCTACAGTCCCAGCTTCTCAGGAGGTAAAGGTGGGAAGATTGCTTGAGCCCAGGAGTTTGCAACCAGCCTGGGTAATATAGCGAGACCCTGTCTCTAAAACAAACATGCAAACAAATACATAAATAAAAATAAAAGTACAGGTACCTTAACCTCACTCCAGACTTTCTGAATCAGAATCTGTGTTGGTAGGTTCAGTAATATGTGTTTTTGTTGTTGTTGTTGTTGTTGTTATTTTTGAGACAGAGTCTCCCTCTGTCACCCAGGCTGGAGTGCAGTGGGATGATCTCAGCTTACTGCAACCTCCACCTCCCAGGTTCAAGTGATTCTCATGCCACAGCTTCCCAAGTAGCTGAGATTACAGGCGTGCATCACCACGCCCGGCTAATTTTTGTATTTGTAGTAGAGACGAGATTTCGCCATGTTGACCAGGCTGGTCTCAAATTCCTGGCTTCAAGTTATCCACCTGCCTTGGCCTTCCAAAGTCCTGAAATTACAGGTGTGAACCACCGTGCTCGACCAGGTTCAGTAATATGTGTTTTGAAGAAGTTTCCCAAAACAATCTTCTGTAGTAAGCTTAACACTAACCTTGATTAGCTTTGAGAAATTGTGTCCCACAGAATGTCAGTTTAACAGAATGATCCCATAAAAAACTAAGAGGAGTTTTGAAAATTATACATTCTATAGCCCCTCCTTAGCAAGCCATGGGACATATTAGTATATGCATTTAGTATAGGCTCTGAGGAAACATCTACTTAATTTTGTTTAATCCAGCATTTCTCAAATTTATTTGAGTACAGCACACACTTTCTTTTTTTTGGCACAACACAAATTACTATGCACCCCAAAGAACACGACTTTGAGAGAGATTGATATAGAACACACTCTTCTCCATGCCACCCCTTCTTTATTAATAGATCAACAACTGTTTGATGTTAGGCAACTCAGGAATGAATGTAACTTCAAACTTTTATAAGGAATATTGTACAAGGTTGCATAAGAACTTCCTGCCGGTATTCTCTGGCTCTTCCTCTGTTCGTTCCTAAACTTTAGATATTTTTAAAAAACTGATAACAGTTAGATAACCAATGTGCACTGATTTCTTACTCTATGCAGACTGTGTTCTAAGCACTTTGCAGGCATTATACCCCTTCACACACAGCCCGCTGAGGTAGTTTCTTTACTATAACAGTGTTATGACAGGATACTGAGGTACAGAGATATTAAACAACTAAACCTAAGAAAACTCACAGTGAGTGGTGAAGCAGGTATTATAGACACAAAATCCAGGTTCTCAGATTCAAAGCCTATAATGTTAACCACTTCATTATTCCACCTGAATAATGCAGATTTGATATGGTTTGGCTCTGTGTCCCACCCAAATCTCATCTCGAATTGTCATCTCCGTGTGTCAAGGGAGGGACCTGGTGGGAGGTGATTGGATCACGGGGGTGGTTCCCTCATGCTGTGCTCCTGATAGTGAGTAAGTTTTCATGAGGTCTGATGGTTTAAAAGTGTTTGGCAGTCCCCCTCACCTCCTGTCGCCATGTAAGACATGCCTTGCTTCCCCTTCACCTTCTGCCTTGATTGTAGAGTCCCTGAGGCCTCCTTGGCCATGTGGAACTGTGAGTCAATTAAATCTTTTTCCTTTATACATTGCCCAGGCTCCAGTTGTTCTTTATAGCATGTGAAAATGGACTAATACAAGATTATTTGGTAATCTCATTCAAAGCCAAAGCTTCCCTTGTTCATGGCTTCCTAAGCCCTGTCCCTAACGCTTGCTCTCTCGTCTGAGCTACAGATCTGCTTCCCTAATTGCTTGTTAGACACGTCAGTGAGGAGCTACAACTGGATTCTCAAACTTAACGTATCTCTGTAGAATCTCATCTTCCCTTTCCAAACTTACCTTTCCTTTTGTTTTCCCTCTTTCCAGCATTCATGAATTTCTTCATATGACAACTGTGAGCACGTACCATGCATTTGACACTGTGCTCTGTTGGGGACTTAAAGGTGAATCAGGGCTTCTTATTCCTGACTTCCATTTGGCTCATAACTTCAGTGAACACATGCTTCATCATGGCCACTTTCTTCTCTTTCTGCAATTTGTCCTTTCAGATTAGTCTCTCCAGCAGCTGTTTTATTCTGTCAATTGTTCTTAAGTCATATCACTTGAAAAAGAATTTGGTTGTTGGATTATCTTTCTCTGAAAGGTCATTGGCATGTCTGTAGGTGCTGTGGCAGATTGTATTCCAAAAATGACCCCACTGGCTCATCCCACCATGTGACATTGGCAGCCCTCCATCATGAGGTGGGGTCTACATTTCTCCCCTTGGATCTGGATGGGCCTGTAAATACTAGTGGAGGTGATGCTATGCTATGTGCTTTTCAAGGCTAAGTTCTAAAAGGTAAACACCTTCTTCCTGGCCCTTCAGAGAAGCTGGCCCTTGGAACCTAGGTCCTGAGTCATGAGGAAGAGGAAAGACTACATAGGGTCACTATGTGAGGTGTTCCTGGTGACAGCCCCTGCTGAGGACCCAGCTGACAGCAAGTACTAACCTCCAGACAAGTGAGTAAGGTTTCAGATGATTCCTAGTCCTTTCCTTTTCGTGTCCCCAGCTGATGCTGAGTGAAGCAGAGACAAGATGTTCTCTCTGAGCCTTAGCTAAATTGCAGAGTTGGAGCAGCATAAATATCGTCATTGTTTTAAGCCGCTGAGTTGTGGGGTGTCTGTTACACTGCAATCGACAATGAGAACAGGTGCCTACCTTTATTTTCACCAGCTATTGACAGGGGCAGAGTCACATGGCATAAAGTATAGCTACCTGGAAAGAGCTGCTGCTGGGGAAGCAGGCACCATTATTAAGTGTCAATTGTGTGCCATCGTTTCACATTCTTAATCATCTGTAGCACTTAATAAAGTACTTCACATGTAGTATATGTTGAATAAATATTTACCAAATCGAGTTGAAATATGGTGTGATAGTTAAGTACATGACCTTAACAGTCAGATATACTATACAAACCGCAACTCTAGATGCTACAGCTGTGTGATGGGAAGCAAATTTCTTCCCCAACCCATCAGTTTCTATGTAATAAAAATATCATAAAACTCTGAAACTGATGTAAGGATTAAATATTTAAGGCATGTGCAAGTGCCTAAGAATGTGAGGATCATGGTAAGTCTCTGTCTCTCATTCTCTCTTAAATTTTAGGACAAGATGAGAAAAGATTGTAGTCTGATTGTGAGGGATCTTGAATGCATAGTTAAGGTTCATTTTTTAGGCATTAGGGACCCATGGAAAATTACAAAGCTGTGATATGCATAAGGCAAGGTTTGAGAAGATTACTATGGCAATAATGTGTAGAAAGGATATCTAAAACCAGCTCCGAAGCTAAAGTCAGTGTCTAAGAATGTTAGGGTATAAAAAAGGCTTAAAAATATAGCCAAGGGGATATCAGGTCAGGAATAAATGGCAGGATGATATTACAAAGGAAATTTCCATAGACTTTGATTGACTGGGTTTGAATCTACCAAGGAAAAAGTTAAGATAAGGAAAGCGAAGTCTAAAATTGGTCTTAATAATTTGACAGCATTTATTTAAAGGATCCCCTATGATTCAACAATTTCACTTCTAAAAAACTGTCTTATAAAGAAATGAGGGCAACAGTACTTAAAGTTATATGTCAGAGATATTTGCTGCATCTTTGTTTGTGATAACACAGTGTTGAAACCTGTATTACCATCAGTAGGGTCATGGTTAGGTAGACTACGATATGTTCATACAATCAAATAATATGAGAATGAGGTAAATCTATATAAACTGACCTGAATGATAAGTTGTAAGTGAAAAGAGCAAGTTGTAAAGCTATATGTGTGTGTGTATATATACACATATATATAAATCAGATGAATATATATGCATATATAGAAATCAGATGAATATACATATACATATATAAATCAGTTAACTATACATATATAAATCAGATGACTATATATACATATATATAAATCAGATGACTATATATATATATATATATAATGCCATCTGATTTTTGTTAACAGCAGGAAAAAGCCTAAGTGTTAGAAAAGAACAACACTAAGATTAATGCTGTTTTCCTCTGGGAAATGGGGATGGAAGGATGTGGGAGTGGAGTGGTCTTACAAGATTTACTTTGAAACTGATTAGATATAGATTAACTTGTAGAAAGACAAAAAGAGACGTAGATCAACTTGTATTTGGTATGAAGTGGTGCTGTACCAAAGGGTTGGATTGTGGTTAGAGTTGTGGTAGTCGTTGGCAGCAGTCAAGGGTGTATCTGGGCAGGCTTTCCAGGTTGTGGTTTTTGTAGGGCTCAGACAAGATGTGGTCGGTATGAATAGAGCTTGCAGCTAAGACTAAAGGGTCAAAGGCAAAACTCATGAGCCAGTGTCATGGGAAGCAGCACCGCAGATCATTTTTACTGTTGCTGGATCCCAGGATTGGAGGGAGTAACTCTCTCTGACACAGCCTTGTTCACCCGAAAAGCTAGCTTAGGACATCTGTCTGACTGACCAATAATTTACCCTGGATTCAACATAATAGGAGAGTCGGAAGGTAGTACAACATCCTACTTATGAAATTAATCTTTATTAATTTGTCTATTCCCACCTTAAACTTATTTACATTTTTAAGTTGGTATGTATCTATATCTGCATTCGTATCTATATCACCCATACCTGTGACTATAATTTATATAATCTATCTGTTTAGATAGATACAGACAGATATCCCTGTCTGCCTCTTCTCGTGTGAAACAATTAGCATGTATTCAAATTTGGTCTTGAACAATACTATGTATGTAAGTACGTTACAAAAAATGGATCCCACATGGGGTATTATAGTGGTATGTTGTAGAGCCAGTGTTTTATTATAGAATTACTGATTGCTTCTCCAGATGGGTTTAAATTGATGACTCTAAGAAATATTTTGCAAACTCCCCCCTTCTAGCTTACTGTCCCTACAAATGTGCTCATGGGAAGACCCACTTTCTCTTCATTACTTTAAAATGCTTTGGGCAAAGAAAAACTTGGATGTTTTTATTAAATAAACATTATCTTCAAAGCCCAATGATGAATTTTTTTAATACATGAAAGTCTCTTTCTAAATCCTTTTCAATATTTAATACATATTGTATAAGTATAAACAATACATTTGACATTTTAAAAATGCATATGCAAAGTGATTTGCAAAAGTCCCTAAAATATTTATGATTCTATTATCTACAATTTTCTTTTATTTATCCTATCTCCTGTAGATTCTGATTAGGAATAGGTAGGGATTTTTAAAAAGTGTCATGACTCAAGCCTTTCTTTCTTCCTTCTTTTCTCTTTTCTTTTTCCTTTTCTTTTCTTTTCTGTCTCTCTCTCTCTCTCTCTTTCTTTTCTTTCTTTCTTTCTAGAAAATAAAATGTGGAAATATGAGTCCCCTAAGATCCCCCTGCCTGTCATGCTGACAATGATATGCTTAGACTCTGGGATGTGTTGCCTTTTTTTGCCATGTTCCTTATTCATGGTATTTCAGAACAAAAGATTTATACATACCCATGAAGCTACATATATTCTTTTTTTAAAATCACTGTTATCAAGCCATATATCTCATAAATTAATAGAAAGATGTTGCTTGTAAGACAAAGAATTTCAGATTGCTTTAATTTTGTCAATCTCGTGTCTTTCTAAGCAGAAATACCAGCCTCAGTTTCCCTGCTTATTAAGCAATATATGCTTCCAAGCAATTGCAAAGTGAAAATGGAAATACCTTTAGAAATTACTTTATGCTTCTGCCACTAATCCGGATAGAGGCCTGGAAGCTGGAGGAAAGAGTAGAAGCTGTTTTTCTGGCACAATGCAGAGAACGTGGAGGCCTGCTCCAAATTTTAGTAGCTTTATATGCATCATTTAATATAGTTGGTGAGTGAATAGGAGAAACAAAATTACAAATTTCTCTTTAGTGGCTTGGCTAAGAAGTTGAAGTTGAGAGTAGACTGTGAATCTAAATCTTTAGGAATTAGATACATATCTAATTCCTGGTTTTACTGTGTGTGTGTGTGTGTGTGTGTGTGTGTGTGTATGGTTTTTTTTTTTTTTAATAGTTCTGTCAGTTTGGTGATAAGAAAATGTAAGTTGATGTGAAATTTTAAAAAAAGTATTGTGAGTTTAGGATCTAGTGAAAAACTGGGTAGTCTTCTAGAACCTAGTTAAATAATATACAAAATAGAATTCTTAGAAATATCAAATGTTGGTCGGGTGTGGTGGCTCATGCCTGTAATCCCAGCACTTTGGGAGGCCGAGGCAGGCTGATCACCAGGTCAGGAGTTTGAGACCAGCCTGGCCAACATCGTGAAACCCCCGTCTCTACTAAAACTACAAAAATTAGCTGGGCATGGTGGCATGTGCCTATAATCCAAGCTACTCGGAAGGCTGAAGAAGGAGAATCGCTTGAACCCCGGAGGCAGAGGTTGCAGTGAGCCAAGATCACACCACTGCACTCCAGTCTGGTAACAGAGCAAGACTCTGCCTCAAAAAAAAAAAAAAAAAAAAAAAAATCAGATGTTAGGATTTTTTTCTTTTTAAACAAAAGAATAATGGAAGAACCAGGAATCCAGACGGGAGAGTTGAGTGAACATGATACCTTCCTTTAGGGAGGAGAAACAATCCATTGGCTAGTTGGAGTTGTTTTTCAGTCATAGTGGTGGATTTGAACAATCCTTCCAACCCTTTCACCCAGTTCTTCTCTTTACTAATTGCATACCTTTGTGAGATGGGGCAACATGGGAGAGATGTGGGAAGATAAGTGGCCCTTCAGAGGTTTCCATGACTTTTTAGAATTTTAGTGTGTTGGCTCTAGTTAAAGCTGTCGATAGGAGAAGGGAAATGTCTAAAACCCTGGGTGAACAGTCACTCAGCTACTCAGAAAAACATTTGGACATTAGAAAAAACGTTGTAAACATTTATATGTGTTCCTTTTGATCTAGAAGCATCTATATTTCCTTTCCTCTAGGAGAAAAGATTCAGTAGGTTTGGCTGGTTGGCTAAAACCAGAGGACCACTGTGATGTCTTAATATTTATGCTACACAGTGTGTGGCATTTGGCAGGGACTCAAGAGAGGTTTTCTAGGTTTCATTAAATTGAGTCAAGTGGAAGGTATAATCTTTTTGTTTGTTTGTTTGTTTGTTTTGTTTTTGAGACAGATCTCACTCTGTCGCCCAGGCTGGAGTGCTGTGGCGCAATCTTGGCTCACTGCATCCTCTGCCTCCAGGGCTCAAATGATTCTTCCACATTCACCTCCTGAGCAACTGGAACTACCAGTGCATGCCACCACGCCCAGCTAGTTTTTGTAGGGACAGGGTCTCCCTGTGTTGTCTGTCTGGTCTCAAGCGATCTGCCAACCTCGATCTCCCAAAGTGCTGGGATTACAGGCGTGAACCACCGCGCCTGGCCACAGTCTTTTAGAAGTCAAAACTATTTAAAAATGTTGATAAAATGTTTATTAAGTATGTCATTCAATATGTGTTCATAGATTACCTGAGCAAGGGAAATTAGAGAGGGGAAATCAAAAGATGATCCATTGACAGAGAGACTGGGAGTAACTGTGATCCGGTTTCCCTGTTACTGGTGGGAAGCATTACCAGCATCTAAATCAATCAGTGCACAGGAGGATATTGGGGCTGGGGCAGGGCAACTTCAGCTGCCCCTGTGTTTATAAAGCAGTTGGACTTCAGTTGCTATAACTCTCTTGACCTTTCTCTCCCAGTTGGCTCACTCTGCCCCAGAAGAGAAGAGGCAACTCTCCCATGGGAGCATTTGGGAACTCCACTGGTTCTGTGTAGTTGGGAGCTAGCTGACCTCAGGAGCTACAGCGGCTGAGCTCCTTTGTGGTCTGGCAGCCCCCTGTGGGGAGGTGCACTGTGAATGGTGGTTACTCTACCTAATTTTGGAATGCAGCTTTAGGAAGTCCTCTGTTGCACTGCACCTAAGCCATACTCTCCTTTCTCAGCTTTATAGTAATGAAGTTGACTTTTTTATCTCCTTCTGCCAGACTTCCACGTCTATCTTTTCATGGTTTTCAAACTTGGTTGAGAAATGAGTGCTATTTTTTGCCCCCATCCTCAAGCCTTATAAAAGGTACTCAGCTCCATCGGCTGTATATATCTATGTACTTTGCATCTAGTTATATGAGATGTATTCATTCATTTATTCATTTAGCCGTTCATTTGGAAATACGTACTGAGCACTTAGACTGTGCCAAGCACTCTGGTAAACCCTGAGACTCTACCCACAGAAGCTCACAGTGTAGCATATTTATAATGCAGTTGAACAAGTGGGTGAGCATGAAGCTTCCCAGGAAGAAACACAGTCTGAACGAAGTTGCTCAGTTTTTGGTCTTTCCTTAACCGAGTCATAACAGAGTGGGGTTTGGCCAGAAGGTAGTCAGGTGCGATAAAAGCTTAGGCTGCAGAGGCAGTAGGGGCTCCGTTCTGAAAGGCTCTCCTTAAAAGCCATACTAAGGGCCCTGGATTTTGCCTGGTAGGCAACAGACAGCTGGTTAAAAGGTTAGAGGAAGGATGTGGTCAGATTTCTGTCTTAAATAAGTCACTTCGATAGGTTGGAGGATCAATTTGAACAGGACAAGCCTAAAGAGACTAGTTTGCAGGTTGTTCTAGGTGAGATATTATAAGAATGTGATTTAGTAGCACGTCTGTTTTTTTTGTTTGTTTGCTTTTCCTTTCCTTTTTTCTCTTGGACATTGTGAAATGAGCTAATGCACAAAAAGCATTTGCGTTTAACTGCAGTTCATAGCAAGAACTCAATAAATGTCGGCCATCATTGTTTTCTTTTTCTAAATCATCGTGTCATTTTCATCATCATCATCACCAGAGGCGATAATTTCTCTCTTACTGTTCATACTAAATAATGAGCAGCCTCCTAGAGGCAGGCTGCTCCCAGAGGAAGAGAGTCATAGAACCTTCTCTCAGACGGCTTTGGTTCAGCTGATCAAACTGCTCCCTACCCCCACTCCCATTCCACCACCACATGACTACACCTCCCCTGGCAGAATTGCCAAAGATCCTGCATTCCTACCCTGGCCATGGAGCAAAACTGTGGCATTACTGTTGGATATTAAGGATTTCCTCTTTGTTTTACTGTTATCATGCTTTCTTCTAGCCAGAACTCTACTTATCTGATAGAAAATGTAGGGTTCAATTCTTTGTTCAGCTGCCAAGATTCTTCAGTGCTTTGGCAAGGAAAGGAAATCTGGCACAAGTGTTTAGGATTGCCCACGTACCTAAGAAAACTACACTTTCTAGATGTAAAGAGTATGTGGGTGGTCTTCTCACCAATGTGCCAGCTTTATCCCTTGAATAATTGGAAATCCCCCAGCAAATACCCTATTGAAGGAATTTTACTTGACTGGTGTATTTTCAAGGTCTTATTTAAAATTATATTTGAATTAAAAACTTTCTTTTCTTGAGACAGAGTCTTGCTGTGTTGCCCAGGCTGGAGTGCAGTTGTATGCTCTCGGCTCACTGCAACCTCCGCCTCTTGGGTTCAAGCAATTCTCCTGCCTCAGCCTCCCTAGTAGTTGAGACTACAAACACCTGCCACCATGCCCAGCTAATTTGTTTTTATTTTTATTTTTAGTAGAGACTTGGTTTCACCATGTTCACCAGGCGGGTCTTGAACTCCTGACCTCAGGTGATCCTCCAGCCTCAGCCTCTCAAAGTGCTGCCATTACAGGCATGAGCCACCATGCCCGGCCTAATAATAATATTATTAGTAATACATGTAATAAGGAAAAATGACAAAAATAAAAATAATCCAAATTTAATTATAGAAAACTCTTTCTTAAACTTCTTAAAATAACCACAGAACAACCAACTGATTTTATTTCAATCTTACTTTTCTTTTCTAGCTCTCTTATAAAGATTTGTGAGCCAAAAATTAAGAAGATTCAAACGAAAAAACCTTCATAAAGATGCAGCACTTAAAGGATTATTTAAAAGAGGAAGTGTGGGCCAGGCATGGTGGGGTGGCTCACACCGGTAATCCCAGCACTTTGGGAGGCCAAGGTGGGCAGATCACTTGAATCCAGGCATTTGAGACGAGCCTGGCCAACATGGCAGAATCTTGTCTCTACTAAAAATACAAAAATTAGCTAGGCATGGTGGTGCACGCCTGTAGTCCCAGCTACTCAGGAGGCTGAGGCACGAGAATCTTTTGAATCCATCAGGCAGAGGCTCCCATGAGCTGAGATGGTGCTACTGCACCCCAGCCTGGGTGACAGAGGGAGATTCTGTCACAAAAAAAGAGGAAGTATGGTTTGTATGTTCTTTCAATATAGAATGGCTATTTTTTTTTTTTTACTCTACTGCAAGTATGGTCAATATGATTTTCCTACTGCATCTGTCTTCAAGAAGATGAGAATATTTTGAAACTAATAGCTTACAGTCTCCCCAAGGACCTCTCTTTTTGATAGTGTAATAATCTCCATATATCACCAAAGTAGAATTGTACTGGCAAAGTTAAGAATCTGGATCCAGCTTGTCAAGGCCACAGCCTTTTTTATGTTTGTTCAGTTGTCCTACAGTGATTTGCACTTGTGACAATTACCTAGATTATGGAAATTTGTAGGTTTGAGCAAATCTTTCTCTTCTCAGTGTTTTTTTCTTCTTACCTATAAATAGTGAGAATGCTAAAAGCTACAAAAACTTCTCAGGAGTTTACCATGAAATAGTCATCCTTTAAATGTAGAGATTAAATTTTAAGTTATTTGCATGAGCAGACGAGGCCATTAAGAGATAGTATAGAAAGGTAAAGGGTGTACAGGTGGATATATAAGGAACAATTTTTCCACATTTTTCAAGAACACTCAGGCAGAGTGAATTATTCATGCACCTACAAGTAAAAAAGGTAATTATCAGTTACCTTTCCACATAGTACATACTTCAAAATGTCTAACAAAGTTTGTGTCTGTTGGAATACTTTCAGCCACAAGTCTGTCAAATTAGCTTAAGGCATGTCGAAAACCATCGGCTCGTGTAACTATACATCATAGATTCGCTGGGCTTCAGGTTCATGGACCCAGATGCTTTTCATCTCTAGGTTCTGCTGAACACAGGCTTCATTCTAAGGACAGTTTCTCACAACTGCCAGCTGCAATCAGGGTTGCATGCTTTTACTTCCACTTATGATGCCGGAAAGACTTGCTTCCTGAAAGGTCCCTCAAGCATAAGGAAACGTTTTCCCTAGAGACCTTTAGTTGATTTGGGTCACATGTTCACTCCGGAACCAACAGTGGGAAAAGTTATGAGATAGCTCCTCGGCCTGTCAGGCTATTGAGGATGTGGGCTGAGTCAGAAAGGAGTAGATACCTGGCCAGAAAGGGGTGGATATCTTCCATTCTGTTGGAAAGGAAGAAAGGACAATGGATGCTTTAGGCCACCAGTAACAGTCACTCCAGAGTTCCTGGGAGGAGTAAGCCTATACAGTAAGGATGAAAACCACTGTGAACATTCATATGGAGTAAGATTTGGCAGCCGAAGCTACCAAATGAGGCAGATAAAAAAACCTATTTATAGGGAGAAGACAGAGAGAAAAGAACTGACAAGCAAGTGGGTTGGAAGATCAGAGGGTACGGCTAAGGATTTTATTGCTTTTCAAAGCAAGGAGAGAGGATGGTTTCAAGTTATCTGCAGACAGAGAAGAAATAGAGCAATAATCCTGTGACTGACTGCCCTGCTCTTAAGCACACTTTTTGTCAGAACTTCTTGCTCACTGTGAGCAGGGGAAATGAGGCTCTGAAAGACAGCGTTTTTGTGAGTAATCCAAGATGAAACTAAGTTACCTAAAGAGACAGATACGACTAGTGAATTAAACTAAGTCTGTACCCCCTCTACCATCTCCTCACACATAAACACATACTGCAGTGCTATGCAGGCAAGGAGGCTGGTCAGGAACGTGAGGCCAGTCACAGGGAAAACCAGACACATGTTCTTTGTATCTCTCAGTGGTATGTGAACCCAGCATACATTTCTTCATTACATAATGACCAAGTGATTTGAAAGATCAAAAAAATGTTAACACATACTGATCGTGATTGTACAATTGTCTGTAATTTAAGTTTGCTGTGAATTTATCTATATGTAGATGGGAACAGATAAGACTTTGCTAGGTTTGTGAAAGTCTAGTAAACTATTTGGTCAGTGTAGAAACCTAAGGGCTAGTGAGAGGAACTTCATGCAGGCTCCACTCCATAGACCCACCGACTATTCTAAGGGGACTCTTGAGATCAGTGATTAGGGGCATTGTTTTCCTTAAAAGCTTGTCATCTACAAATATGAATCCACAATTCAGTGATAATACCTTTCTGCAAGCACTATGATATGGTGCAACTTTGTTTGAAACTTCTAAGTTGAATTCATTGAAATGGGGTATTATCTGGAAGCCTCTGAAAATAACAGAGGCATGTTAGCTTGGGGTATATGTAAATTGTTGAACACCTATTCCATATCCCAGCTCTCATTAGGGGGAACTGTTGAAATTACAGCTCCATTAAGTCAAGAACTTTGGCTCAAAATGGAAGAGATGATCAAGGTATTTCCCAACTCCCACTTCTTCCTGGTCCCCTAGGCCTCCTGGCTTGCAGCCACTTGGAAGCTGCCCTGGTTGAGTACTCCAGCATCACCTTGGTGGTACTATATGCTGCTAATGGCACTGCTGCTGCTCCTTTGACCATGTGATGCAGACATCATCTCTGAAGCTCCTTCCAGAAAAGCACGTTGCCTAGTGCCTCAATACCCTTCCTTTGTCCCCATGCTATTGCCGCATAAATCTGTTACTTAACCAGACATGTTATAATTATGTGCATTTTTTTTCCCGAGGGCTAAACAGAGAGTTCTTCCACGGCAGGGACTTTCGTGATTTATAGTGCTGTATTAATTAAATAGTATGTGATCAGTAAATAAAGGAAAGAAAAGTTCTGGTGGCTTTTGGTATTGGTCCCAAGGAGGGAATTTGGGCCAAGGAGGTAAGATTGGAATAAGAGAAGAGCTCACATTGTCAGCTTAATTTCCTTTGACATCAGGCTTTCTCTTCTGCTACTTGCCAATGTTTACCAGAGCTCATAGGAAAGGTTCTATACTCTGATTTTGATTTTAGACATTGAATTTTCACTGTAATAGAGAATATTCCCATCCTTTAAGATGGGGCAAGCAAATTCTAGAAATGTGTGGTGGTCTGAAGATTGCTTAAGGAGATTTTCAGTTCTGACAGTTGAGACTACTTTATATGTTCACTGAAAGTTCCTCAGTTTCCTTGACATTTTTGGAATTCAGAGAAGTCTAAGAGGTATCTCTGCTATACCTGCCTTTCATTTTTCACAAGGAAAACAGTTGTTCGAATATTGGCAGAACAAGTTGTTTTCAGTGTACCATTTTGTGTGTGTGTGTGTGTGTATATATATATATACACAAAGATAGATAGAGACACATACAGAGAAAAAGAAATATTTTTTTTTCTGATGCAAAGTATGAAGGAAATCGAGGAGAGCACCATGTGAGAAACTAATACCTAAATTTACTACCTCAGGTTCTGGCATCAAAATATAATGAGTATAATTATATATAACCTGGCCTGCTTTTATTTATGGGGCTTGATGTATCACCCCAATTTGCAAATATAGGGTTTCCTGAAAACCGAAATTCAAACTCTTCCTGTAGAAATGTGGTCATGCCTAGTAAAGCTGCTACCCCACAGAGGTTATATATCTTTTCAATGCTAAACATTTTTGCCTGCCAGCAGCCTGGAATGAAAATAAAGCCTGAAGTTTCTGACCATTAGACAGCCTGCTGGGCCTTCCCTAGGTTACTGATATTTTCCTAGGTAGGTAGTAAGAGGAGCATGTCCCAATAGAACTTTACAAAATGTAATAGCACTTGGCAAACAATGTCTTATTTTTAGTAGCATTACCTGCTGTTGTGTTCCAGAACAAATTAGCTGTCATGGAGCTGGTGATGGTTAATTTTGTGTGTCAATTTGGCTACTTCATGGTACCCAGATATTTGGTCAAACGCTAGTCTAGATGTTGCTGTGAAGGTATTTTTTAAATATTAATATTTAAATGAGCAGCCTTTAAATAAAGCATTTTACCTCCATATTGTGGATGGGCCTCATCCAATCAGTTGGAGGCCTTAAGAGAAAAAAGACGAATTTCCCCTCAGAAAGAAAAAAATTTTATCAGTATACTACCTTTGGCCTCGCGCTATAGCATCAAATCTTCACTGGTCTCCAGCATGCTGAGACTACCCTGCAGATTTTGAATTTGCTAGTCTCCAAAATCATGTGAGCCAATTTCTTAAAATAAATCTCTGTCTGTCTCTCCCAGTTCTGTCTCTCATTCATTGGCTGTGTTTCCCTGGGGAACCTTGACTAATACAGACCCATCCTATATTCTCCACAGCATGGATTTAGGTTCCCTGGCACAGTGTCTGGGGTCTTAGAAGAACAATGAGCCTGGTCTGACCAGAAAAGACATTCAAAATCTATCATGGCGGTAGGTCATATATTTCTTTGAGTTTCATCTTGGGAGAATTGCTGAAAGCAGGACCAATTCAGCTCAGACTTACACTGGATACTCAGAATCACTAGGGACCCTGACATGGAACTCAAGTAACACCTAAAAGAAGACTTTTCCTGTAGTCTCCAGGAGAGGAGAACTTCAGGGGCTCTTGGAACTAAACCCTGGTTCTGGAATTGCCCTCTCCCAATTAGCACATTTTGGCTGCTGAAGTCTGAAGGCAAAATCTTGCTTGACTCTGGAATTTGTTCTAGTGATATGCTGCTATTTTAATTCTGAAGTGTGTTAATATCCTGACAACTCCTGGTGTTGATAAACTATAGTACTGTCCTTATACTTTGGAAAAGGGATCTGTGCCCTAGGTCTCACAGTTTAGAAAGCCTCATTCTGGTCATGCCCCTCTGGCCCTATCTTCTTTGCTTTACTCCTCTTCTTCCTTCTCCTTCTTGACCACAAACTGGAGAATCCAGGTCTGGAAATTCCATGCCCAGCTTCCCTGTTCAGGGCCTGTGAAGATCTGTTCTCTCAAAGGTACATATATTTAGATCTGAGAGGTGGCCATGGGGCCACTGGTTGTTAAGTAATGTGGATTGAACTTATAGTTGTAGGCTATTGTGAGACACAACACATATGAGACACAATAAATATAGTGTGAAATAGATCACAAAAGAGATTGAAAAGAGAGGACTTTCAGACTGAGCCAGGACTAGCTTTCCTTGCATCACTATAGTGTTTCCACTGTAGTATATAGTTCCACTAGAGTAGAATACCAAGGGGTCTGAGAATTCTAAACTCCAATTTTGTTTTCCAAGAGGTTATCAAGGAATTTTTTAAAATCGAGGTTGGAAGAAAAAAACATTTCTTTACCACTTTAACTTCGTTTTTAACTGAACTATTTAGACTTAGAGTATGCAGACATTCATTTGTACTCTAGACCATCTCTGTCAATCATTACAACAGTGGAAGAATTTGTGACTCAAATAAAGGTTTAGATTAGCTGACCACCAAGTCCCCTGCCAATGCTGTGATTCTACATGTGGTAGTTAGGGGCGGAAGAATATGGTCAGACCCTCTCTAGAGAGCTCAAGAAAAACAAAGAGGAACAGCCTCAAGCCACTAGGGCAAGGATGGTTTGACCTTAATCCAAGTTTCCTTTTGGTTAGACTTTCTATGTGAACACTACTTTTCTTCAAAGCTTCATTACCACGAAAGCCTGCAAGACATTTCATACCATGCCAGATGCGGTTACTAAATGAGGACTTGTCAAACTTGTTTGTTTTCAAACTCAATAATTTATTTGATAAATGTGGATGCATCTTGACAATTAAACTCTCAGATTCCATTGGTATTTGTTTGTCTTTGGAGTAAACAGATAAAAGAAAATTAGAATAAGCCATTGTATATTCTAAAGGACAAATAAGCAAGGTATCCTCTGAAGGACAAACAACACTGGGGTTGAGATAATAGTGGGTTTGTTTTCTGACAGGAAGCATAGTATATTCATAGAGAATGTACTCATGATATTTCTAAGACACCCACTTTGGCTTTTTGGGCATTTTATCCAGCTTCTCAAAATTCTGTGTTGTACAAATTCTTTCAAAAAGGAAAAAGAATGCCTAGAAGTTGAAATAAAGCTCTCCTGTACTCATTGTCCCCCAGGTTGGAAGCAATCAGTGTAGTCAGATATCTCTGGCTTTGCCATGCATTAAAGATGCAGAAAGGTCTTCCATTTCAGATTATTAGACTTGAAAAAGACTAAGTGGCATTGAATTCAGATGGGTTATCTACCTTGGCTTTTTATGGATTCCCTTGACAAAATATTGGTTACAATCCTACATTTTTGAAGTCTGAAAGATTCACCATTGTAAACTAGGATGGTGCTATGGACTGAATTTTTCCCCACAGCCACCCCCACCCCATTTATATGTGGAAGCCCTAACCCCAGTCAGAGATGGGGCATTTGGGAGATACGTAGGTTTAAATGAAACCACGAGAGTAGACCTCATGATGAAAAGCGTGCCCTCATAAGAATAGACACCTGAGAGCTTGCACACTCTCTCTGAATGTGAGAACACAGTGAGAAGACAGCAATCTACAAGCAGGAAGAGAGTCCTCACCAGATCTTGACCATGCTGGCATTCTAATCTCAGATTTCTAGGCTACAAAACTGTGAGAAAATACATTTCTGTTGTTTAAGCCACCCAGTTGATGACATTTTGTTTTGGCAGCCTAAATTGACTAGGACAGATGGACATGAACTTTGGAAGGTGCGTTGGAAGGGAAAAGTAACAAAATCCATGGAATGAAACCAACCTGAGGAGAGGAGGCATCTAGTATAGTGACCAAGGTTCAAGGGGTTTAGTGATTATTATGGCCCAGCATGGAGCCAATGGCAGAATTTTTTTAGAATTCAGCAGATCTGGACTGGTGTCAGCCTTGTGGAAAACAGCATAAGAGAGCTGAAATTTTAAAGCCCTATTATTAGCTTTCACTCTAGTGCTAGTAAAGCTCTAGTTAGCAAGACCATGGCTGCAAAGAGTGTTAGAATTTGCAAGACCCATCTTCAGCTGTGACCGTGTATGGCATTGTGAAAATATGGTACTAGTGGTCCATTCAGACTCTTAACTTAGAGATTGGAAGCAGGACTAGCCTACTGGGGATAAAGTCAATTCCTAGAGTTCTTGAACAATAGGGTTAAGTAGAAGATTTGAGACTTTGTACCAAAGGCAGAAACTGGGCTTAGTACTAATAGTCCATGTTAGGGAAGAGGGTCAAGTAAGTAACAAAAATGTGACCAATTTTGTGATCATATTTGTGCTGAGTTTAGATAGGCTGTACCATTTATTAAATACATGGCTTTCAATAGGATTCCACTTCCTTCATCTCAAACAAGGTCTATCATCTCTCCATTTCCAAGGCCACTACATTTCTCTTTGATACTTTACTAAATAGTAACACATGCAGACACACACACACACACACACACACACACACACACACACACACACACACCAGTTTTTTAAAAATTTCTTTTTAAGCAAGACTGACTTCTCAAAACCTATCCCTGTGAGTCAGCTTACATTTAACAGAAACTATAACCTTATATCAAAGGCTTTTTTTCACAAGAGTTCAATCTCAGAGATGAATATTACTGAACAAAAATGAGAAAAGCATAAACAAATAAAAATAAGGCACCATAGCTCATCAGAGAACAAATAAAGGCCAAATGAGCTATAAATGTTAGCTTGTCTTGTACTTATTAATTTCAATAATGTATTAATATTACCAGCCTATCTTCTCCCACAAGAGACATGTTGCCAGTAAACAAAATTCACTTTCATTTCTGCTCAGTCTGATTCTATGCTTATAACTCAGTCAGCTAAACTGTGGTATTATTAGTGTGTTTATAGAATCTGAGAAGCCATGGTCTCCAGCACTCTAGATATTCTGAGCCTATTTTCATATGCTGGGCTATGTCTACCTGGGGAACCATGGTCCTAAGTACAATTGGCTATGAGACAAGACAAGAGTTTGGAAAGGTCTAATAAAATGCTAGAAAATATGGGAAAATAATTTTGGTTAAGGGATACAAATTGTTCTTGTGCCTTGATTTGAAGAGTAAGAATAAAAAGATGGTAGTATAAAGGTTTTAAAGGTGACATCCTCAGAAAATGACCTTTCTAATGATTTTCTTCTGTTACTAAGAAATGAGAAAGACCAGCACTGTGCCAATCCTATTCTTTCCCCTTTATACCTTTTAAGTCAGCTGGTATGGATCCTCATTCACGTCTTATATCCAAGAAACATTAGATAAACTTCTCTTCTTGTGCATAAAGCAACATAAGATGTTACTATGGTTTGGATACTGTTTGTTTATTCCCACAAAATCTAATGTTGAAATTTGATCCCCAGAGTTGCAGTATTGGGAGGTGGGGCCTAGTGAGAGGTGTTTGGCTAGTGGGTGGATCCCTCATGAATAGCTTGGTGCTGTTCTTCTGGTAATTGCTTGTATTAGTCCGTTTTCACGCTGCTGATAGAGACATGCCTGAGACTGGGTAATTTACAAAATAAAGAGGTTTATTGGACTTACAGTTCCACATGGCTGAGGAAGCCTCACAATCATGATGGAAGGTGAAAGACAAGGAGGAGCATGTCACATCTTACATGGATGGTGGCAGGCAAAGAGAGAGTCTGTGCAGGGAAACTCCCATTTTTGAAACCATTAGATCTTGTGAGACTCATTCACTATCATGAGAACAGTGCAAGAAAGAACCACCCCCAAAATTCAATCACCTCCCACTGGGTTCCTCGCACAACATGTGGAAATTGTGGGAGTTACAATTCAAGATGAAATTTTGGTGGGGACACAGCTAAGTCATATCATTCCACCGCTGGCCCCTCTCAAATCTCATGTCCTTACTTTTCAAAACCAATCATGCATTCCCAACAATCCCCCAAAGTCCTAACTCATTTCAGCATTAACTCAAAAGTTCACAGTTCAACATCTAATCTGAGACAAGGCAAGTCCCTTCTGCCTGTGAGCCTGTAAAATCAAAAACAAGTTAATTACTTCCTAGATATAATGGGGGGTACAGGTATCAGGTAAATACAGCCATTCCAAATGGAAGAAATTTGCCAAAACAAAGGACTACAGGCCCCATGCAAGTCCAGCATCCAGTGGGGCAGTCAAATCTTAAAGCTCCAAAATAATCTCCTTTCACTCTATGTCTTACATCCAGGTCATGCTGATGCGCAAGGTGGATTCCCATAGTCTTGGGAAGCTCTGCCCCTATGGCTTTGCAGGGTACACCCTCCCTCCCAGCCACCTTTATGGGCTGGCATTGAGTGTCTGTGGCTTTTCCAGGTGAACAGTTCAAGTTGTCAGTGGATCTACCATTCTGGGGTCTGGAGGATGGTAGCCCTCCTCTCACAGCTCCACTAGGCAGTGCCTCAGTAGGGATTCTGTGTAGGGGCTCTGACCCCAAATTTCCCTTCTGCACTGCCCTAGCAGAGATTCTCCATGAGGGTCCCACCCTGGCAGCAAACATCTGCATGGGCATCCAAGTGTTTCCATACATCTTCTGAAATCTAGGGGGAGGTTCTCAAGCCTCAATTCTTGATTTCTGTTCACTCGCAGGCTCAACACCATGTGGAAGCTGCTAAGGCTTGAGGCTTACACCCTCTGAAGTCATGGCCCAAACTCTATCTTGGCCCCTTTCAGGCACATATGGAGCAGCTGGGACACAGGGCACCAAGTCCCTAGGCTGCATACAGCATAGGACCCTGGGCCCAACCCACAAAACTGCTTTTTCCTCCTAGGCTTCCAGGAGGCTGTTGTAAAGACTTTTGACATGCCCTGGAGACATTGTCCCCATTGTCCTGGGGATTATTTGACTCCTCATTAATTATGTACATTTCTGCAGCCAGCTTGAATTTGTCCTCAGAAAATGGGATTTTCTTTTCTATAGTGTTGTCAGGCTGCAACTTTTCTGAACTTTTATGCTCTGCTTGCCTTATAAATCTGAATGCCTTTAACAGCACCCAAGTCACCCCTTGAATGCTTTGCTGCTTAGAAATTTCTTCTGCCAGATACCCTAAATCATCTCTCTCAAGTTGAAAGTTCCACAAATTTCTAGGGAAGGGACAAGATGTCACCAATCTCTTTGCTAAAACATAACAAGAATCACCTTTGCTCTAGTTTCCAACAAATTCCTCATCTTCCTCTGAGACCACCTCAGCCTGGACTTCATTGTCCATATCATTATCAGCATTTTGTCAAAGCCATTCAATAAGTCTCTAGGGAGTTCCAAACTTTCCCACATTTTCCTGTCTTCTTCTGAGCCCTCCAAACTGTTCCACTTCTGCCTGTTACCCATTCCAAAGTCACTTCCATATTTCCAGGTATCTTCTCAGCAGCACCCCACTCTACTGGTACCAATATACTGTATTAGCCCATTTTCATGCTGCTGATAAAGACATACCTGAGACTGGGCAATTTACAAAAGAAAGTGGTTTATTGGACTTACAGTTCCACATGGCTAGGGAGGCCTCACAATCATGGTGGAAGGTGAAAGGCAAGGAGGAGCACGTCATGTCTTACATGGATGGCAGCAGGCAAAGAGAGAGCTTGTGCAGGGAAACTCCCATTTTTAAAACCATCAGCTCTCATGAAACGAATTCACTATCACAAGAACAGTGCAGGAAAGACCTGCACCCATAATTCAATCACCTCCCACCAGGTTCCTCCCACACTACGTGGGAACTGTGGAAGTTACAATTCAAGATGAGATTTGGGTGGGGGCACAGCCAAACCGTATCATCACTTTTGTAAGACTGGACTAGTTCTCTCAAAAATGGATTTGTTTCTGAGAGAATGGGTTGTTATAAAGCCAAGATGTTCCTCGGGTTTCCCTCTCTTTGTGCTTGTAAGCTCCCCGTTTTGCTTTCTGCCATGAGGGCAGCCTTAAGCCCTCACCAGAGGCAAATGCCCAGTCTCGAACTCTCCAGCCACCAGAATCATGGGCCAACCCCCACCTCCCTGCTTTTTAAAAAAAATAAATAAAATAAACATCTCATTTCAGGTATTCTGTTATAACACTACATGAACCATACAGACATCTATGTAGAAAACTTAACATCATGGGGTACAAGAAGAAAATCTGTTTTCCAATCTTATTTTAACAACTGCTCATATATAAAGGAGAGTTTATTAAGTATTAACTTACACGATCACAAGGTCTCACAATAGGCTGTCTTAAAACTCAGTAGCAAGGACAGCTAGTCTGAGTCCCAAAACTGAAGAACTTGGAGTCTGATGTTCAAGGGCAGGAAGGAACCAGCATGGGAGAAAGATGTAGGCTAGGAAGTTAAGTTAGTCTCTCTTTTTCACATTTTTTTTTTTTTTTTTTTTTTTTGACTGCTTATATTCTAGCTGCACTGGCAGCTGGTTAGATTGTGCCTACCCAGATTAAGGGTGGGTCTGCCTTCCCTAGCATGACTCAAATGTTAGTATCTTTTGGCAACACCCACACAGACACACCCAGGATCAATACTTTGTATCCTTCAAGCCACTCAGTGTTAACCATCACAGTGGTGTATCCCACGTTTTGGAATACACTGTTTTGGACCATGTCCTTGCAGCTCAGCTGCAATTGGGTATTTGAAGGACACTTATGTTCACCTCCACCTGGCACACTGTGGGAGTTGAATTAAGATCTCCCTTTTAGCAAATACTGAGCATTTTGAACAAATGACATAGAATAAAAAGAAGCCCCTTAAGTGGATGAAGAGCACAGCAACCACATATCTTGGGTTGTTTGAAATAGGCCTGGTTTAGTGCCCCTTTTCACTCACAAAAGCATTCCCAGTTTTTTTTATAAAACTATGTGTTTGCTCTAATTAAGTGGCTTAAATATCATACAATGAATTGTATGCATCCAATTACATTACTTCTTCACTCAGCTCGAACTGGTGTCAAAGAAGAGAAAGTCTGAACCAGATTGCAGCCTTAAATATACTTTGTAGTTTTTCCGATTGGTTTATAATTATTAGCAATTTTTGGCATTCTTCCATTTTCCTTTCCTTTTCGTCATTATTTTCACTAAGAATTCCAAAGATTTGTATAATTTTGAATTTTGTGTACCATGCTATGTTTTAGACTTTCAGTCATAACATTTACATTCTGATAGAAAGGAAAATTTGTCATAAAAGCCCAAAGCCTGGTAGGTTTGCTTTAGTCTTAAGCCATGAAATTTTCACCTGTCAGTTATTTTACATGTCAAGGATTAACTAAAGACCAAAAAGAGGGGGAAACTAAACAAACTAAAAATATCCTTTCCTTTCCCTTTTTAAAAAATTTCTAAGCTTCCAAAATATATTTTACATGGATTGATTTACTTATTTATTTTAATGTACAAATAAAAATTTAATATGTAGTATACAAAAGTATAATACATTGTTATTAATTATAGTAATCACATCATGCAACTGATCTCTTGAACTTGTTTCTCTAAGCTGAAGTTTTGTATCCTTTTACTAACATCTGCCCAACTCCTCCTACACTTTTTTTATACTTGAATGGGAAGTGTCCATTCAGCTGGACTCTTTTAAGTTAAACATGCTACAAACTACCATTATGTGCTAAAGCACTCTGCTAGATTTTGATTATTGAAGCCTTGGTCTCTTCTTTAGGGGAGCTTCTAGTCTGAGAAAGGATAGCTATTAAATACCAGTCACAAAGCAATGTGATAAGGCTATGGGGGAAGCATCCTGCCAATGTTTGTACTATTTTCCCCACACTTCCTTTCTAGGACCACATGACCTTACCCCTGGATTTTGGCTGTAAAAACCTGATTGTTCTGTCTCCAATCTCTCTACACTTTTGACACAAGAGTTAAAAATAAACAGAAAATGTAAAAAATTAATTTGTCTGGCTCCAAGCTATATTCATTAACTTTCCCTGGCAAAGTCAAAGGATAGTGGTATTTGATGCAGCTCCAATCTGAGTTCTCTCAGGGAAAAAATCTTAATGAAGCTGCTTTGAACAGTTGGGGTAAGATCAGGCAGCAAAGGTTCTGTCCTAGGATGATCATACTAAGCAAACTCATCCTAAGCCTGGAGCTGGTCTCATAGAGTAGAAGAAGCCAACTGAAAATGTCCTAATGAGGTCATTAATTCCTCCTCCTTCACTGATTCTCCAAAGCTGAGAAACTCCATGAAAACATTCAGTTACTTGGTCTTTCCATTGGGTCATCACATAAACTTACATTTCATTTGCTAATTCAGACATCATATGTTTATACTGTCCTCTCCATTGCCCCTTGCAGAGTACTGTTCTTACAAAGCATTAGCTTTTGTGTTCACTGTAACTTTTCATAGAGTCACAATTCACGCACAGCATTCCTGCCTTCAAGGAAGCTGTCTTAAGCTCCATTCATATCAACTGAAAACAAATGGTGATCACAGAAAGATGACCTGGATATATGGATGATGTTCTAAGTGACTGGGAACATCCTAGAAAAAGAAATAGTCTGTAGAACAAAAACCTGTCTGCCTGAAATATATGAATGGCCTTGGAAATGGAATCAGAGATAAGAGATAGCAGAGAAGCCCCTTTTCTTTAATCTGAATACTGGAATTCAGGTTCTGAGATTTCACAGAGACGGGGTTGATAGCAGGGCCAGAAGAAAGAGAGCAGATGTTGAGGAAGGAACATTCCAAGCAATTTTCTCTCACCTTGGGGCATTGTTTTGAACATACACAGTTAAGGTGGAAAGCAGCTTATATAGGATGAAGGTCACAAAAATGAATATAGCTTAGACATCATGATTTCATCCCTCTCTCTCCTGGACTTTATCACAATGGCATCATCCAGTGTGCTTAGAGTGAGCAAAAGATGTTTGTTTTTAATAATTCTTCGGCAGATAGGTCAGGAATGTAGGCCTAATACCCTGCTTTGCTTGTATGAACCTTAAAAACAGAATTATAGTATCTGAAAGGCAGAAAGAGTTTAAAGATCATCTATTTCATTTTTTTGTGTGTGTATGTGTGTTTGTGTGTGTGCAGTGAGGAATCTATTGATTACCTGTATCACAATCAATAGGGTGCCAGTAAATAATTAAGGTTCCTGAATCTTGTCACAGAACAAGTGAATCAACATTTTTGTGGGGGCTACAGGTTAAAAAACCTGCATATTATTAATAATAAATAAACTGCATAATGATTTCTTTTGTACGTTAAAGCTTGAGACTCACTGGCCTAAACTACCCTTTAATTTGCTAATGAGAAAACTGGGCCATTTCCTCACCAAGACCAATCGGTAGCAAAATACGCATGATACAAGAGTTCTCCTGACCCCAATAGAATACATTTTTTTAAAATGATTTCATGAAGAGACTTGGACTCTCCTATAGCAATGATTACTTTCTGTTTCATGCAAACACCAAGTCCTGAAAGGTTCCTTAATAGGATAAAGCTTCTAGTTTTGTAGGTACTTGGTTTTATTAGTTAAATGCTAAACTGAGTACATTTTTATAAGGGGCTTTAACTGTAAGACCAGTTATTTAAATCCTCCTGAGAAATAGCGCGATGACTCAGGATGAGACATCCCCTGATCTCTTCTTGCATCCAAAGTCCTTCCAGATTATCCTGTTTGATAGCAAAGATGTTTTCCTGAGGGGGTTCATGGAGCATGTATCTGGGCCATTTACCTAGGATGACAGCTCTTTGAAATTGCCTATGTATCCTCTTGCAGAGCTAGTTTAGTGCAGATACAACTGTACATCCCTACACAGGTCAAACACATTTCCCAACCTTACCGTCCAGTGTATTTATGTATTATATTATATACCGAGGATCTTTGTAAAATTTATTTTGGACAAAGGATTCTGTTGTCAAAAATAAGGCATTTAGAAGACATGTTTAAAAAAAATGTGTTGCTTTGAAGAATAACACTGATTTCTGCATTTAGGGATAGTCTGTATGGGTTGCCATATCATTGCTATGGACTGAACAGTGTCCTTGGAAAATTTATATGTTGAAGTCCTAACCCTCAATATGACTATTTAAAGAAAACTTTTAGGAGGTAATTAAGGTTAAATGAGATCATAAGAGTGGAGTCCTAATCTGATAGGATTGTTGGTCTTATAAGAAGAAGACAGACAGAGCCCTGTCTTCACATACATGCACCAAGGAAAGCTTATGTGAGCACACAACAAAGCGGGGGCTGTCTGCAAGCCAGGAAGAGGGCCCCCACCAGAACCTGAGCATGCTGGCCCCCTAAGCTTGAACTTCCCAGCTTCCAGAATTGTGAGAAATAAACTTCTGTTGTTTAAGCCACCCAGTCGATAGTATTTGTTATGGCAGCCTGAGGAGATTCAGATAGTCTTGAAGAGTAGGCCTAGTTTCAGAAATGGGCATGAAAACACATGGTAGTATGGTCCCAGATAGGCCCCTTCCTGGAACACATATTTCCTATCTCAGGTGCTCTCAGGTTTTGGTTAGTGTGTATGGCCTCTGTTTGAGTCACCTTGCATTTGGCTTTTTAGCCTCTAGCTTCTTTCAGATAGCTCCATGGCAGTGTTAGAGTGATGCCCTACTGGTGTTTCCTTGGGATTGTTAACCATGACATGATGCACTAACTCTCTTAAACAAGCCTGGACAGCAAAATGAGAGCTCGTCTCTACAAATGAGTTTAAAAAAATTATCTCAGTGCAGTGATGCATGCCTGTAGTCCCAGCTACTTGGGAGGCTGAGGAGGGAGGATCGCTAAGTATGGGTTGTACAACAGAAGTCTAGAACATCTTCATCTTGCATAACTGAAATTTGTTACTCCATTATATTCTTAAGGTATATCTAAACTCTTGAGTTTGCATACTCTATTACATCATGACTATTGTCTTCAAACCTCTACAAGTGACTGGGCTGATAAACTTAATTTAAAGTGACTCTTACTTCAGGTAAGTTATTTCATTGATTCATATTTCTTCCAACCTTAGCACCATCACAAATCAGAGCTTCTTGATGATGGATAAATCTGCCAGGCTTTGCCTTAGAAACAAAGAAAAGCAACCTTACTAAAGATATTTCAGGGTTAAAAACCTGATATATAGTGGTAAGTTGGCATTAGAGGAAGAGAATCCATTTTAAGAACTGAGGGAGCTAATAAGTATGTGAGTGTTGGTGGAGGAACGAAGAGGAAATCAGGTTTGTGAGGCTGGGCAGTGGCCCATTGCTGGACTTCAGATAGACTTTTCAGATTACTGACATGCCACAAAACCACAGGCTTGGAGACAGCATTCTCATAAGGGAAGAGGTTGAGCATAAGGTCACCCAAAGGCAGAAGAAAATATTTATTTTACTATTTAGAGTTGTTTTCCTTTCTTTAAACAAACTCTCCATCAATTCCACAGCAAGAGCTTTCTTCTGGCACATCTGGTTTATGAGAATACATTAGTGAGTTTCCCAGGAAGCCGCAGCATCACACAAAGGCCCATGATCATTTCACCAGGTAATGATTAATGTCATGTTACAGTTTCACAATATCATAGTTGAATAACTAATCAGTTAACTAAGGTTTTGTGAGTACTTATGTGTGAAGAACAATAATTTATTTATGTGACTATTCCTCGATGACAGCAGTCAGTTCCCTGGAAAGTATAGATTAAACCACTGCATTTCTCGGTAAATAAATATACTAGTCAAAGACCAAGATATTATTTATGTGAATGTACTAATGACTTTAACAGAGATATAACTCTTATTTTAGGAATCGTTTAGTACTAGTAGTGAAGTTCTAAATGGATGCTATATAAAGAATTTGCTCTTTATTATATTAGTTATGAGAATTACAACCAGTGAATCATAGTAACTGGAAAATACCTTAGGGTTATAAAAGGAAATCCATTAATTGAACAAATTAAGTATTTGAAGACCAAAGAGGGTAGGAGACTTGTCCAGGCCTCTTGAGTCTTTAGAGTTTTTAATTAGAGCACCAGTCCCGCAGATTGTATTTGTCTTCTTGAAGTTGTGACTCATGAGATATGCATGTATGCTTAAGAATACATGTTTACTGTTTCTGCACTACCTGAGTGACAGGATCATACATGACTCAGACCCCAGCACCACGCGGTATACCCATATAACAAACCTGCATGTGCACCCCCTGAATCCAAAATAAAAGATGAAAACAAAAACAAAAACAAAAACAGAATATGTGTTTAAACACCCAGCTCTGACTGAGGACTCAAAAGAAAAGTGGCAACATAGGAGGTGAAGGGCAACCTCCTTTTTCCAAGCAGACATAGCTAAAGTCATTCATACAAAGCCCTTATGTTTGATTGCACAAACATACAACACCATGTAGAAAAAGAAGAAAAGATCATCTGTGGATGGAACATCTGGGTGGGTACAGCTAGTCTCTGTGGTTTATCTCTTTCTAAGATGTCAGAGTGGCATACTTTAAAGACAGTTCAGTCCACAATTTTGAACCCATTCCCTAAGACCCAGAGAATCAAATTGTTAATGCTGCCATGAGTTCTGTACAATGGTTTTACATTAATACTGCCAGGAGAAACTTTAAAATCACCAATGCCCCGGCCCCTTTCCAGACCAATGAAATCAGAATTTCTGGGCTGGGTCCCAGGCATTGGTAATGTTTAACACTCCCCAGGTGACTCTAATGTGCAGCCAGGCCTGAGAACTATTGAGTTACTCATAAAATCAGGCAAAAAAAAAAAAAAAAAAAAAAAAAAAAAAGATTATTTATAAAATGGTCTTCTTATCAAGGAAATAAAGCAATGTTCAGTTAACTACATTTAGCAAATTCCCAATTTAGCTGGCACTGTCTTAAATCTGTGAGATTCATTCTCCTCCTCGTCCTCCTCCTTTTCTTTCTTCCTCGTCTTCTCCTCCTTCTCCTTTTCCTTCTTCTTCCTCTTCCTCCTCTTCCTCTTCTTCCTCTTCCTCTTCTTCCTCTTCCTCTTCTTCCTCTTCCTCCTCTTCCTCTTCCTCCTCTTCCTCTTCCTCTTCTTCCTCTTCCTCCTCTTCCTCTTCATCTTCCTCCTCTTCCTCTTCCTCCTCTTCCTCCTCTTCCTCTTCCTTCTCCTCTTCCTCCTCCTCTTCCTCCTCCTCCTCCTCCTCCTCCTCCTCTTCCTCTTCTCCCTCTTCTCCTTCTCCTTCTCCTTCTCCTTCTTCTTCTTCTTCTTCGAGACAGGGTCTCACTTTGTTGTCCAGGCTGGAGTGCGGTGGCTCCATCATAGCTCACTGCAGCCTTCAATTCCTGGGCTTGAGCAATCCTTCAGCCTCAGCCTCCAGAGTAGTCAGGACTACAAGTGGGACTACTGGACTACAGGTGTGTAAATTTAAAAAATCCTATGCCTGGCTATTTATTTTTATTGTTTGTGTAGAGATGGGGTCTTCCTATGTGGCCCAGGCCTCCTGGGCAAACTCCTGGCCGCAAGCAATCCTCCCAACTCAGCTTGCAGAGCTGCTGGGATTACAGGTGTGTGCCACTATGCCTGGTGGGGATTCATGCTTCTTTTGAGATTTAAATAAGTCAATGTTTAAACCTTAATCTTCAATTTCTGACATTTATGACTTTCCCTCTTTATGTTCTTTGTCTCAAGATGAACATATTTGTACTTTAAGTGATTTTCTAGTCAGCAATTTTCATTTGTTAAATTCCAAATGTTTGCCTGTCTCTACGTTAGGTACTTTGTACACTTAATTTATTCCTCACAACAGAGCTATGCATTAGACATTATTATCCTCATTTTATATAAGGGAAAATTGAATCTCACAGAAGTTCAGTTGGATGGCTAGAAATAGCCATTCTGATGCTCTAAACCAGGTTTGTTTTTTTCCTATTCTAGTACACTGTATCCTGACAATAGCCTGGTGTCACAGCTAAGTCCTGGACGGAGAATTGGCAAATGTGTGCTCTTTCCTGGACCTGCAACTAATGTCTCTTACAAGTCCTATAACTGGAACTTCTTCATCTTAAGAAAACAAAAAGGGGCTGGGCATGGTGGCTTATGCTTGTAATCCCAGCACTTTGGGAGGCCGAAGTGGGAGGAGTGCTTGAGCCTGGGAAGGAGTTCAAGACCAGCCTGGACAACACGGTGAAACCCAATTTCCAAAAAAAAAATTATTAAACAAAAAGAAGGGCTGGGTGCGGTGGCTCACACCTGTAATCCCAGCACTCTAGGAGGTCGAGGCAGGCAGATCACTTGAGGTCAGTAGTTCAAGACCAGCCTGGCCAATGTGGTGAAACCCTGTCTTTACTAAAAATACAGAAATTAGCCAGGTGTGCTGGCTGGTGCCTATAGCCCCAGTTACTCAGGAGCCTGAAGCACGAGAATTGCTTGAACCCGGGAAGCAGAGGTTGCAGTGAGCCAAGATCAAGCCACTGCACTCCAACCTGGGTGACAGAGTGAGACTCTGTCTCAAAAAAAAAAAAAAAAAAAGAAGAAGAAAAAAGAAAAGATTCAAGAAGGCAAGAAAGAAGCCAGTCACAGAAGACTACATTTTGTATTATATAAAATTCCACTTATATGAAACTTCTAGAAAAGGCAAAACTACAGAGACAGAGAATTGGTTCAGTGGTTGGCTGGGGTAGGAGAGGGGATTGACTGCCACAGGTGAGAGGGAAATTCCTGGCATGATGGGTATGTTTTAAACTGGACTGTGGTGCTGGTTGTATAATCATATATAGTCATCAAAAGTTCTACAACTGTACACTTACAATGGGAGAATTTTATGATATGCAAATTATTCCTCAATAAGGCTGTTAAAAATGGTACTGGGGCTTGCACTAGAAGATGACAGCTGTAGTGATTCTAGAGATACTAACTCTTTATGGCATTTTCACAGTAGATAACTTGAATTGTTGCATCTTTAACAACATTTTGACCTGTTTTTTTTTTATGTACCCATTTAAGTATACAATTAATAAGTCTTGACCAATTCTCTGTCTCTATAGTTTTGCCTTTTCTAGAAATTTCATATAAATGGAATTTTATATAATACAAAATGTAGTCTTCTGTGACTGGCTTCTTTATTGCCTTCTTGAATCTTGTTTTTTCTTGTTTTTTCTTTTTTTGCCTACATCTATGTGACCACCATCACAATCAAGATATAAACATTTCCATCACCCCAAAATTTCCCTGTGTCCTTCCCACTCACCCCGCCACTCACCACCCCTGGCCCCAGGCACCACTGACCTGCTTTCTGTCACTATAGATTAGATTTGTCTTTATTAGCATTCCATAAAAATGGAACCAAGCAGTATGTACTTTTTTGGGTCTGGCTTATTTTACTAAGCTTGCTGTTTATGAGACTCATCTGTGTTGTTGCATTTATCCAGCAATTTTTTTATTGTTGAGTAGTATTAGATTGTATGGATATATCATAATTTGTTCTTGGCTATAATGAATAAAGCTGCTGTAAACATTTATGTACAAGTCTTTTGTGGACTTGTGTTTCATTTATCTTGGGTAAATTCCTATATCTAGGAGTAGACTTGTTGGGTAACAGGGCACGGGTATGTTTAACGTGTTAAGAAATTGCCAAACTGTTCTCCAAAGTGACTGAGGTTAACACTTTCAAATTCTACATTCTTACTAGCACTGTGTAAAACTTCTGGTTGCTCCACATCCTCCCCAGCACCTAGTATTGTTCTATTATTTTATTTTTTCAAATGAATAACTTTTTATTTCACCAAAAACTTGGTATTGTTCTATTGTTAATTATTTCAATATTTTATTTCTCAATGAAATTTATTACATAATTTTGAAGTTTTTCTCAAAATAAGAAGTGGCCCACTTTTTAGAAGCCCTGTGTGCAAATTAATTCTTACTGTTCAGCATCACAGTTATTTAAAAATTCAAATAAACACTGCAGTTTAGCAAAGTTTTCCCCTCAAAATTTCAATTATAAGTGTTAGCTGTAATTTTAAATAAGAAACAAAAGTTTAATTGGGCAAAATCTGGACATCCACATAGAGTAAAGTAGAAACCTATTTGTCAAGTGATGTGGGACTCATTTTTTGAGGTTGAGCTCCATTACTACTGTACTTGTGCTACAGATAGTATATCATGTACTCTGAGTAGAAAACAACACATCAGTAGGTTGAGACCTAGGGTCATCATTTACTTTTTTGCATCTGAGGCTTCTTTCTTTATTTCTAAGAGGTTGACCTGAACATCATTGGCTAAACAGAGGAAATTAAGAAATTGTTAAAACTTGGCCAAAGTTTTCTACCTCTAATAGTTATGAGATGATGAAGGGAAGACTCTGTTCTGAAGAAGAATTCAATAATGTCTTCTTTCACAGGCTTTGAAAGATTATCTCTTCACACATTCTTCTAACTTTTTGTTTGTTTATAGACCATGTGTTCTCAATAGGAGCAATATCGTCCAGCAAAGGGTGAAAATTGGTTCTTGGCGGGGGTTAACATTTTCTTACTATATTAATGTATAAAGCACAGATATACCTATATGCAGTCCATAAACAAACATAATAGTGTCTCTGTGGCATTAAATCTTATGGAGGAAAGCACGATCAGAAAAAATGTCTAAAAAGGCTTCTTTAGAGATGTGATACTGAACAAAAGTTTAGAAACTGAAATAGACAGAGGACAGGAAAGGCCACATAAAGAGTTTAAGGGGACTAATCAAACAGGATGTTTTCAACTGATTACACGAATTTGATCTGAAACTGATCCCTCAGAATCCCCCCACTCTCAAGATACCGTTTGACCTGAAGTCATTAACTTTGGAATAGAAAGGAAGAAATTTATACTTTGTTAAGAAAGATTTGTAAATTGGAAATTTTCATTCTTTATCTCACTTTGTTTTAAAGCAACACTGGAGAAAAAAATATCGTTATATTCATGTTTTATAGCTGAGGAAGTAAGGCTTAATGAGGTTAACACTTTCAAATTCTACAAAGAATATAGTTTCTGAGTGTGATTAGTGAATGTAAGAACCTGAGTTTGTTTGATTTCAAAGCCCATGATTTCCTCCCCGTCATATGCTAGCCAGCTGGTGGGTGAGATGGTGTTCCATTCAACTATCCTGAGTTCACTGAAAATGGACTCAAATGCCCGAGGCAGGAATTGATGTGTTCTCACAGCTCGAATTCTGGGAAGACTAGTGGTGGGGGTGGGGCTGTCACTAAGATGTCCAGGAGTTCTGCAAGGGGCAGCAGAGGCACATTCTCCCAGGAAGTCTCAACTGGACTGGAGCTTACAGGAATCTTGTTCTAGCCAAGAGCTTTGGCTAGAACAGAACCAATCTCAGGATTGCAGAGAACCCTGTGAGTAGCAGCCTTACATTCCATTCCATATTTGTCAGTGAGGGAGAGGCACTCTGATCCCCATCAGAAATTTGAAGAACCGCATAAGTTTTGCCTAGCTGCCTGTTCTCTCTGCTTCACAGCTTAACGATGAAACTTTTGTTCTCTGTGTTCTTCCATCCTTCACTCCCAAGTAGCATATGCCAACCAAGGAATGACTGCTGATTTCAAAATTAGAGAGATGGTCATACAGACTATGAACATATAGACCATTTCTGCTTTTTCTTTTGTTTCTAGAGGTTAGCATAAAACTTTTTGTGCAACATCCCCTATACTCATTAAATCTGTGACATCCTTGTTGCTACCTGATATCATATATCTGCTTTATTTTATATTTCTGCTTTTCCTTTTCCAGTGACAGGTTGCCATTTTAATGATGATTAATTATCTATCATTTGGGAGCAGGACCTTAACCTTTAACTTTTCCTGACAGGACAAAAAACATGTGTTCACAACACCCACCCTTATTGATTCTCTTGGTAAGGAAGAAGAGAGGATCATAAACTAGAAGTGAAAAAGTGGAGAAAAATGATGCTTGCCTCACTCTGCTGTAACAAATGAATGTAAGTTAAAACTAAAATACAGTTTAGAAAACTTTCACATATTACGCACAAGAACAAGCTATGAGTGTTGTTATTTTACTATTTGCAAAATTTTTAGTCCTAATGTCTCTTCTAACGGACAAATATCAAGCATTTCACAAGAGGTTACATGTCATCTTGCTCTATGCTAGCATGGAAATAAATGAGAGTTGGGAAAACAGGAAATAAATATTCTAAGTTATCAGGGAATGTTGCCAAGGCATCATAGGAGTGTCACTAGTTATTTTGGTTTCTCAACCAAGACCTGAGATACAAGGTCAGTGGGTGGTGTCTAGGACAACAAAGAGAAAATGAGGAATCTCTTGGAAAGGGCTCTCCCCTTGCTCTGTCTCCCCTTTATTCTTCACTCGGTAGGCCAGATCCTCTGGAGGCAGAATGCAGCCACCACTGTATTTACACTTTGGTACAAGAGAGGTTTCTCGTATGTAAGCACAGTGCTCCATGGAGCCATAGAGATAGCTGGCAGCACTCTGCAGTTTTCTGGGCAGTAGCTTGATAGACTGGAGAAAGCCTGAACTAGGAGCCAAAAGTTTTGATGTTAGATGCACAGTCATCACAAGTAACAGCAAATCAATTTTTAGCAAGTTACTTAAATCTTTCTATCTTGGTTAATTTATTGTTTTACATTCTAAAAATTGAGATATAATTCATATACTATCATATCCACCCTTTATGAAGTGTGGAATTCGATGATATTTAGTACTTTCACAAAGTTGTGTAACCATCACTGCTATCTTATTCCAGAACATTGTCATCATTCCAAAACAAAACAAAACAAAACAAAACACCCATATCCATGAGCAGTCACTCCTTACTCTTCCCTCCTCCCAGAACCCAGCAACCACTAATGTACGTTCTGTCTCTATAGACTTGACTATTCCACACATTTCATATAAATGTAATTATATGATATGTGATCTCTTGTGTCTGTCTCCTTTCACTTAGCATAATGTTTTCAAGGTTCATTCATGGTGTTACATGCATCAAAATTTTATTTCTTTTTATGGGCAATAATACTCAATTGTAGCTTATTGTTTAGTCACTCATTCATCTGGTCATCCATCATTCACCTACTCTTCATTGAATACCTATTATGAACCAGCTTTGTCCTAGGCTCTTGGGACACATTTATTCATATTTGTGACATGAATGAATAAAGGTACAAATTGATTAACTAATAAATAAAGATAAATATGAGATCTTCATGTCCCCTCAGTTAAAAATATTGGGTGAAGAGACTGTTTATGAGCTTTTAAAATTTTGAGGTCTTTGTGTCCAAAGGAGACCTGAGTTCTTGTTTAATTTCTGCATCAACTTAGCCCTTGGAACTTAGATTAGAGGAGGGAGGGAGGCCTGCTTCATGAACCCCAGAACTGTGGCTTATTTCAATGTAGCCCTGTGCTCAGAAGGGCTTATGCTTGTTTTAACACTCTGTTGTGACTGTCTTGAAATTCTTAATAACTTTTGAACAAGGCGCCTTGTATTTCATTTTCCACTGGGCCCTGTAATTTATGTAGCCAGTTCTGAAGGGAACAAATATTTATTAAGTGTCTACTCTGTATTGGCCATTTAATTTGACCCCACAGCCCATGTTGTTTAACAAGTCATGTTTTGCTATTTTAAAAATGAGAATATTACATTTAATATTATTTAAGATCTCTTCTATATCTAAATTTCACTAATTATAAGGCATGCAAAATGATCTATGAAGGCCATGTATTATACTTGTACTAGCTGATTCATCTTTTCAAGACTGATCTTAATTGTCATAACTTCCTGGAAATCTTCCTTGATTCTTTCCCCAACCAAATTTAGTATGCTTTCTTTTGTGTTCTCATACTACCTTAGTGTTATTAACAGAGCTTTTTATAAAACTGGATTTTATGAAGTAAAAATAGTTTCTGTCTCTCCCACTGCATTTTATGCCCCCTTTAAATCAGGTACTGTGTCTTAGTTAACATGTAACTTGCAAAATGCTTCTTAAAACAAGCAGGATTAAAGAGTCCAATAATAAAAATGAAAATTCAGAAATGCCAGTTCATGACGTTATTAGAGATGGGAAAAGCTAGGGCAAACACATAATCCACAACAGAGTCACTGGAATATAGAAACTAAAGACATACAATGAGAAAAGAAATTAGGACATTTTCCCAAGTAAACTTAACTTAAAAGAACTATAGTTTTAAAATGATATATGCATAATAGTATAGGAATTTAATAAACAAAAAGTAATACAAAAGTAATACCTCTCCATAATTTAAAAATAATCAAAAGACACAGAGGGCATAAAATAAAAATTTCTTTTCGTGTAACTTCCCAGTCTCATTTTCCAAAGATATGCTCACTAAGAGTTTCCTGGCCTGGCATGGTGGCTCATGTCTGTAATCCCAGCACTTTGGGAAGCTAAGGCAGGCAGAAACTTGAGCCCAGGAATTCAACACTAGCTGGGGAAGCGTGGCAAAACCCCATCTCTACAGAAAATTGCAAAAACTAGGTGGGCATGATGGTGCATGCCTGTAGTCCCAGCTACTTGGGAGGTTGAAGTGAGAGGATTACCTGAGCCCAGGGAGGTTGAGGCTGCAGTGAGCTGTGATTGTGCCACTGTACTCCAGGCTGGGTAACAGAGTAAGACCCTATCTCAAAAAAAAAAAAAAAAAAAAAAAAGGTTTCTCGAGTATTCTCCTAAGAATGCTTTATGAGGAGTATATTTATACAATCTTGTTATTGCACAAACAGGATTCTGTTTATATTTCTGTATAGTTATTTTCCTTGCCTTTCACTTAGTAATATTTCTTAGACCTCCTCCCATATTTGTACCTCTAGATCTCCCTCATTCATTTTCAGGAGTGCATAGTACTCTATGATATGTATTGAACACAGTTAAATAAAGCAGTCCTTTCTGATGAATACATAACGTTGTTTTCAGTTTCTGTAAATTACAGAAAAGCACAATAGATATCTTCACGTAGGAATATATTCATAGTATAAATTTCCAGCAGTGAAACTGCTGGAAGTCTCTATAATTTGATTTTAAGACAAACTTAATTCAGTACCCAACCTGATGTCTTTGAGACAATTTCACATTTAGTTGTTTATTCCTGTCCCTCACCTTCCTTTAGAATTTTTTTTTTTTCTGATTGGTATGACATATTTCTAGTGTATTTCTAGCTTTCAAAAAATAATTTATAGAAAATCAGTCTATATTTTTAAGACCAGTTGAAGCTGTCTACCTCACCAATGTGAAGAATTGAAGTAGAATTTAATTTTCTCTTCTAATATTTTTTCTAGTATTAAATTCAAAGACTACTATTTCTCTTTTATTTACAGCAGTCTGTGTTCAAATTGTGCTGACACCATGATAGATTTCAGAGTAATTTTTTTGACTATGTGGGCTTCTCCCATTATAATAAGAGTACCAGCTTCTTAATGTCTGTGATATGATTTGGCTGTGTCCCCACCCAAATCTCATCTTGAACTGTAGTTCCCATAATCCACAGGTGTCATGGGAGGGATCCAATGGGAGGTAATGGAATCATGGGGGTGGTTTCCCCCATGCTGTTCTTGTGATAGTGAGTTCTCACAAGGTCTGATGGTTTTATAAGAGACTTCTTGCTTCACTTGGCTCTCATTTTTCTCCTCGCTGCCGCCATGTGAAGAGGGAAGTGTTTGCTTCCTCTTCTGCCATGATTGTAAGTTTCCTAGGGCCTCCCTAGCCATGCTGAACTATGAGTCAATTAAACCTCTTTCTTTCACAAATTATCCAGTCTTGGGTATGTCTTTATTAGCATCATGAGAGTGGACTCATACAGCCTGTCTCCATGTGAGCTCACCTTCTTGGCCCTCATATGAGGCCCAAACAACACTCCTTTGCATAGTAAAAATTCAGCACATATTTTGAAATTGATTGTATTGGAAACATCAAAGATGCCAGATCCTAGAATTGTTCAGATTAAAGAGAAAATAACGTTTTATTTTATTTTATTTTTATTAGAGACAGGTTCCGGCCCTGTCATGCAGGCTTGAGGACAGTGGCATGATCATAACTCCCTGCAGCCTTGGCCTCCTGGGCTCAAGTGATCCTCCCGCCTCGGCCTCCCAAAGTGTTGGGATTACAGGTAAGATCCACTGCACCTGACTGAAAATATTTTAAATAAATGCTTTAATAATTTCATTGCAGTTCTGTGGCCCAGGTAATTTTCACTTAATCTTACTTGATTACAGAAAGCAGTCTGAAAAGTAAACACAAGGAAGCCTAGAACATACTGAAATTTTCCTATACAGATGATTTGAGTTTTAAATATTTTTAGGTCTTATTTCCTTGCTTTCTTCAGAATGATGGTAAAAACTGACTTTTTAAACATCTTTTGAGGAATTGGAACACTCTCAGATTTAAAATGTTCCCTGATTCTTTTTCTTCTCTTTTTTTAAGATAGAAAATTTGGGAGTAAATTATAAGGGCCAAGGTTTTAGAAGCTCACTTTGCTTTCTATTCCTCTACAATTGTTTTTCAAATTTTTCAAATTTTAATTTTTTGACACAGGGTCTCACTGTACCACCCAGGATGGAGTGCAGTGGCATAATCTTGGCTCACTGCAGCCTCAACCTCCTGGGCTTAAGGAATCCTCTCACCTCAGCCTCCCAGATAGCTGGGACTACTAGCGTGCACCATTACACTTAGCTAATGTTCTTATGTTTTTATAGAGATGGTTGTCTCACTTATAATGCCAAGGTTGGCCTCAAACTCTTGGGCTCAAGCGATCCTTCCACAGTGGCCTCCCATAGGGCTGTGATTACAGTCACAAACCACTGCACTCTGCTCTATTTTTCTACAATTAGTAATCACAACTGAGTAGCTTTCAGCAAATCACTTCATTTCTCTGAGGCTTGGTTGTTCTGTTGTCTGCAAAGTTAAGAGGATCTTAAATATCTATCCAGTTCTAAAATGGGATGACATCAAAGTGGGAGTGATGGTGGAGAAGGGTTGTGGAAGTTGCTTGTAAACATATTTAGCAGATTTACAGAAGTCAAATAAAGCAATGAAAAAATTCCACATATAGGAAGAATTTAAAAAGACACAGATGGTAGCAAAAATAGAACCGAGGGATTTTTTGCCTTTGTCTCATGACAGACTGTCTAATGGAATCCTTACACATGGATTGAATTGCTTTCAAGTAAGGCAGTCAACAAGAATATGAAGCAAAAATTCTGTGGCAATGACTGGGCCTGTAGTTACTCAGTGTCTGAGATGAGAATTAGGAAAGTGAGATGGTCTATAACCCACAATAACTACCCTGTGTGTGTGTGTGTGTGTGCGCGTGCGTGTGTGTGTGTGTCTGCCTAAATAGAACTTAAACTATTCAAAGTTCCACATCTTTGCTTTTCATTTGTTAATTTCTTTAGCATCTGCTATTCATTAGGCACTGGTGATATGTGGTCAGTGGGGGAAATAGATATTGAGTAAATAATCACGTCAACACATAGATAATGACATATTGTGGCAATGCTAAGAATGACAATAAGCATAATGAGAAACTAAAGCAGGGTCACTCATTTAGATTATGGCATCAATGAAAGTCTTCTTTGAGGGAATCACATTTAGCTAAGACATGAGGCATGACCAGAAGGTAGTCAGGAAAAGAAGATTTTAGGTAAAGGGGTAGACTAATCCTGAGCTAGAAAAGAGTTAGGGGAAGTTTAAAAACAAACAAAACCGGTCGTATCAATAACCTAAAGTAGAGCAATAGGGAATAACACTAGAAGGCCTTGTAGATCTTGATAAGAATTTTTCATTTTATGATTGTATATCTTACTATTTGAGGATGTTACACAATGTGATTGTGTTTTTAAAATCTACTGCCTGGACCAGGCACAGTGGCTCATGCTTGTAATCCCAGCACTTTGGGAGGTCAAGGCAGGTGGATTACTTGAGGTCAGGAGTTTGAGAATAGCCTGGCCAACATGGCAAGACCCTGTCTCTGCTAAAAGTACCAAAAAAAAAAAATTAGCCAGATGCATGCCTGTAATCCCAGCTACTCAGGTGGCTGAGGCACAAGAATTGCTTGAATCCGGGAGGCAGAGGTTGCCGTGAGCCGAGATCATGCCATTGCACTTCAGCATGGACGACAGAGCGAGAGTCTGTCTGAAAAACAATAAAAAATAAAATAAAATCTCCTTCTGGCTATTCTGTGGAGAATCTGTTAGAAGCGAACAAATGTGGATTCAGAGATTGGTTTAAGGAGATAGAGAGAATTACCAGAATTCAGAAAGGGACAACATCAGGATGATAGTGGCTTGAATTAGGTAACAGCAAAGGAGCTGGAGAAAAGTAGTTAGATTCTGGACATATTTTGAGGGCAGAATCAACAAGACAGTGTCTTAACATTTCGGGAATTTTGTTTGCTTGTTTCTTTTTAAGTTGCATTTACTTTGTCTTCACCACATCTAGTAAAAATGAAAAGGCATTATTCTATTTCTCTCTCCTGCTAAAGAAAACAGGTCTTGGCTGGATGTGGTGGCTCATGCCTATAATCCCAGCACTTCGGGAAGCCGAGTCAGGTGGACACCTGAGGTCAGGAGTTTGAGACCAGCCTGGCTGACATCATGAAACCCCGTCTCTACTAAAAATACACAAAATTAGCCGGGCGTTGTGGCAGGCACCTGAAATCCTAGCTACTCAGGAGGCTGAGGCAGAAGAGTCACTTGAACTCGGAGGGCGGAGGTTGCAGTGAGCTGAGATCGCACCACTGTACTCCAGCCTGGGCAACAGAGTGAGACTCCATCTCAAAACAAACAAACAAACAAAACAAAACAAAAATTAGATGGGTGGGGTGGCACACACACATCTATAATCCCAACTGCTGGGGAGGTGGAGGCAGGAAAATCTGCTTGATCACGGGAGGCGGAGGTTGCAGCGAGCCTAGATCACATCATTGCACTCCAGCCTGGGCAACAGAGCAAGACTCTGTCTCAAAAACAAAAACCAAGAAAACCCTACCCAGGTCTTTACTTATGAAAAGTAGGTAAACTGAGGCATGTGGAATGATTATCCAAAAGGAGGAGGAGCTCCAAGGATTAGAGGAGGCAGTGTGGGTGGGAAAGAGAGGGGGATTTCCAAAGACTTGAAGATGTATGGAAGTGAGATTGTTTATCAAATGCCTATTTACTTTCAAATAAATATTGTAGGGACCTAGTTCTGCTCCCATGTGACTCACTGGAGATGGCAAGATTGTTGATGGAGGCAGCGTTGTGGAGGACTGTGTGGAGACTCTTAATGAAAGATCCTCAGCTCAGACTTACCACAGAGAGAACAGAAGCAACTGCATTCAAATGGACCATGACAATGTACACTTTGGTGATGACTGAAATTTCCAGTTAGGGTACATCCTCTCCTTGGCCATCTCCACTCCTGTATCATTTTGGGGAGGAAAAGGAGCTCTTAAACATTACTGAAATGCAGTTTCCCATGACTGAGGGTGGAGACTTAAGCATACCTATCTTATTTCTTAAAATAAAGAAATGTAACTCTGAGGGTCAAGGAACTTCTTTTATTTACATACCTTTTAATTATGGCACCTTAAACAATAACTAGACATTAGTTGTTACCACTCATGATGATAGTGGTGGAGAACTGGTAGATTTGAGAATATTTTGCAGTCAAATGCTCAACCACTGAGTTATACCCCCGATTTTAGAATATTTTGGAAATTTTGAGACAATGCCCCTGGAGTGAACATAAAAACAGCTGGAGAGCATGTGATCCTCTTCACATCTGAAAGCCATTAAAGACAACAGTGGCAGAGGCATTTCAGATGGTTCCACCCCTCAGCTAAATGCTGTAGGCCCTGCTTTGCATGCTAGCTCCAGTACCAGACCAAAGTGAGCAGGCCTCGGGCAAAGATGAGAATGGTAAGGGTCGATCAAATGCCTTACCATTCATGAATCAGAGAGAAATTCCACAGCTCAGGTGTGTATCATGGCCCAGGTGGATCCAATCCAATCACTTTAGCCTTATAAAGCAATTTAGGACACAGTGAAATCTGCACTCTTATTCATTTTTATGGCAATATGAATTATTTAACCTTTCTGGAGGGCAGATCTAGTGGTATCTATAAATAACCTTCAGGAAGCAAGATGGCCAAATAGCACCCTCCAGCAATTGTCCCCCCTGTAGGAACACCAAATTAGAACAATTATCCACATAAGAAAGCATCTATAAGACCCCAGAATCAGGTGAGTGATCACAGTATGTGGTTTTAACTTCATACCACTGAAAGAGGCACTGAAGAAGATAGGAAAGACAGTCTTGAATTGCCAACACCACCCCTCCCCTATCCCACAGCAGCAGTCACATGGCCCAGGGAAAGAATCTGCGTGTTGCGGGAGGGAGAGTGCAGTGATTGCGGGACTTTGCATTGGAACTCAGTGCTGCCTTTCACAGTGGAAAGTAAAGCAGGGCAGACATCGGCAAGTGCCCATGGAGGGAGCATTTAGACCAGCCCTAGTCAGAGGGGAATCATGCATCCCAGCGATTGGAACCTGAGTTCTGGAAAGTATTGCCTCTGGGCTAAAGTGGTCTGGGATCCTAAATAAACTTGAAAGGCAGTCTAGGCCACAAGGACTGCAATTCCTGGGCAAGTCCCAGTGCTGTACTTGCCAGTAGACTTGGGGTGCACGCAACCTAGTGAGACACCAGCTGGGATGACAAGGGAGTGCCTGAGTTACCCGTCCCCCAATTCCAGGCAGCACAGCTCACAGCTCTGAGGGAGATTCCTTCCTTCTGCTTGAGGAAGGAGAGGGGAGACTAAAGAGGACTTTATCTTGAAACTTGGATAGTGGCTCAGCCACAGTAGGTTAGAGCACCAGGCAGAGTCCTGAGGCCCCCATTCCAGGTTCTAGCTCCCAGATGACATTTCTAGACATACCCCAGCACAGAAGGGAGCCCACTGCCTAGAAGGAAGAATCCAGTTCTGGAAGGATTCATCACCTGCTGACTAAAGAGTCCTTGGACCTTGAATAAACATCAGTGGTAGCCAGGCAGTATTTGCTGCAGGCCTTGGATGAGACCTAGTGCCATGCTGACTTCAGGTGAGACCCAGCACATTCCCAGCTGTGGTGGCTATGGGGAGGGACTCTTTCTGCCTGAAAACAGGAGAGGAGAGTGTAAAGGGAGCTTTGCCTTGCCCTTGGTTATCAGCTCGGCCACAGTGGGGGCAAAGCACCAAGTGGGCTCTTAGGGTTCCTAATTCCATGCCTTGGCACCCTGGACCAGAGGAGGGTCCACTGCCCTGAAGGGAGAGACCCAGATCTAGCAGTATTCACCATAAGCTGACTGAAGAGCTCTCGGGCCTTAAGTGAACGTCCGTAGTAGCCAGGCAGCATTTGCTGCAAGCCTGGGGCAGTGGTGGCCATGGGAAGAGTCTCCTCTGCTTGAGGAAAGGGGAGGGAAGAGTAGAAATGACTCTGTCTTATGGTTTTGGAGAGAGCTTAGACACTGTAGAATAGAGCGCCAGGTAGATTCCTAAGGTTCCTGATCCTGGGCCCTGGCTCAAAGACAGCATTTCTGGACCTGGCCTGGGTGGGGTGGGGAAAGCGTGCTCCCTGAAGGCAAGGCCACAAGCCCGGCTGGATTGGGCACCTGCTGATTGTAGAGCCCTTGGGCTTTGAGGGAACATCCTAGGCAGTGGTCATCATGGGCCTTGGGCAAGACCCAGTGCTGTGCTGGCTTTGGGTCTGACTCAGTGTAGTCCCAGTGTTGGTGGCCACAGGGGTGCTTGTCACTCTACCCTCAGCTATAGATAACCTTCAAATATTCACATCCTTCCTTCTTTTCATTGGATTTCTTGTACACAGAAATAAATTAATCATAATCTTGGTTTAGTACATACTCATGGCCTGCATTCGTTTGCTTATTTGTTTCTGATTAAACCTTAGAAAATACCAACCAAAGTGAATGTTCAGATTTTTTTGTTTATTTAGTTTTTTCTTTTTTTCTTTTTTATTTTTTTTTAAATTTGAGTCAGGGTCGTCTTGTTTGGTCACCCAGGATGGAGTGTAGTAGCACGATCATGGCTCACTAGAGCTTCCAATTCCTGGACTCAAACGATCCTTTCACCTCAGACTCCTGAGTAGTTGGGAACACAGATGTGTGCCACTACACTTGGCTAATTTAAAATTTCTTCTGTAGGGATGGAGGTCTCCTTATGTTGCCCAGGCTGGTCTTGAACTTCTGGGTTCAAGTGATTCTTCCACCTTGGCCTCCCAAAGTGCTGGGATTATAGACATGAGCCACCATGCCTGGTGCTCAGATCTTGATGATAACTGATATCTAATTGTAAGTTCTCCACATTTCATCCCTATGCCTCCTTCCTATCTGAGCTAATGTGAATCTCATATTCATTATCTCGTGCTTTCTCTTTAATATAAGAAAGGATATACATACATATCAGAATTATGAAATGATTCAGAAATGAGGGAGAAATAAAGTATTTCCAAAGCAAGCAAAAACTGAAGATATTTGTCACCACTAGACCGGTCTTACAAGAAATACTGAAGGGAGTCCTGCATCTGGAAGCAAAAAGATGATAATCACCATCATGAAAACATGTAAAAGTATAAAAATCATTAGTAGAGCATATATACAAACATTGTACGTTTTTACTCATACGTGAAAGCTAAAAAAGTTGACCTCATGGAAGTAGAGAGGAGAATGATGGTTACCAGAGGCTGGGAAGGCTGGTTAAGGGGTGGAAGGGATGAAGAGGGGTTGGTTAATGGGTACAAAAATATAGTTAGGTAGAAAGAAGTTCTAGTGTTTGAGAACACAGTAGGGTGACTATAGTTAACGATAACTTACTGGATATTTCAAAGTATCTAGGAAAGAAGATTTCAAATGTTCCCAACACAAAGAAATGACAAATATATGAGGCAATGGATATCCTAATTACCCTGAGTTGATCATTACGCATGGTGGGCATGTATCAAAATATCACGTGTACCCCATAAATATGTACAATTATAATGTATCACTGATGAAATTTAGAATGTAAAAAAAGATAAAGCATATTTAACATGTGGCTATAAAATAGCATTTTATAACCATTTCATTAAAAGCAAAAAAGTCTGACAACAGATCCACAGCATTGCTTATACACTATTGGGAAGATTGAGTTGGTGCAACAAGTCTGGAAAACAGTTTTGCATTATCTCTTAAAGGTAAGCATTTATCTACCCCATGATGAGATGCCTATACAATGCTGCCTCAACAAAGATACTTTTGAGAATAAAATGGGAGCACTAACAGTGTGAGTCCTCGGATAAGAAAGTGTAAACTGAGACTAAAATGGGAAAACAGAATCATCTTGACATTTACTTAAGACCCAGAAAGTTCACTCACAGGAGGCAAACCATTGCATCTGCTGACAGGGGTCCTGTATAGGAGTGTTCATAGCAGGGTGTGTGAACACAGTCTTGCACGTAGCCTTTCACCCAGCAGACACCATATATAGAAATTTATTATAACAAAAGAATATTGGTTAAGAACAAACATTCACCTACGGTGTAATTCATCAAACTATTTTTATAATTCTGAAAATCTGGAAACTATCTAAATATTGATAATTCATACTTGATTAAATCATTGTGACACAATAATAAAACATTACCAAAAGTTAGTGAAGATAATAATAGAGAGAAATATTTATGGAAAATGTTTATAGTATACAAGGGGAAAAGCAGATTACATATCAGAATGCTTACCATGGCACAATTTTTATAAAATGAATACATATATTAAAAAGAGACTAGGAGGATACGTTTTACAGCATTAATACTAGATATTGGTGGTTTTCTGGGAAATGTTTAATATTTTAATTTACTTCTCTATATTACTATATTTGTCTACAATAATCATGTATTTTTAAAAAAGTTTTAAAAGTGAAAAATAAATTTGATTGCACCAGAACACTGTTGAGGGTGGAGGCTGTTCTGTTATGATTGTCTTCATTACATGTCATTTTATGTCCAGAGTATCCGAAATAGGCAGCTTCCCTTGCACTACACTCACCTCATCAAACAGAAGTCTCTACTGCATCTGCGAAAGGTTCTTTTCCTTCATCAAAACACAGTGCTCAGGTGGCCACAAGCACATGTCAGTTCACTGTCATAGTCTGGCTCCCGAGTTGCAATAATTCAGCAACCTACTGAGCAACTCTTAATGCCTCAAGTGCTGTGAAGAGAGTATGAAGAGACTACTAGTTATGTGGATGAATAGTTCTGAAAGGTATATATTAAAGCTTTCAAGATCTTTGGAGCTTGGTTCCTTATTAGAGGAGAGACATTTACCTGAGGAGTTGGAGTAAATCTTTTGTGGTCAGAAAAGAGATATAATGAACTTCCTGGGGTCAAAGGGCAGCCATATTACTATAACAGCAGGAGTCTCTTTCTTGGTCAGTCTCTAAATGGAGAGTGGTCTTTATTTCTGATAAGGCAAGCTGAGTGTTCAGGGCTATTCTATGAGATTTTCAGGGTTATGACAACCCAGAGTATGCCTATTTCTAAGCAGGAACAAAATTAAGAGGCTAGGCCTCCACTTCCTAGTAGCTGACTACCTGTAGCATTTCTGAGCTGCTGATAAGATCCAAGGGCAATTTGAACCCCTGCTCCCAGTCAGGCTCCCCATGCCCATGGAGTCTCTACAGCACTTGTTGTGGTATCAGAATTCCATTCCAAAATTCTGAGGGGGCTTTGGTTGGAGAGAATCTGCCATGTGAAGATCATGGACTTCACAATATGGGGGTGGTGAGAACCAAAGAATTATCATTTCCAAGATTTCTCAGGAACTCAGTTTTGTATTGCTCAGTTGGCTAAAGACAAGGGCCAAACAAAAATACTCAGGGCACAGAGCCCTGGTGATGATAGCTTGTCCAATTTTGGCACGGCAGTAACTGCTATTTATTGGCCGCTGTTTATAGGGTTAGACACCATATGAACCAAGCACATAATATATATTATTATCTCATGTAAGTCTGAACAACCCTGCAAGGTAAGCTATTACCATTACTACTTTACAGCTGAGAAAATGGCATTTCAGAAAAGTCAAATAACTTTCCAAAGTCCACACAATTAGTAAAGAAATTGGACCTGAGGAACATCTGAATCCAAAATCTGCACTCTCATTCCCTATAGTGCATGGCTTCCCATGTACATATGTCAGAGCAGTTAAATCTTTCTTCTTTGTTTGAAAATGTCTTATAGCAAAACCATTTTGTTCTTTATGGCCTCTAAAATAATCCGACTGGAAGATATCTGCCAATTATGTAACCAACTATGAGTGGTGCTTCCTTAATTGTTAGTTGAACAAATGACTACCTAGTTCCCATAGAGAGCATATTATTACACCTTCTCAGAAGGCAGACTAATAAGGAGTTCTATTAGAGTCTATAGTCTTTTCTTCAAAGGAACTCCTAATCTGATGCCAGGAATCTGATAGAACCTTGAGCAACAGGCATAATTTGTTGTTTAGCAGAGACCTCTTTGACCAGGAATGGGGAGCACTGTTTTTTCCATTGCCTTGATAAAAATACCTGCAGTGACAATTGGAAAAAGTAAAACTCAGGGATTTGATGTTTGAACCTGGCACTCCTTTCTCACCAATATGATTCCAACAAGGAGAAGAACATAATATAGTGCTCATCATTTCACTTATCTACCCATGATCTTGCAATGTTTTCCCTCTGCCAACAAGGAAAGAAGATGGAGCTATTCCTTTACTGAGCACCTCCTATGTGTCTGATTGGTGCTTTCCCATAAGTTATTCTTTTACTCTTTAAAGCAGGGTTATGCAATCTTTTGTCTTCCCTAGGCCATATTGTCTTGGGCCACACATAAAATACACTGACACTAATGATAGCTGATGAGCTAAAAAAAAAAAAAAAAAAAAAAACAAAAAAAACAAAACTGCAAAACAAATCTCATAATGTTTTAAGAAAGTTTATGAATTGTGTTGGGCTGCATTCAAAGCTATCCTGGGCCTCATGAGGCTTGCAGGCTTCAGGTTGGACAAGCTTGCTTTAAAGCATCCCTGTGTGGTAGGTTTAGCTATTCCAATCTTACTGCATCATCTTTTTTCAGAAATGCATCTCTCTTTTCAGAGAGAAAGAATAAAAGATAGATAGATGGGAGAAGTAGACAGGAGAAGAGACAAAGTGTCTTTATAAGGGTCTTCTTTTCACTTAGGGAATATCAAATTAATGTCATTTAAAATAATATTGACACATGCTTTCTCCTCTTGGACTTTTCTATCTTTAGAGGACAAAGGTCTTGGTGTTAAATAGCAGACTGACACACACAAGTTCCAGACTCTGCTTCTGACCTGGGCTAATTTATCCCTCTTAGTTTTTGGTCATAGGAAGGTAGTCATGCCGATATACCCCCATGGCATTCATAGGAAACAACATGACATCTATCCAAACTACTGCTTTGAAATAACATTAAAAAGAAAATAGCATAATGTTTTTTTCCATTCACTAGTTTCTGTGACTGAGTTTCTTTCCTTTGTCCTTTAAGCACATTTAGGGCTGAAAAGTCCCACCAGTTCTCTTCCTGGAAACTAGTAACCCTCTTGGGTCAGAGCACATGAGACAATCATCTTGGTTAAAGTGAGGAGACTATTTATGGCCAGGAGGCTTGACCTGTTTCCAATTCATGCTCCCATTCCAGTCTTTGCCAGATTGGAGGATTTCTTACCATCTATTTCTAATATATTTACTGAAAAATTCACTGTTTTATTCTCTAAGGTTTATTTTGGGGGACTACAACGTCTATGTTTATTTAAAAACTGTAGAAAACAATTTGGTGTATCTTCAACTTGGTGTTCTATTTTAGGGAAACATGCAATCGGGTCGGATTCACCCCAGAATAGACTGGGTAGGCTGCCAGAGACTCGACCCCGGGGTGGTCGTCCTTTCTTCTTGGCCCTGGCTGTGGAATGCCTCCCCTATCTCCCACGTGTCCTCTTTGAGGTGAGGTGGACCAGAAGGAAAAAAAGGAAAAAGGCAGGTCAGAAGCAGAGCCCCAGAGAACACAGAAGAGAAAGCCTAGAGTAGCCCAGGCTACCGGCCATGTCTTCGAAAATGGTAGAAGCAGATTCAGCCCTCCAATTCTAGCTTGAAAGGGTTCTCATCTGCAGCAAGTGCCAGGCCACAGTCACACACCATAAGTCAGGAAAAGGGTCTGTGAATGTTATGATGGAGAGATCATTCATTTTCAGCATTTGAAACTCAAGTGCAAAAAAATATCCAAAGAGAAAGGAGAATCTCTCACTTATGAGTTCCATTTGATTTAAAGTTAACTGTTCTCTAAAGAAATTCTGATCAAATAGCATGCTATAGAGCACACAGCAAATACTCCCGAATGGCGAATTATTAAACTTTTTAAACAGGGAACACATTCACCTTCAGTAACTTGAAAGCATGAGGAGAGAAATTATAAGCTAGAGTCTCTTGGGGTATATTTGAGATATCTAAAGGCCAAGTAGGCTGTCAGCCTCTGATACTACGGCAGTTAAAGACATCCAACACAATTGTTATGTAGCAGCGTAATTGTTGGTCTACTAGGCTGTCATCACTACTAAACTGTGAGATCTTTGGTAGTACAGGCTTCACTTTAATTGCCCTTGAATCAGTGGTACCTAGCATTGTGCCCCGTGCAAAATAAGTTCTTAAACTTTTTTTGATGAATGATGAATGTGTGAACCTTGGATTTAACCTCTGGTTTTTGGATCTAAGGCTATCAGTAGGACAAGGCACTGAGACAACCAGAATTTATTAAAATAGGCATAAGAGTTTCTATTTGAAAACCTGATTATGTCATTTATTACACCTATTTATTAAACATAGAATTACAGGATCTCAGGCTTTGAGGGGACTCTCAGATCATCTAGTAATGATATTTTAGTTCAACTCTCTCATTTTAGAATGACACACTGTAGCCCAGGTGAGATACGTGATCTGCCTAAGATTCTACTGCTTATCATTGGGTGGGAGGGCCTGGGCTTGTATGCCAATCCCCTAAGTTGCTTATGCTCTGTCTTATCCTCCCACTTTAAGCATTTTTCAGAACTCAGACCTAAATTTTTGAAAATAACAGTAGTTATTTACCAAGTCATTTTCTTCAGCTAGGTCAAACAATCCAGAATCATAAAATCTTAGACTTTGGAAGAGGCCTTAGAGGACATTAGTTTAATATCCCAACCCAAGCAAGGATCTCCTGTACAAACTTGAATGGCATTTAGTAACTGTTTGAATTCTTCCAGCAGTAGGATGTCAGTATAGTCAGTCCTCTGTATCTGTGGGTTCTGCATCAATGGATTCAACCCAGCACTAATGGAAAATATTTAGGGGAAAAATCTGCATCTGTATCAAGCATGTATAGACTTTTTTTCTTGTCATTATCCTTAAACAATACAGCATAACAACTATTTACATTGCATTTACATTGTATTAGGTATTAGAAGTAATCTAGAGATGATTTAAAAGAGAATGTCCATAGGTCCAGTATAAATACTATGCCATTTTATATCACAGGCTTGAGCATCTGTGGGTTTTGGTATCCATGGGAGGTCCTAGAACCAATCCTCCATAGATACCGAGGGATAACTGTACTTTATATTTGAATATAAAATTCTTCCTTTTATTTAAATGAAATAAGATTTGCTATAAATTTTAATGCACCAAATGCCAATATCTAGAACTACACAGAATGAATCTACCACTTTTTCATGTCAATCCTTCCTAATTCTGAATACAATTTTCATTGTCAAGATCAATCTCTTCTCTGAGCAAAACATTTTTTGAATTGTTCCTCAAAAGATATGGTTTCCTGAACCACCATTCTGGTTGCCCTTCTCTGACTATCTTCCTATTTATCCGTGTCCTGATTGAATGTTAGAAGTGGTCTAACAGATGGAGAGTGTAGTAGAATTATGACTTCCTTCTTGGTGTGTCCTAGATTTTTGTTAAAGAAGTTTAAGATTGCATTAATGTGTGTGTTTGCCTCTCTAATGCTACTTGTTGAGTTTAAGATCAGTTAAAGACAACCACGTATTTTTTGGGGGGAGGGGAAGAATCCTGTCGTATTTAATATTCAGAAATAAATTCTAGATGGATTAAAAATGTATGTGTAAAAACAAAATAATCAATGAACTAAAGGAAAATATTATATTTGAAAATGTTAATTTTACTTGGAGATTTGAGAATTCCAAGTGTATCCTTCAAGGATATAAGTCGCATAAGACAGACTGCTATATTTTGCCAACTAAAATTTAAAGCTCCAAAGTGGAAGAATAATAAAATATCAAAAAGAAAACAGAAATATGCTTGCAAAATATATGGTAGGGGTTAACAGACTTAATATCTCAAGAGCCCTTGAGAATCAACTAAAATAGACTAATATCAGTAGAACAATAAATAAAGAATATGAATAAGTGAGTTACAAATGAAGAAATAAAATGGCTCACAAACATGTGATGAAATGTTCAAACAAGCTAGACGCCAAAGGTGCTGGCAAAATTAAACTGCTAAAAATGAAATTAATAGCCAATATTCTATGCAGACAAATACCTGGAAAACAGACTTTCTCACACACAGCTGATGGAACTATACATTTTTATTACTTATTTAGTATAATTTGGAAATATATGATCAAAGCTTAAGAAAGCAATTAATTTTGTTCTCAAAATATCACTTTTCCTAATTTATTCTAAGTCAAATACTAAGGACGTGTCCAAAAAGTCCTATCATAGCATTACTCATAATATAAAAATAGAAAAAATAAAGTTTTTATAGTAGGGAATTGGTTAGGTATGACATGTTCAAGTAATGGACCGTAATTATTATTTAGTTAAAAATTGATGTAGAAATATACTTACTTCACAATATAATGAAGTAAACAAGTATGTTACAATACACATGACATTTTCATAATTTATGTGTATATCACATATGTGTGCTAAAAATCTTGCAATTAACATAGCACAAACATACTTTTTCTTACCTTTATGTTCTGAAATAGTAGTTTCATCACTTAGAATAGGTTGGATTATACGGCAGTAACAAATAATCCCAAAATCCCAGTGACTTAACACAACAAAAAATTAGTTCTTGCTTATACTATTTATCAGCACAGTTTATGAGAGAGGGGCTTACTGATCACACCCACTCAGAGACACAGACAGATGGCTCCAGAAGCTTCCACTACTACTGAGGCAGGAAAAAAGGATGAGGCAACTTGTACACGCCGCATGACACTTCTGGTATTTTGTTGTTCAAAGAAAATCTCATGCCTCACTTCAAAGGAACAAAGAAATGCAAGCTTCCAATGAGCTCAGAGCAATTTTTGTAGACAGTCCTAATGACTATCACATTTACAGTTTTTTCTTCTATTTGCTTGTTTGTGTTTTCTGATTTTTCTAAGTCAACATATATAATATTTTATTAACAGAAATTCCTGTTCGGACATATGTCCTTAATCATGCGTTTGTGAAATTCTGGCTCTGATATTTATTGCCTGCTAAAATATTTCTCAATCTTGATCTGATCCTATTAACCAGCGTATTTTCCCTCCCAGTTTGTTTATTTGGCAGTTCTGAAAATATCATCTAAGTCATCATCAATGACACCAGGTAGGGTGATCATTCCGGAGAGACTATTCCTCTCAAAAGACATGGATCCTCTAAACAATTGCCCTTAACATGCTTGTTCGATTGACTCTGAATTCACCAAACTGTATTTTGCTATAACCTTCAGTTTACCATCTGGTTTATAAAGATAACAAACGTTGTCAAGAGCCTTACTGCAATTGAATTTCTCTTTGGTATTCATCCAATGTAGTGTTTTAAGTTTGGCATAACTTGATCTTAAGAAAACTCCTTTGGGATTAAGGCAAGATTTTCTGGCCCAAATGTTCACAAATTGGCTATTTAATATTTATCCTAGAATTTTGCTAGTGATCAACAGCAAGTTGATCAATCTCTAAATCAGAAGGTCAATTTTTCTGTCTACGGAATACAAATACCTTTATAGTTATTGATGTTTATCTTAAACCTGTTTCTCTCCCTGGGTGTTTACTGCCTCATTGATCTGCAAGTTTGTTCTGAATAATGTGGACCTGGAGACTTGAACACATTTAAAGGCGATGAGTTTTTGTTTTGTTTTGTTTTAATTTCCTTACCTTGCTCATGTTTCTCTTTTTCCCTAGTAGTGCTTACTCAATTATTTTATTTTATTTTTTTTCTCCAAGCCTCAGTCTTGAAAAATAATTTTTTTCATTTTAAAGAACTTGTTACTACTAAGGTAAATAGAACTTAATTCTAAAGCAAAGTGGATATTTTAGATGTAAATTGCCAGTTGAGGCTACCCATTTCAGAAAAAATATTATAATCAAAGGTTATCATGTGTTGGCTCTTCTGCTAATGCACAGTAGAAGATTTGTACATATTCATTGGAGGGCTCTAGAAATCTCTCTCTGAACAGTAAAGATTTTCCCATGACCTTGATACTGAAGCCATGGACTTTGGAACTCTTGCAAGCAGTTTCTAGAAATAGTCATGTTGAGCAAGAATTCTCAAAATTTTGAAGCACAGAGAGCTTTGGAATTTTAGAAAGTGCTGTCCTGGAATAGCAACTGGGGACAGAGGAGGGGAAAACAGATAGGAACTAAGAAGAAAAACAAAAAACTGGAAGTAGGACAAAAATTATATGTGATATAAGGTTAGTATGCAAGACTAATTCAAGCTATGCAATAATATAAAATGTATATATGGATATTCCTAAAAAAAGAAGATACTATGTCTAAAAATATTTCAAAACTTTTTTCTCTCTGAATAGTCTGAGAACAAAAATAAAGCTCTATTTATCACCTCATATGTGCTAAACACTTGCTCAAAATGATGAGAAAAGCAGAGAGGGTTGTTGCCTTCATGGAATTTATTGTTGAGAAGAAAGACAGAAAATTCCTAAGCTGTGCCTGGTAAGGACCCAGTGGGGTCAGTACTTGGTACTACAGAAAGAAGCTCTAGCAGGAGTCTCACCTAGTTTAAATGGGAATAGGAAGGATCAGGGAAGGATCTCTGGCATAAGTGATGTTTAAACTGAAAACAAAACAGAGAAGAAAGAATTTGTCAAGCTGATGGGGAGAGTGGAGAGCATTCTGGACCGAGGGAATAGTGAGAACAAAAACTTTACAAATTTATTGAGTGTAAAAGCTCAAGCTTGACCTTTTGAGTTCAAAGAGTGGTAATTTTGAGGAGCTCATGGTAGGCACAGAGCATCTCTCCTTTTTTACTCTCCTCGCTTTATATTTTGGAACTGAGAGCACTGAGCTATGAGACTAGCTTAAGGTTTGACTTAATTGCCGGGAATGTAGTGTCCTTTTCAAGAGTGGCCATTGGACTCAGAATAGGAAGTTCCATCTATAACAAAGGTTGTTCCCAGTAAAAACCAGAACATTTGCTACCAATTTTAAGGGCAGTCATTACCAATCTCTAGATTCTACTATTATTTTTATCATTTGGATGCAAATAATGAAGTTTAGCTTCACACTTAGTCTTTCTCTATTACATCCTATCTCCATACCTTGACTCTGGCCTTGGATCCTGTCATATTCCTGAGATAGTACATAAGTAAACAGAGCTTGGCCTGAGGGAAATAGAACTAAGGCATTCTTTCCTTGCTTGACCAAATTCAAAATAGGCAGGTTGCACTCTGGCCCTATGACTGAGGTAGTTTTGTGCCACAGCAATACTGCCTCTGTTTACAGCTGCCATCTCAGCATTTAGAGGACTGTATTTAATCTGCACTAAAGGGAGTGTAGGAACCACTTGAGAAAATCTTGCAAAGTTCTCTGGATTCTTTTCTAGATTAAAAAACACTCTTTCCCCCAAACTGTACTTACTATGCTTAAGAATTTGAGAGTTGAGAGTGTGGGGAGAAAGGAATGCATCTGCATAGCAGAAGGCGGAAGAAAATTCTTGCTTTAAATGGAATCATATTTGAAAAACTAATGATCATTTCTGTTATCTATGTAAGCCTGTTCTTGTTGTGGATATCCCCAAAGGAGAAATTAATTGTAAATTGACACAATATTTAGAAGGTAGAACAAAGAATCCTGGAGGGATAAGACTCTTGTGATGAAGACATTGTTATTGGGGAGATGCTGATAAAAAGCCCCCAAATTAAGTTTGGTATTCGTATTGGAGCATTACATGAGTAGTCCAAGCTTTCCTGGCAATCCTGACTCAGGAGGGCTGTGGATACAGAATATAATACAGGATTTGGGGAAAAGGGATAGGGATTAAGAAGGATGAGAGACATGTGGATTAGAGCCGAGGGAAAAAAGTTTTCTCGAGAGTTTAAAAATAGGCTTGGGAGCAGCTCCAGAGCATAAGGAAAGCAGGTGGAGAGAGATACGGAGATTTTAAAGAAATAGTCACCGTGGTCAATAGAGTTCACCAGACATAAGTAAAGGAGTTATGTTTTTAAAATTTTAAGGCATTTAGTTTTTCTTGATTATAACGTCACTCCATGACTGGTCCATAATGATGTCAACTTGAAATACAAAAGCTAAAAAATGACTTTAGAGAAAATTCCATACATTTTAATGTTGAGGAAGATAATGCAAAAGAAAACATTCTAAGTAACTACACAAACATAATGGATGATGATCATTCACTCGTTGATTAAATATTTATTAATCATCTACTATATATATAGCTCTATGCTTGCTTTGGGGGAAAACAAAGATTCAGTGTGCTGTAGAGGAACAGGCAATCTACTTGTGAAGACACACAGATAGTCCTTTATAAACATTCAGTTAATGCACTCACATATGAAAACACCTGTCAACATCTGTTATAAGATCCTGTCTTTCCTCCTGCTGCTATTGATGCATTTGGGTCTATCCACGGGGCCATCAAAGCTGCAAGTCTTCCATAACCCATCATAATTTTACCTGAATAATCTCTGATATGAGAGTTCCAGATGACATGAGTTAGAATTCTAAATGTGCTTTTCTATTAGCATAAAACTCGTATGGTTCTGAGATGCTGTCTTAGTCTTTAGCAGGTTTCTGCCGCTATAATGGAATACGACAGGCTCCAACATTTTTAAAGAAAACAGATTTATTTTGGCTCGTGGTTCTGGAGGCTGAGAAGTCTAAGAGCATGGCACTGGCACTAGTGAGGGTCTTATTGCTGTGTTATTTCATAGTGGAAAAGAAAGCAAGGCATGTGAGACAGAAAGTTGGGCCGAACTAATTTTTTTCTTTTAAATCAGGAGCCCACTCCTGCGTTAGCTAATCCCCTCCCGCAATAACAGTTCCACTCTTATTGCCGAATCGTCTCTTTAAGGTCACTTCTCAATGTGGTTGCAATGGCAATTAAATTCTAGCATGAGCTTTGGTGGGGACATTCCAAACCACAGAAGAGCTATACTTTAGCCTTTCTAATAATGTACAGAATGAAGTCAACAGCTGAGAACTTACTGTGACAAACAATTGACTTGTAAATGAATGTTTGGCTCACATTTTGTGAACAGACACATGTCAGTGTCCTTGACTCTCCTCTCCCTAAAAATCTGAATGTGTGGGGTGATAAATAGCCAAGTGTTGGTGTGTATGACCCAACCATTCATTGGCCATGGCTGATTGGCTACTTACCCTAAGTATTTCCATATATAGGATGGCCAGAGACCTGTGTAGCAAAGGCAAGAAGAGGATGTAGGTGAGTCCTCTTAAGAGTATAGATTATTGCATTCTGCCAAAAGAACATATGCACCTGTATGTTCATCTTAAGGCTATTCACAAGAGCAAAAACGTGGAATGAATCCAGGTGCCCATCAAGGGCCCAGTGCACAATCCACTGTGGGTGCTCAGGCAAAAAAGAAAATGTAGTACATATACACCATGGAATATACTATGCAGCCATAAAAAAGAATGAAATTACGCCTTTTGCAGCAACATGGATGCAGCTGGAGGCCATTATCCTAAGAGAACAGGAGAAACAGAATGCAGAAACAGAAAACTAAATGCAGTTATGTTCTCACAAGTGAGAGCTCAACACTGGGTACGCACGGACATAAAGATGGAGCAATAGATATTGGGGACTACTAGAGGAAGGAGGGGGGTAAGGGCTGAAAAACTACATATTGGGTACTATGTTTAGTACCCGGGTGACAGGTTCAATCATACCCTAAATCTCAGTATCACACAATATATCCTTGCAACAAACCTGCACATGTACCCCCTGATTCTATAATAAAAGTTGAAAAAGAAAAAAATTTAGATTTTTGGGAACCTGAAAGGTTATAATAAGTAATCCATGAACACTGAAGCAGAAATATCATACTATAGAATAGTGCTTCTTAAAGTGTGGTCCCTGGACCACAGCATCAGCATCACATGGGAAGTTGTTAGTTTTTCCCCAAACCTACTGAGTCAGAAACTCTGAAGGTAGGGCCCAGAAACCTGAGTTTTACATACCCTTCAGGTGATTCTGATGCTGCTAAACTTTGAGAGCCACTGTTGAAAAAGTAGCCAAAGGCTGCCTGAGTAGCCTAATGAACCACGCAGATAGATGCTAATGTGAGTCAGTAAGGAACTCTGTGTGAGCAAAGGAAAATTTTAGGTGGAAGAGAGTGGATTAGATGACAGAAGAGAACTGGGGAGAAAGTGTGATTCCTCAGTTTCAGTTTCTGTTGAGGTACACCCACACAATACTTACCATGTTTTTGTTTTTAGGGATTCACATTTGACTGTGGTTTCTTGGAACCATATTGTCCTGACTTGAGCCCTGGTTAGAAAGTAGAGATGTTCTGAGCAAGATACTCTAAGGCTATGGACTCTGTAATGAGAGTTGAAGCACATTTTACATGAAAGCACAAATTGCCTTCCAAGTTCACTAAAACTATGGTCAAATACATTTTTCCAGAAAGGGCAGTTACAGCCCTGAGGCTGGGTTGAACATTTTACGTATTTTTTGCAATCCTTAATGCAGCATAATGAAGGGGATTCATAATGGTATCTTGTTAATTTGCTAGGGCTCCCATAACAAAGTACTACAAACTGGGTGGCTTAAACAACAGAAATTTATTGTCTCACAGTTTTGGAGGCTAGAAGTCTGAAATCAAGGTGTTGGCAAAGTTGGTTTCTTCTGAAGGCTACGAGGAAAGCATCCATTCCATTCTTCTCTCCTTGGCTCATAGATGGCCATCTTTATGTTCACATGGTGTTCTCTCCACGTGCTTGTGTCCACATTTCCCCATGATAAGGACATAAGTCATAGTATAGGAGACCTACCCAATTACCTCATGTTAACTTGATTACCTTTGTAAAGACCTACCTCCAAATAAGGTCACATTCTGACATCTTGGTGGTTATGACTTTACATATGAATTTGGGGAGAACATAACCCATAACAGCATCCCTGTTTTCAAAATGAAGACCTACAGAAAGGTTGTATGAGTGCCCCAGGGGCAACAGGTTGATTGTGTGATGAGATGTAAATCCGGAGCTCTCCACAATAGTCTTTCTATGCTTATAAAACATATCTGCTGGAGTTTGTTAAATGGTCTGGATTTGCCAGAAGCCAGTCCATTTAGCTTGAGAAAAAAAAGGGAGGGTAATGATGTAGAAGAACATGTAAAATCTATACTGGGGTAAAACATGTGTTTTACATCTAAAACTAGTTGAAGGATTTAGCACCATTATTTTTGCCCATTAGAATAGTGCCTCCTATTTCTTTGAAGAGGAATCAGATGAAATTCAGGTCATGTGATAGGACTGCTAATTCTTTTTTATTGTATTAAACAGATGGCATCAAACAACAGGTTGCAAATATGATGCATATGGGGTTACCACAAGTGAGTATCTTTTGGAAGAAAAAAATGTGGCACATAACTGAAAGAAATCACATAAAGATGAACAGAGAAAGAAAGAGCTGTTTTGTTATGTGGAACCAAAGTGCCTTTAGTCTTTTTGGTCTTCTAAATATTCACATTTGAGAGTGAACTGGTCTGATTTAAGATGCTGTACTAAATATCCCTTTGTTAGAAAATAAGATAAAAAGAAATACCACAAATTCTGAGCCTAAATTTTAGAGCTGAATGTTAACTTCAAATTATATTATGTGGTATTTTGGATTATTTTATGAGAAAAAAAAGAAAGAAAATAAGAGAAAGAAGCATAATCCTTATTTAGAAAATCATACTGGTTCAACGTTAATAATTAACTCCTATTACTGTTGTATAATGGAGAGAGATACCTGTTTCATTAGTAAAAACTAGTAATCTGTTTTGACATTTTGAGAGAAAAAAATACATTTTGCTTGGTCCTTGAGAAGATGCCTTGATTCCTAGTCATTTTTTTTTTTTTTTCTAGTAAGAATCACTTTCTTTGTAGAAGACTCATTTTCTTAGAACTTCCTGCAGCAAATGATGCTGCCTCCTCATTAAAGCCCTTCTGTCTGGGCCTCCTGTGTCATTGCCTGCAACTGCCTCTCAGCTTTCTGGCTTCTCTTTTTTATGCTGTTTGGTGGCCTTTATTCCTTTGGCCCCTTAACCATACACACTTTCCAAATTTTCTTGGCTTGACTGTAAGCTCCTTAAAGATAAGAATCTATCATCTGTTTCCTTGGAAACAGACTTAAGTATCTTCAGCTTAAGCATCTTTGGACAGAATGTATTTCTATCTTCTCTACCTGAGAAAGATTGGAAGGGAGAAAGTATAATAAATACCACTGGTTTTAGGACTGATTGTCAAATCTAAAGGAAGTGCACATTATTGAACTACCTGATGACTAAGGGAAGGTGAAGGTTATATGAAACATCAAGGGGGAACTATAACTCCTTGGCACTCTTATGCAGGCCTAGATTCTTTGAGTTCTACATCTAGGTGTGTGAGTCATTACAAATCCCTTCCTTCATATTTTCCAGTTTTCTAAAAAATGATGTAGTTGATTTAGTGTCTAGGCAGGAAAAGATTTGCCCTTAGGAAGCTAAACTTTCCAGGATGCTGCAGGGAGATTCCAACTGTATCAGTCTGGAGTGAGAGGTGCAATGTAGGAACATGCACTCAGTAATTAATATTTGATGTAAAATAGATATTAAATTTCATAAATTATAAATACTTTGAAAATAGGTAACAAGAATAGAAAGGGAATTTCTGATATTAAAATGTCACTCTATACACAGTCCTCAGGAAAGAGATTTTGCTTTTCTATCTTCTCTTTCTATCCCCTTTCCTTCCCCTAGTGCTACTTGATTGACAAAGAGATGTGGAATGGGACTCAAGGAGAGTTTAGATGATAAAGGGGATTATTTCCCAGATCCACTTATACTCTAATCCTACAGGTAATTCCCCTAAAGGTCCACATTTGAATAAGACTGATTCTTACATGACTGCCTTCCTAAATAGCAGTTATGAGGGGTTCTCAGTCGAGTTATTCATAAACATCAGCCCAAGAGCTTGCTCTGTATTGTCCCACTATGCTTAAGAATCTCTTGCCTTTGGAATTGCTGTGAGGAGGTCAATATCTCTGAATAAAAGCTAAATATGCTCCAAAGCTTTCATCAGCAGCTGTCAGAATACTTCAGGGCCAGTTTTATAGCAAAGCAATGAAGCATACTTTAGAAACTTATTTTAGAAATAAATTCGCATTTCTATAAACTCAGTGCAAATTCTGAGCTCTCGCAAATTTAGCAGTAAGATATAAATTGGTTCCCAGGTGTTCAATGTAGAAAAACGTAAACATTCTCCTACTTTATTTACTAGGGGAACACATATCTAAAATAATCATTCTCTGGGTCAAACTTCAAATCAAAATTTTATCTCTAGTTTTATAATTACATTTCCTGAGTATTCTAGTTTCCTTTATATTTAACCTTCAGAACAAACCAGATTCTATGCACATGACTTGAATGACATTACAAAATGGAACAGTTAGGAAAAGGTCTAGGAAGGGCTACCAAAAATCTGAATTAATTATGATCTCATTACTTCTAAGCCCCTTTCTGAACACCCTTTCTGCTAGAAGAACACTTTGGGCTATATCAAATTTAGCATCACACCTGCAGCATACATGCTCTGCATCCTCCCACTCTTACTTCTTGACTAACCAGTTTTTCTGAAGTATCATCTACATGCTCTTCTATGTGATTTTCTTCCATGATTACTCATCTGCTTAATCGGTGGGGGAAGTAATCTCAATTGAATAGATTAGACCTGGGTTCTCGAGGTTTATTTTCTAAGGGTGTGGACCAACCCTGCATCTAGCAAAATGATAGCCCAAGTCACCTCTCTTTGATCTCTCTGCTCCTTGGTTCCATCTATAAATGATGATGATGATAGTATCTACTCATAAGGTTGTTTGGAGGATGACATGAGATATCTGTACAGCCACAAGAGAAGTGCTCTGCAAGTGAGTCCGTGTTCAATGATGGATAGCTATGATTATTATCTCATTATTAGGAATTCTTATAAGACCCTCATATTTTCTTTATACACACATTGTGTTATTAAATATAAATCTTAATTCGGTTCCCCTGTTTCTCCAACTCATTCCTTATGGCACATCCTTCCCATGAGACGCAGGCAGAATCCAATCCATCGAGAGTATTTTCATGTTTCCCGGATGTCGTCCTGGGTTTCTCAACAGCACAGAGGGATGCTGAACTGGGGAATGAAACCACACCCGGGCTGTGGAGTTGATAAAAGAGCTGGATCATGAAAATATTTCTCTTAGGGCTAGGTTTGGCAACCCTCTGTTTAAATTTAAAACACCATGAATTTGGGGTCTAGTAAATTGACAGTGTTCTTTGAAATCAAAAGAAGTTAACATGACAAAGAATGTGCCAGAGTCAGGATACACACATGCCTGAAATTATTTCAAGTCAGCTTTATTTCAGCATTTTTTCTCTTTGAAAGATGAAAACCATGAAAACCACTCCAAGCCCCAGTGGTGCCCTTTCCCAGGACTCTGCATGTCTTACATTTCTAGCAGTGACGCTTCTTCAGCCAGTGCTTCTAAAGGCAGATGTGCAAGCCACTCGGGGCTCGCATCCCCAGCATTTTGCTGTCTGATCTCCATTAACTTCCAGGAGATACAGTATACATTAGCACCAGGACTTATGATCAATTTTGTTTTCTTTCTGACTTTATTAATTTCCTGAGACACTAAACCCTCCCTGAAGGAGGAAACTGTAGCCTAACAGCAAGTCTGGAGAAACACCTGCTGTGAAATGCATTCCTGCAGCACATCCATCACCCAGATACCTCTCACAGCCTTACTTGAGTGAGACCCCTTCCTAGAGCTCCCAAGAGCACTCAACAAAGGTGGGAAGGTGAGGTCTCGATAACCAAGGAGCCCTCCCTGGCACTGGCTTTCTCCTCCCTACAGTCCCCTGTGTGAATGAAGCAGCAACATTCTAAGGGCTGTATCGCATAGTGCCACTGACAGGTGTTTATAGAGCTCAGCTAAGTGAAGAAGACACCTTAATACAGAACATAGATGAAGTAAATGTCATTTGAAAATTTTCTCTTTATTTAGGCCAGTTTGGCTTTTTCCTGGTACCTGCTGTTACTGTAGCTTTTCCAGTAAGTGGTGGGAAGAGAGTGCAAGTTTTCAACACAAGAGGTGACGTGGTAGTATTTGAGAAGAAACTAATGTTTTGAGATATTAGAAGTAAAGATAAAGATCCAACGAGACCTGACCTCATATTAAACCTGTGTTATAATACATCGTAATAGTTTACTGAGAATAAGCATAAACTCTTTTCTTGATAAGTTGCTGATGAGCAAAGCAGCTATGTTTATTTATTTAATCAACAAAAGTTTATTAAGTGCCTACTCATACAGGCACTCTGCCAGGCAAGGGATATATACAGGCAGAAAGATACGAAGTCATTGTCTCTGTCTCAAGAGAAATTCAGGTAAATATATCTGAATAACTGAAAGTCAAGGATGAATGCGAAGTACTTGAGAGAGCATAAGATTGTAGAAACATATTTTGCTACAGATACTAGAAGTCAGGAAAAACCCTGTCTAAAATTCAACTTTCTCTAAAGCTTGTGTGACAAATCACCAATTTTATTCGTCTTTAAGGGACACCCTGAAGCCTACGATGGGATCCATATTCACAACACTTGGCTGTCTTCTCATATGTTTGGGTCATGCAATAGCTCTCATACTTTAATGTGAGTTGAAGGCACCCGGGAAATTGTTAAAAATGAGATTCACGAGTTCTCACTCCAAGAACTTCTGCTCCAGGTTTGGAGCAGAGCCTGGGAAACCTTGTTAATTTTAATGAATAAGCTTTTCTGATAATTCTGCTAAGAATGGTTCTCAGACTGCGCTTTGAGCGACGCTATCAGAGCACTGAAATTTCTGTTTGCCTGTTTCACTAAGGACTGGTTCTTAGACCTTTACAATTTCAATCTTTAGAGCATAAAACTCATTACATATCTGTTTACTGAAGTTGTTTGCTTCTACACTTAAACTCAAGAAAGGTGTGCTGAGAATCAGAAGTATATGATTTGCACATGAGTGGGAATGGATAGGTGAGGAGTTCTTGGCCTCAACTTAAGAATTCTCCTATCTCTGTGAAGAAAATCCAAATTGCATTCCTCACACATGCCAACCCTCCTTCAGGGGTGCAGGCCTGTGGGGCCTGTTAAGAAAGTGTGCAGGGATGGGCTCTATGAGGTGTTTACAAAATCAAGTCTTTCCCTGAGGCCCATGGACAGTCAAGGCAAACAGATAAGCTCTATAGGTATAGCTAAGCCCTTTGGTAAAGAAAATGACCCTGGATATTCTCTTGTGGGAACTTTTACTTGTGAATTTGAACCAAGAAAAATGCTAATGCAAACCCAAAAAAATAATTTAGACCTGGCTAGGTCCCTGGTACAATTTCCTCTACAAGAAAAATGTTATTCCCAGAGTCTAGCTAGGCAGGGCTAATCTAGGCATTTCTGAGTTCAGGGACCAGAGAGTGAAGAGAGCTTTAAAAAGCCCTCCAGCTTTGGGGTTAACCCAAACAAAAACCTGTAGCCTGAGTCATTTATATGGCTACTCCCCTTCCTAGGTTTAGCCTTCTTCTTCTTCTTCTTCTTTTTCTTCTTTTAACTCCTTCCTTCTCCCCAACCCCACTTTAAAAATCCTTCTGTTAATATAAAAAGTCTAAATATAATTTATTTAAAAAATTAGAAATACTAAATTAAGTCCTTTTGAAAATACTACTTGTAGAACTTTTCCAAGGGCACATTGGAAAATAACTTCCTCTGAACAGGGTCTCCTCTGGAAAAAGAGTAACAGTAAGAAAAAGACAAGAGGTTTTGAGCCATTTTAAGTACCTAACTTGTTCTCAGTAATGTGAATGAATGAAAGTTCACAGTTCAAGTAAGAGGGAGTAATAAATTCTCATAATGATTGCAGCCTTCCATTTTAGTTCAGCATTTATCTTTTTTTGAGGAGCAGAAGGTATTTTATACTAAATTCAAAGGGTTATTTGTCAAAATATAAAAAGTTTAAAAACCTAACAAGAAAAAATTGAACTTGATAAAAAGGGCAGTTAATCCTTACATTTTGAGGTAAGTAACACTAAAGTAAGCATGTGAAGAATGACTATTTTTGAATTAGGAGATTCCATTTAAGAGGAAACATTTTCTCTTCTGTGTTGGGTGAATTGTGTCCCTGCAAAAGATTTTGAAGTCCTAACCCCCAGTACCCGTGAATGTGATCTTTTTTGGGAACAGGGTCTTTGCAGGACGCCAGTTATAGTGGATTAGAGTCTACCCTCAAGTTAAAGTCATGAGGGTAGACTCTTATTCAGTATAACTGGCGTCCTTATATAAAAGAGAAATTTGGACACAGGCACATGTGTGCACGTCAGAAGAATGCCATGTAAAGACGAAGGCAGTGGCCAGGTGCGGTGGCTCATGCCTGTAATCCCAGAACTTTGGGAGGCTGAGGCGGGCAGACTACTTGAGGCCAGGAGTTCGAGACCAGTCTGGCCCACATGGTGAAACCCCATCTCTACTAAAAATACAAAAAATCAGCCGGGCGTGGTGGCGCATGCCTGTAATCAGGAGGCTGAGGCACAAGAATCACTTGAACCCAGGAAGGGGAAGTTGCAGTGAACCAAGATGGCACCACCGCACTCCAGCCTGGGTGACGGAGCAAGACTGTGTCAAAGAAAAAAAAAAGATGAAGGCAGTGATGCATTTACAAGATGAGGAAAGCCAAAATGTAACAGCAAACCACCAGAAGCTAAGACAGGCATAGAAGATTCTCCCAAACAGCCCTCAGAAGGAGCCAACGCTGCTGACATTTTGAAATTGAAATTATGTTGTGTAAGCCACCCAGTTGTGGTACTTTGTAATGGCAGCCCTCGAAAACAAATACATTTAGCTAGGCACAGCATCTTCTTTCTCAAAACCCATGATTGCTGAGATGCTGATGGTTTCATCTGCGTTGGAACTTTCATGAGAACTGACACTAAAGAAAGGGGCAGCTGCACAATCTGTGTGCAAAGCCTTGGGAGAAACCCCTGCATGCCTTGAGGCTGCTGGGCTCCACATCTCTCCTGAGCCTACTCAAGCTGCCTCATCCTGGTTGTTTTGCTACAGCTCACTGGCTTTGCACCAATCATTGTTTAGTTCTGGGGTCATTCTTCTCTGCAGGTGGTCAGATCCTTAACCAGCCCTCTGGGACTAGGATTTTTATTCTTGTTTCCCTTTGCTCATCTTCCAAGAAGAGTCTTACAGCATATCCTGGCAAAATCTTGGATTGAGAAGTAAGATTGTTACTTACGGTGACCAGTTCTGCCTCTGAGAGGTGGGAACCATGTAATATTGGAGAACTCATTTCATATCTCTGAGTAAGTTTTTCCATTTATGAAATGGGTAAAGTGCTATAAATTTTCTCATAGTCTTCCTGTAATAACACAAGTTATGGTAATTTATACACTACACAGCATTTTCCCAAGTGTGTGTCTATAGTCTTATAACATGGCATATTTTGTGTTTGTGTAGGTGTTGCACTAACTTACACAAGAGAATTGTTGTGTCTGGGGAACAATAGCATAAAAATCACAGATTCTCAGAGGCTAGCCACTTAACATTTGCATTAAAAATAGTAACAGATAAATTAGATGCCAAACTAAATTTGCAATCTTACTAATTGGTAGTCTCTAAGGAAAGGGAAACACACACATCAGAAAAGTAGGAGAAAAAAATAATGAGCTTTCTTACAAAGATCTAAGTACTTGCTTAGGGATAGTAAATGTTTCCCCAGGCCGAGTTCCCATATCCCAAAAAAGAGCCTGGTATCTGGAAAAATACATTGATGATGTAATAAGCATCCTTCCCACAGGAAGCACCTTCTACAAGGGAAACATGGGCTTCTAGATGCAACCAACGACTCTCAGCTGTGTGGCTCTGGCCTGTTTTTCTCATTACATCAGTTTTCCATTAATGAGTTGAAGATCCTGCTTTTTCTCTAAGATATTTTACAGAAATACTGGAAAGTAACATAAATTTTGTAAAATTATCTGAGACGCTAAAAAGTAAAGTAACTAAAATTCAACAAATGATTCTATGGGTTAATTTATCTATATTGTCTAAACAGTTAAGATACTTGTGGCAATCACTACACAGATAGATTTAACCCAGCAGGGTTCTTCATCTCTGTCTTAACCATATGTGTTTCATCAATTTGCATCCATCTGCCCAAATACTTACTGAATAGAGCAGCTAAAGATCATACAGTTTAGAGATGGAACAAAACACTTCAAAGGAAAACTTACTAAGGCTGTAGGTTGTAGATAATATTGCACATCCAGACAGCTAAGAATGTATGCACTTTTTTTTCTACAAAGTGCACTTTAGACCTGGGAAGCCTTGGAAATGAGGAACTCCAATTCCCTAACATCACTCTTCCCTTAGGCTGGACCTTCTTAAATTTGCTATCAGCACTTTATTCGTATGCTGTATTATTTGAGAATAGATTAATCAGACTCCAATAAACACCTGATCTGAACTACAAAATGTTCAGATGAGGGAAGAATGAATACTTGGTTGGCAGGGGTTTGTGAGGGAAGAGTTTGTCTTTTACACTCTAGGATGGTAGGACATGGGGAAAAGACAGTGTCTGACAGAGCTGCCAAGCAAGGGTTTGGACCCAAGTGAGAATGTTTATTTGGGCTTTGGGCTGCCTCCCAGAACATTATTACCTAATAATTTGGACTGGTTTTTCCATACTCCTCATGGTCCTAGGGCTTGATAAGGGAACTTGGAGGGGACAAATTCTTCTTTCATAGGCCAATCCTCATCCAAACCCATAGTGTTTCACATATAATATTGACTTATATATTAAACACAGCTCAAGCCCACAGGATAACTGATGAGTGCTGCTCTCAGCTGATAAATGAAAGTACTGTTAAATGTGGTTATTCACTAACAATTTCCATCTGGCAACACTCACAGCCACATGTCTGACCATGGGTCAGGGGTGAAAGGGAGGCAGCAGCTCACTAAAGGCATTGTTTTCATTGGCTCATAATTAAGGACTCGAGAAATTGCTCATTGGCAACCAGTGGGCTCCTTGGGCACTTGTGAATCTCTTCCCCAGGCAATGATGAAGTGGGAGTGGGTTCAATGGTATGCTGAAGCATTCCAGACATGAATCCAAGCATTGTCTCTGAGGACCTCTGCATGTAGGCCCAGCTGGACAATGCAAAAGAAGCTGGCAGGGCAGAGCAAACTCCAAGTACATGGGTGGACTTGGGTGATGAGATTGCACAGGAAGACATTTAAATCCCAAGCAGTCGTAAGAACCTTTGTTTGGCATGGGTCCATTAACATTGCCATGGCAGTGATTCAAATATTTGTGGCAAGATCTGAGAGTGGGGGTGAGGGACTGACTGGCTGGCTGATGGGTGGACATACAGCTCTCCAGAGCTCCTCTAAACTCCCTGAAATCTTACAGCAGATCATTTCTATTGTTTTCATTCATGGGTTGGGGCTAGGGCTGCAAATAGAAAAGAGGTCCTCTGTAGGCCATAGTTTTAGCACTACACCTCTCACCAGTTGTCCTCTTATATTTCTTCTCTATATGGCCATTGTAATAGTAGTCTACTGTTTACAGAGAATAATATTCTCTCTTAAACGTGAAAAACATTTGTTACAAACTATAGGTAGGTAACCACACCAGCAAATCCAGCTGGACTCAACAGGATTTTGTTTGAATCCCTTAGTTCTCCTCGGAGTATACCACCACTTCCTCATTCTGGTTCATGAAGAAATTTTATCTTCTTCCTGCAATCCAGTTTCTATCAAAGTCACCTAAAACTAAATTGGGTAGTTTGCCTGAATATCAATGGCCGGGAGCAAAAATAGTTGTCCTGGGTACTTTCTAATAGGGGAAACTCCCCTATTTGTGGCTATCAACTCTTGCCTTTTCTTCATATTCTTCTTGACAATCCTAATCAGGATCAATCATCACTCTCTCTGATTCTGTTTTTTCAAATTTAACTTCCAAATCTCAACCTTTATCACATCCTACCAGCTTTTAACAGTTTCTACCTGCTTCCTCTAGATAACCCAATTCACATACAGCCCAAGCAGAAACTTGGAAAATCAAACCTAAGTCAAGGCAAAACATCTCTATAGACAAATTTAGTAGCCACATTTAAAAAATCATAATATTTTAGGAAATAGCATCTACAACAAAACATATTTTCCATTGCCAGTAAAACTAATGGGCTTCCTACAAGGGTAAGGAGAATAGCTGTTGAGAATGAGAACAAGGACAGTTATAATAATCGTCATTTATTGAGCTTTCACTATATGCCAGTTTTAAGTACTTCAGATGAATTATTTAATTTAATTTCATAGTTAAATGTGGAAGTCATGACTATCATCCTGATTTTCAGATAATAAAAATAAATTTTTTTGCGTGTGCTTCCCAAAGCCAGAAAGTGGTGAAATGATTAGAACCCTACATGGCAGGAATTTTTTAGAAACTTCTGCTTATAGTGAAAATGCCTGTTTCCAATTCTAATTTATGTCATCAGATATTTGATTCAGTAGTTTGGTGCCAACAATCTACAAGCAGCATACTTAATGGAATGTGGAAGAATGACAGATGTTTACATATGTCTTTTCACTGACAAGAAGGGTTCAAGACAGGAGATTATGAGGAGCCAAAGTCGAATACAGCTTCTCTCTGCTCGTCTGCACCCAAATCCTTCTGTGTACCAAGGCCAATGGAAAAGTCCCTTGACTTTTCTATATGCAGGTTCTCTGTCTCAAATCAGAGACAACCAGACTACCTTCCATCTGAACAGAGTAACCAAACACAGGAGCTCTGGGGCCAGATGCCATAGCAAGGTGACCTTCTCAGTTGATATAATGCATGTAAAGAGACTCCTTTGCTTTAATACTGTTTTGGGATTGCATTTTTTTTTTTTTTTCTTTTTGAGATGAAGTCTCACTCTGTTGCCCAGGCTGGAATGCAATGGTACAATCTCGGCTCACTGCAACCTCTCTGCCTCTCAGGTTCAAGCGATTCTCCTGTCTCAGCCTCCCAAGTAGCTGGGATTACAGGTGTGTGCCACCACACCTGGCTAATTTTACATTTTTAGTAGAGATGGGGTTTCACTATGTTGGCCAGGATGGTCTTGAACTCCCGACCTCAGGTGATTCACCTGCCTTGGCCTCCCAGAGTGTTGGGATTACAGGCATGAGCCACCGCACCCAGCCTGGATTGCTAACTCTTAAAAGACAAGGATATCAGTGCCTCTGCAGCCCGCACTACGTAGTACGAGTCCAGTAAAGGTTTATCAAATAAATAAATTACTTATCTTAATATATCCCATGTCAGAAAAATACTGTGTTGTCCAGGCTGGAATGTTCCACATTTGGTTGGCACTTTTCAAGCAGGTGTTAAATTGGTGTCTTCAGAATGTCTGAAAACCCTATGAAATTACATGCAAAACTTTTTTTATGAATGTGTAAGAATTTTGGTGAGGTTCCTTAGTTTTCATCAGATTCTTTTTTTTTTTTTTTTTTTTGAGACAGCGTCTCACTCTGTCGCCCAGGATACAGTGCAATGGCAAGACCTGGGTTCACTGCAACCCCTGCCTTCTGGGTTCAAATGATTCTTGTGCCTCAGCCTCCTGAGTAGCTGGGATTACAGGTGCATACCACCACGCCTGGCTAATGTTATTTTTGTATTTTTTGTAGAGACGGAGTTTTACCACGTTGCCCAGGCTAGTCTTGAACTCCTGGCCTCAAGTGATCCATCTGCCTTGGCCTCCCAAAGTGCTGGGATCACAGGCATGAGCCATCGCACCTGGCTTTTCATCAGATTCTTTTCTTGAAAAAAAATATTTAAAAATTACTGCTTCATGATTTACAAAGCAGCTACACTTCATTATCTTATTTGATCTATACGACAAAGCTATGAGAAAGACACTATAATAATTTTTAATTTACGGAAAAGACAATGTGAAACTGAGAAAGATGACACAGGTAGTAAATTAAAAATCCTGGTGTTTTAACTCCAGATTCCTGTTCTTATTTGCAGTACGTGTATATGCATACGTGTGTGTGTGCAGGCATGTGTGTGTGTGCATATAAAAGAAGAAATGGCAACAACGAAATGTTAAAGTAAATTCCACATTATTGATTAGAGGTTGGCTTCTTTTCCACCTTAAGTTTCAAAGAATGGGATCATAGTTTTTCACTCCCTCTCAGCCTCCCTTCTCAGGGAACTTCTGGATATAACCTAGTTCCAATCTTCACTTCAAGCCCTGATGTCGCCATAGACTGTCTAACCCAGCAGAGACGTTTATGAACGAAGTTTACATCACCATTTTATTTTGAGCATTCGCTTCCATATTTACGTAATGGAGTTAAAAATGCCACTTGCTCTGACCTGAATACATTTCTCTCTCCTTTTTAAGGAAGCTAAAAATATAAGTGATTTTTGAATTGACTATCTTTCCTGGATGCTTTGCACTGCCTGACATCTGAGACTCATTTTCTCATCTGAAAACTGGGTGCCTTAGGACAAGATAATTTTGTGGACAGCTTTTAAAGTGCTGTATGATGTTCTTTAGTGTTCTTTAGTGTTCTGGAGTCAATACTTTCCATGACCTTCTTCCATCGGTGTTTGGGTTCATCCATTTTTTTCTCACCACCCTTCAGTGCTGATATCACTACCTCCTTCTACTTCTTTAGAAAGTGCATTAGTCAGGACTAAGGAGCTTCAAACACATGTGCTGGTGGAGTGAGCCAAGGGTTAAGAGTGTTTCACGCCTGCCTGTTGAGAATGAGAATTTGTTGGACTCTAATACTCCTTGGAAGCCAAGCCTCAGACTTTTTTTTGTCCCTGTTGACAAAAGGCAAACTGGAACTGCACTGGCATGTTCCCCTAGGGCTCTGGAGAGGGTGGGCCCGATGACCTGTGCTGGTCTTTCAACTCTCAGACCTGTGATTCTACAATTCCTCTTCATGGTAATGTCACTTGGGGATTAGCAAGTTCTCACTCAGCAAGTATAAATTAACTTTCGGAAGACAGAGTCTGACTCATCAAAAAGAAGACGGGTTAGAGTCCAAGTCTGAGTCAGTGGACCCTGTTTCCTGCACTTTGAGATCAGAGCTATTCTGTTGCACAACTCCAGGAGGCACCCATCCCATTGTGTTCTCCATTAAAGGCCCCCCTTGGAGCCTAGCTTTAATACAGTATGATGGAAACAGTGTCCCCTGGAATTGAATGATGCTGGTGCCCTACCTGTGATTCCTCAAGAACCTTTATTTCATCACACAAATTTCATATAATCTGAAAATCGAAACTTGAGGATCACTGGGGTATTTTTTATCTTACTTCCCTTTATGAAATCTGGCAAAACCTCACCACATCAACATGTGTATGCTGGGACAAACGTGTGACTGATAAAGAAGGAGAGGTTGGGAATACGGGTGATAGGCAATTTATCAATTTAACAACAATCCATGTTTAACACAGGAGGCAGAAAAATATACAAAGGACCATGCTATTTTACCAGGTACTTTGTTTGTGTATATTTGGTGAGAATCTCAGATGTTGGAATTATTTTAGTCAGTTGTATCAGTGGGGTGGTTGTAAACGCTTTTAGGAGAAACCTACTTAATGGGTTTCTTTGTTCATGGGACCAGTTTGTTACACAATAACTACCATTCCTGGGCTGCTGACCAACAGTTGAGAACTTCCCAAACATTACTTCATTAGATCCTCCCTGTAGCCCTATGAGGTAAATGTTATTATCTCCATTTTATAAACAGAAAAGTGGATTTCAAAGAGGTTCCATAGCTTGTCAAAGGTCACACAATTTGAGTAGTGGTGTCAAAGGTCATGTGCAGGTCTGTCTGAATCCAGAGTTGCGCCATTACCAGAAGGCCAAACTGCTTCCTTTCTATTTTGGCATTATATTTTCTTGAGCAAATATAGCCATAACTGCTTGTCTTCATCTGTTTGGGCTGCTTTAACCATTTATCGTAGACTGGGTAGCTTAGAAACAACAGAATTCATTTCTCACAGTTCTAGGAACTGGGAAGTCTAAGATGAAGGCACCAGCAGATTCGGTGTCTGATGAGGGACTGTTTCCCGGTTCACGGATGGTGCCTTCTCACTGTGTCATCATGTGGTAGAAGAGGCTGGCCTGCCCTGGGGTCTCTTTTATAAGGGTACTAATCCTAATCACGAGGGCTTTGTCCTCGTGATTGAATCACCTCCTAATACCACGACCTAATACCATCACCTACGGTCTCAAAAACATGAATTTCTGGGGGATACAAACATTCAAATTATAGCACTGCTCCTTTCCTTGCAATAGAGTAGTAGTTGTAGTAATAAAAAAAAAAATAATAGCAAGACGTATGGGGCTTACTATGTATCAGGAACTGCCCTAAGCACTTGATAATTTATTAAGTAATTTATTCCTAGGAAAATCTCACAATGTACGGTTGATGACAAGTCCCACTTATAGATGAGCGAACTAAAACATGAAGAGTTTGAGTAACTTGCCCAGGTCACCCAGCCAGAAAGTGGTAGAGCTGGGAATGAAAGTCAAACAGTTGGGCTCCAAGCCCTGTGCAGTTTTCAGTTCACTATTATGTTAGAGTAACTTGTCATAGAATTAACTCACTCAAGGGAAACTCACTGTATTGTTCACACAGCATAAACAGTGTGTGAAGAGTTGACTCTAGGAGAGAAGAGTGCTAGGCAGTCAATGAATCAAATACCTAAAATCCTTGATTTGCACCGTCCAGTTGCCTAAATATTCACTTTTAGGCAGGATCATAAAGCTCAGTGCATAAAGCTCAGATCATAAAGATCAAAGCTACGGCTTCCTGCCTTTCCTTGGGGCTGCCTGTGGAAGTTCTGGGAGACGTGCAAGGATTCTTGCAGGTGCAGGCTCTTAGACCTATATATCCTGCACCAAACAGGCAGCTAGTTTTAATCTTTCCATTCTCTTCTCACTTTTTAGTCATTGATCTCCTTTTTCAAAAAAGGAAAATTAATTCTTTGGAATTCGTAGGAACCAGAGGGCTTTGAGTCTGGATGTTTATGAATCTGCTGCGAGTGCTGGGAAATGAGGCTTCTTTTTTGCACATGAAGTCATATTTTAACCCAAACCAAAAGAAAAAAAGAGAAAGATTATTTGAGAGTCTGTGGGGATCAGAGCTGGGTATTGTGTTACAGAAATTTTCCATTTCAGACACAAACTACATACAGCAGTATGTGGGCCAAAAAAGGCCAACAGAGACTCCAGGAGGGCTTGAAGAAATAACACCTCCTCCTTTAATCCGAGGAGTGTGGCCAGGTTCTTGGGGAGGGCTGGGTGGAAGGTCTGGATCAGATCGCACTTAGAGGCCTGTGATTAGAATGATGATAACTGTGGCATCACAAGGCATAACTTCAGAGCGCTCCCTAGGATGCCCTTGGGCGAGGTACTTAACCCCTCTGTGCCCCAGTTTCCAATATCTGAAAATGGGATAAACACCTCAAAATTTACTGAGAGTGTAAAAGCATTACACATATTGGCTCTACAATAATAATATGGTAATGCTAGTTATATAATTAAATAATACATATAGTTAGTATTTATTGAGACCTTACTATACATGAGCTATTGTGTTAAAGCTTCCTAAACATTATCTTTAAACTTCACAACAGCCCTCTGAGATCAATTGTGTTGTTCTTCCAATACTGCAGTTTAGAAAAGTAAGTGACTGACTTAAGTTTATCACCTCAGGTAGTAGACTTGGATCTCAAATCTAAGTCTAGTCTGGCACCAAAACCCACGCAATGAACTAATAGCTAAGACGCTGGTCTGGTTCTCAGCAGAATGTGGCAGATGGAATTGGGCAGCATCCATTGTTGGATAAAATGTGTTCCTCTGACCCCTCATCCTCTCTTTTAGCAGTGTCCCTTTTAAGTTAACAAAGAAGCACCTATTTTAAGGAAATGTCGGGCTTGGGGTAATTACTCTGTAATACTTCTTATGTATACACATAAAATAAATGTGTATGCTTTTTCTCCTATTAAAAAAAATGTTGGGCTGGTTTTCCAGGTAAATAAACTGGTCTTGGTCTCTCTGGCTCAATTCTGAAACCAGTATTGCCTAAAGCAGTGGGTCTTATGGTGTGGTATCCCTGACCAGCATCACCTGGGAACTTGTTAGAGCTAAAAATTCTCTTGCCCCACCCACATGTACTGAATCAGAAATTCTGGGTGTGTAGATCAGCAATCCTGTTTTAACAAGCCCTTGGAGTGATTCGAATGCAGCTAAAGTTTGAGAACCACTGGCCTCTGGGGTAGATAAAGGAGAGAGTTAAATCAGGAATAGAGGTCTAACTATGATTCTTAACAGCTGCTAGTGACTCATTCTCCCTAGTCATTCCCTTCTGAGTTTCTGTCCTTTTTAGGATGAAGGATTTGTTCACGTCCCATCTTGTGTGATAAATTTCATCAACAGTGTCAGTTCCTTTCTGAATCAATGCCGTGTATAAGGAGACTTTGAGCTTTATACACTCCCGTGTGTACCCATATCCACTTCTGCTTTTGGAACCACTTGCTCATTTCTCAGTGTGGATGATTAGCTTCAAATTACCTTCATGTCAGGAGAAAAAGAATTGAATAACACTGTAGTTCTAGGTGGAATGGAAGAATCACAAAGCTGGGATTAGTATCCAAATGTGTTTAGTTCTTTTTTTTTTTTTTTTTTTTTTTTTTTGAGACAGAGTCTTACTCAGGCTGGGATGCAGTGGTGTGACCTCAGCTCACTGCAACCTCCACCTCCCGGGTTCAGGTGATTCCCCTCCTGCCTCAGCCTCCCGAGTAGCTGGGACTACAGGCGCGCGCCACCACGCCCAGATAATTTTTGTATTTTTAGGAGAGACGGGGTTTCACCATGTTGGCCAGGATGGTCTCAATCACCTGACCTTGTGATCCACCCGCGTCGGCCTCCCAAAGTGCTGGGATTACAGGCTGGAGCCACGGCGCGCCTGGCCCACTTAGTTCTAAAGGTTCCAAGCAGTGCTATGAATGAGCCAAGTAGCATCTTGGCCCCTCTCCCCAACTTCTCACCTACAATTTATCACAAAGGATAAAACAACTACAACTGAAAATGGAGAAAATTATTGCTTCAGTTTTTAAATCTAAGCTCTGACTCAAATTTTGCTTCTCAGCCTCACCAGTCCCACGTGGCTCTGGGGGGGGGAGGGGGGAAGGGGGGAGGGGGGGAGGGGGGAGGGGGGGAGGGGGGAGGGGGGTCGGGAACTGTATGCACATCACAGAAGCAAGAAAACAGAACACGTTTTCTGCCTTCTAGTTCACTCCCCAGAGGCCAGAGTAAGATGAGGCCCGCAGTCCAACACAAATCTGCATTTTAATAACCTGACTTTCAATAAAAAGCACTCCAACTTTGCTAGTTTGTTACAAAAGCCTCGTTTGTTGTCTGAAATGCTGCTTTTCCTAATTGAAAAATAGTAGAAAATTTTATTGGACTTTGACAGAAAATGGAAGCTATGGTTATTGATGGGACCTGTATTTAGTATCTTTGGAGTAGGACAATTTCTTTTATCTCAACAAAGATGCATTGACATTAAGTTCTGGTTTGAGGGGTCTTTGGATTCCAGTCCACGTAAGGTAAAATAGGAATTTTAAAAATGTAAACATGGTTTCTGCTGATGGACAATGTCTGTGAATTTCAAGAGAGTTTTGCTCAGCACTTTATGTTACTCTCTAGTCTTAATTTAATTCAGTGTGGACATACTGAGAGAGTATCAGTCAGGAATATGGGTTAGCAACATGCACATGAAGGCAAGATGTATTATGTGCATTAAACTCTGACCTAGTGGAAGTGCAGATTGCCTAGCAATGTCTCCCCTGAAATGCTTTTGCATAAGTGTTGTCGCTACAGCCTGACTCCAATACAGAGGCATGAAGACACAGAAACTTCACATGGCTTTCTCTATTTGACAGATACACTTAGATCTCTGCCTTTAAAGCCTCTTGTCCTACAAACTGCATATTGTTGCTATTATGAACCAATAATATTCCCAACGAACTCTTGATTGTTACCCAATTATAGCCTGTTGATTAAGAATACAAAATTTGGAAAGAGAGAAACTCAAATCCAAAATCTGATTTCATCTCTTATAAGCTGTGTGCCCTCAGACAAATTACTTAATCTGAGATGTGTTTGCTCACTTATAAATAGGGGATAAAAATTTCCACCTCATAGGGTTGCATGATGACTGATTTGGACAATGTCCAATTAGTAGGCATTTAGTAGGTGTTATATTATTTTGCTATCTTGAAACCATCTGGTGCAAAGAGTAACTTTACATGCTAAACATATATTCCTCACTGTGTGTGCATACACACACACACACAGAATATACATACATACATATGTGTGTATGTATATATACATGTAAATATCTATAAAATCTCAATGTTGTGGTCTAAATGTTGGTGTCTCTTCAAAATTCTTAAGTTGAAACTTAATCACCAACATGACAGCATTGGGAGAAGGAGCCTTTGGGTAAGGCTGAAACTCTCATGAATAGGATTGGTACCCTTACAAAAGAGGCCTCAGAGAGCTGGTTTACCCTTCCATCATGTGAGAACACAGTGAGAAGGCACCATCTATGAACCAGAAAGTGGCTCCCCACTTGATACCAAATCTGCTGGTGTCTTAATTGTGGCCTTCCCAGCCTCCAGAATGGTGAGAAGTAAGTTTTTGTTGTTCATAAGCTACCCAGTTTATGATATTTTGTTAGAACAGCCTGAGTGGACTAAGACAATCATTGAAAAAAAAAGATATATCACTAGGATATTTATGCACATATATAATTACATTTTTACTCTAATCAGCTCTGAAGAGCAGTCATTTTTCTCCTTTCTTCCTTAAAATGTCACAGTAAATGCTACTGACTGACTCCTAGTTTCCAGGATGATGCTTATAGGCTAAAGATGGCCTGGGCCCCACACTGACAGGACTCATTTGCAAAATATAGCTTGTTGCCTCCGTCTGTGTAGATAGCTTGTTGCCTCTGTCTGTGTAGCATCTAGTAGATAATAAAACCATCTTCATGGGTTTATCGTGGTTGTTGACTCACCCCTCCCATGGCTGCAATCCTATGAAACATGTCAAGCCATGGGTTCTTCAAGCTATACTAACAGCAATATAGATGAACTTGAAATACTTTTGTTAGAAAATAATCGAATGAAAACTTGATGTTTCTAGTAAACTCTGATTCTGACATTTATGTACTAACAGCAAAATAGATGCATTTGAAATATTTTTGTTAGAAAGTAAGCAAATGAAAACTTGATGTTTCTAGTAAACTCTGATTCTGACATTTAAACTACATGTACTGAAATGTCAAGTAATAAAATATTAATGTCAAAACATTAATTCTATTTAAGCTTTATAAATCAACTTGTTATTAAGGTGCTTCACAAATTCCATTAAAAAAGTAGAGAGCCTATGAGAAAAGCAAATGATAGAATTTTAGAATTTAGTGGGATATCAGTACAGGCATTTCTGTCTTAAAATGCACACACACACACACACACACACACACACACACACACACACACACACACTTAGAAACTCCCACTGACTAGAGAAATGCAGAGAGAAGCATTAAGAACCAGAGCTCTGGCCGGGCGCGGTGGCTCAAGCCTGTAATCCCAGCACTTTGGGAGGCCGAGACGGGCGGATCACGAGGTCAGGAGATCGAGACCATCCTGGGTGAAACCCCGTCTCTAATAAAAAATACAAAAAACTAGCCGGGCGAGGTGGCGGGCGCCTGTAGTCCCAGCTACTCGGGAGGCTGAGGCAGGAGAATGGCATGAACCCGGGAGGCGGAGCTTGCAGTGAGCCGAGATCCGGCCACTGCACTCCAGCCTGGGCGGCAGAGCGAGACTCCGTCTCCAAAAAAAAAAAAAAAAAAAAAAAAAAAAAAAAAAAAAAAAGAACCAGAGCTCTGATGGTGGGGGATGGTGAAAAAATGCATGAAGTCATTTGCTCCACCCTGCCAGTGAGATTATCCCCCATATGGTAGTTTATGTTTCTGTGGTTTGCTCAAGGCTTGAGTTAGTTTGGAGCAATTTTCTTCAGGGTGTTCTAAGCCAGTTTAAAATTATTTTGCGAACTATTCATTCCATCACATGCCTTAGCAAAATCGACCACAATCTAATAAGCATCTGAATAGGTTCTCTGAGACGCAGCTCAGAGTCTTCTTTTCTTGAATTTCAACTTTCTAGCTCATTGCAGCAAAATCTCTTTACCCCTTTGGCATTTAAATTTTTCCTGGGCACTGAGGGATTTGACTCTGTCTTGCTACACAATCCACAATTGACTTTAAGATTCATGGGCTGTGTCTCCAAGTAGAGGTTTTATAAAATGAGTAGAACATAGGTGGTAATAAGTAATAAATAGGTAATCAAATGCTTGAAAGTTACAGCTCGTTTTGTTCTTTGCTTCATTTTTAATGGAGTCAGTGCAAGATATTTCTTGAGTGTTCATTGTGTGAAAGGCATTGGGCCATAGCTCTTTGGCTCTGGCTCCTGCGCAAATCTTCCTCCCTGTTGGACTCCCTGGTGGTTACTATCTGTCTACACACCCACACACACACACACACACACACACACACCCCATTGTCTCCTATCTGCTTTTTTCTTTTTTCTTTTTTACATTTGGTATTTGTTCAGTGTTTTATTTGCTGAGATCACAGGTTGGCTTAGAACAATTTTCCTGAAACTTCCAGATGAAAATGATTACCTGCAGCATTTAAAAAACACAGTTTGGGGGCTCTTTCTCTGGCATATATGGTTCAATAGGGCAGAGAAAATAACTGGGGAATTTTTTTTTTTTTTTTTTGAGACAGAATCTCACACTCTGTCGCTCAGGCTGGAGTGCAATGGTGCAATCTTGGCTCACTGCAACCTATACCTCATAGGTTCTAGTGATTCTCATGCCTCAGCCTCCTGAGTAGCTGGGATTACATGCGTGCACAACCATGCCTGGATAATTTTTGTATTTTTAGTAGAGATGGGGTTCCACCATGTTGCCCAGGTTGATCTTGAACTCCTGGCCTCAAGAGATCTGCCCGCCTTGGCCTCTCAAAGGGCTGGGATTACAGGCGTGAGTCATCACACCCGGCCCCTGGGGCATTTTATTTTTAGATTTCTCATATGTGAGTCTTTTCAACAGGTAAGTTTAGGAAACACTGGAGTAGAAGATGATCTCTCAGATTACTTCCAACTTTCATACACACACTTCAGACCAATCTTTAAGGTCTTGATTGAGAAATTACATCAACTTTCTCCTTTAACCTCTGGCCCTGAGATGTTCTCACTTCCGAAACTTCCATTGCAGCCATGTGTATTGTTCAGCAGTTATTCATGAACTAACTTGCAGAATTTCTTTGATGACTCAGGCTTTTATTTAAATCTTTAATTTTATTTAATGTTTTGAACTTTTAAAACATGCCTACTGAGACTCTGGTAGACTTCTCAAGAGAAGGGGAAATGTTTTATATTTCTTTCTACATTTCTTCATTTGTGTTCACACAATGCTTTGCATTTGCATGAATGAGGTTTTATTTCTAATACAATTTTCTTTTCAAATATGAATATCCTACTGCATGGATAAAGAATGTATCATTTCATTCCATATACTAATAGGCATAAGATTTGGGAACCCTTGTTTTATCCTAGCTGGTGCAGCTGTTGGGTACTCATATAACCCCTTAATCCTTTGTAAAAACTTAATGGGACAGCTGCCTTGATAATATGCAGTTTCAATGACTACCTCTGTTGAGGAAAATAATGCACTATTGTAGTAAGTATCACAGATTAATGATATTTCTCTGCAAGGAAGGACAGGAGTTCCCAAACTGGGACTCATGCTATATGCCAGAAAAAAATCACCTTCAATATCTACCATAAGATGGAAGTGCGTTGTTTGAATCTAGCAACTCTTGGCATCATTGTTATATTAATGATTTAATTAGACCGTTTTCAGTGTCATAGAACAGTTCTTTAAAGGATTTTTAACAAGGATACTATTGTTAAAGAAAAAAGGCTCTTTCATTTCAACCATTAAAATTATAAGGGGGAAAATGAAAAAGGACTGCTGGCAGCATATTTTTTAGTTCAGCTGTGACTTCTCCAGCCTAATCACTAAGAAGTTCCTGCAAGGCCATTCTTGTTTATATAGCAGTTTGATCTGGATTCTTGTAAAATTAAACGTAGATTGACAAATTAAATTTAACACCACCAGCCTCTAGGACACCGTAAATGTAAAGGAGACTAAAACAAACATGAGAAATATTATTGTAACAGGGTAATGAAAAGTCAGATCCAACAAAACATAAAAATCTTGCTTACGAATATAATTTAGTGCAAAGAGTATCAACCAACGGCTGATATTTCTTTATTTATACTTACATCATCTTTCCTATGCCACTAAAATGGATGTCTTTGTTTCCTCACAGATTTTTTTTTGGTACCAGTTTACCAGAGACATCTATTTAACTTTTGAGTTAAGCAATTCAGTGATTTCTGTGCTATCATAGTTTAAGATCTCTTTCAAGAATTCATGAAATAAGCATCTTACATTGTTGGTGGTTAATTACATTGGAACATTCAGTCTCTTTGAACTTATCCTCAAAATGGGTTTTTATTTTTTATTTTTATTCTTCTTATTTTTTTTTTAGCCTTCTCTTGTTCTGGAAGGATTTTTTGTTTTTCAATGAAAAAGGCTCATAGGTAATGTGAAACTTATGTCCCAGTAGAATTGAACAGGAAAGACTTCTCAGCCTCATGTATGTGTATTCAGAAGTACACATAAAAAGACCCTAAAAATGTAAATGAGAAACTCATGTTTAGAGTACGACTTGAAAATAAGTAAAAAATGTATATTATACAAATATAAGTAATGTAGCATAAGTATCCTGACTTGCAAACTGCTGAATTTGACAAGAAAAAAAAAAAAGAGGTGACGGCTGGGCCCAGTGACTCACACCTGTAATCCCAGCACTTTGGGAGGCCAAGGTGGGTAGATCACCTGAGGTCAGGAGTTCGCGAGCCGCCTGACCAACATGGTGAAACCCCGTCTCTACTAAAAATACAAAAATTAACCAGGTGTGGTGGTGTGTGCCTGTAATCCCAGCTATTTGGGAGGCTGGGGCAAGAGAATCGCTTGAACCCGGGAGATGGAGGTTGCAGTGAGCCGAGATCTTGCCACTGCACTCCAGTCTGGGCAACAAGTGTCTCAAGAAAAAAAAGAAAAATAAAAAAAGAGGTGACAATAAAGAGGGACATGAGTTGGCTGCTCTGGTAGAGTCTCACAGGGTCACAAGTGAGGTGGACTTTTGACAATTTTGCCTGACCTGCCCTCCTATTTCAGGAAATACAAATAAAGAAAGCCCAAGCCCAAAGGGTTAGATGTTTCCTTCCCTGGAAGCTCAGGCCACTAGGTGCATCTGTCTAGGATTTGAGTCTTCACTGAGCAATGCAAATTTCCAGTGAACCTTTAGAGATGAAGGTTGGTGCCTCTGATGGAGGGTAGAGTCAGATGTGGCTGGTGAAATCATAGCTAGTGTTCGTGGTGATAATGCCAATGGCAGCCTCTTAAACTGACTTCACATACCATCTTGGCTCTATTTTGCTTCCTGTGCTTTCTTCCCATACACCAGGCCTCATTCACCAGTGTTCTTAGCTCTCTTGTAAACTATTTGACCTCCTTCAACAAATTTGTTTTCTGCTTACAGCCTGAGTTAGTCTGATTGTGGAACCAAGAACCCTGAGCACCATATCAAAAGAGCTGGATTGATCCCAGCTCTGTAGGACCAGAAGCCCCAGTGTACCAGTTGCCCACAGGGAATCAGGCTCCAGGGACTGCCACACCTCACAAGAAAGTAAAGTTAGGGTCATTAGTGATATTTGTTTAAACTCTTTCTCACTCCAAATAAGATTTGAGATTACTTATACAAAAAGATATAACCCAACAGGATAAAAGAATTAGAGAGAAAATGGGAGGAAGTAAAAATAAAGGTATTGAGGCATGAGTCAGATTGTTAAACACTGCTTTATAATGAGAAGTGGAACTTGTAGACAAACACACACCTCAGTGTATCCTCATGTTCCCTTCCCTGCGGGAGAGGCTTCCTGGGAAACATAGTCAGAGCTACTGGGGATTGGGGGTGAGAAGAACAGTGAATATGAGTCAAGGAAGCTGGGCCAACTTCATGGCTGAGCCAACAAATCACAGTCTCTGGGCTCCTCTGTCCTGGTATTGCTGCAGTCGATGAGTTTCTGCTTTTGGCTCTGTAGTGTCCTTTAAGTCCCTTTTTTTACATGAAAGTCGCTTCTTTTACAAATACTTTTGTGAATATATTTATAAATATATTTACAAATGTAGACACATTTGGAAGAAATAATACCTTAAGGCATTTACTTTAGCAAGGTGTTTCCCAAATTTCAGTCATTCTTGTGCTATCTTCACAATTTTGCCATAGTTACCTACTCTCTATTCTATTATGTAATTTGAATACCTACTACATGTAATACTTTTCTTCTAAATACTATACATAGCTATGGAAGCTTGCTATGCTACACATTTTTAATACTCATAAGAATAAATCCATAGCATTAAAATGATTATATATCATCTTGCATTCTGCTGAAAGTTTTATCAAGTGAAGTAGAATTTCATCCTTGTTTAAAATATTTTGCACAGAAGTTAAAATTTTGGTCTTTACTACCAGAAAAGGTCTATATTCTGCTTTAAGTCTTGAGTTATAGTTTGGCTGGGTATAGAATTCTAGGTAGAAATGTTCCCTAACTTTGAAGGCATTTCCCCAGTATCTTCTAGCATCATATGGTGGTGATGAGAAGTGAGAACCAGTTAATTTGCATTTCTTGTAGGTTACTTTTTTCTCCTCTCTGAAATATTTGTCCTTTTAGTCTTTAAAATTCTAAAATACCAAAAGTTGCCTATGTATTTGTTTTTCCTTTTTAAAATTAAAAAGAAACTTTTTAGAGACAGGATCTCACTCTGTCACCCAGGCTGGAGTGCAGTAGCAAGATCATAGTTCACTGTAACCTTGAACTCCTGGAAGAACTCAAGTTGTCTTCCCTCCTCAGCCTCCCAAGTAGTTAGGACTACATATTTGTGCCACCACACCCAGCTAATTTTTAAAAATTTTTTGTAGGGGAGGGTCTTGCTATGTTGCCCAGGTTGGTCTTAAACCCTTGGCCTCAAGCGATCCTCTGGACTTGGCCTCTCAAAGTATTGGGATTACAGGTGTGTAACAAGCTGGCCTATTTCACTTTTTAATTCATTGTGCTGGACATGAACCCTATTCATATAAGATTTGTATCTTTTGAGCACTAAGATTCTACTTTTTGATAATTTCTTCCCTTCAGTTTTCTGTGCTATTTCTGAAACATCTTTCAGTTAGATATTGGACTTCCAGGATTAGGTCTCAGCATTTGGAACCTACATGAGTTGGTCAGGGAAATAAAAGACTTTCTGTGTTCTCTCAGTAGGAAGCATCTTAACACAAGGAATAAGTATTGGAAGGGCTGGAAGAGTGAAAGTTTCTTGAATTGTCACTGACTCGCTCAGTCCACAACCCCCAAGTGCTTGATTCTAGATGCTCAAATGTTAAGCTGCTTCAAACTTCACATCCAACTTTTACCCATATATCTGTCTGCAACTGCCTTTAGAGAATAATAGTCTTGTCTTTTCTATTTAATACCTTTCCAGTCACTGATACTGGCTTCAGGCTGTAATCTGAAACCATGTGGGGCAAGCACTCTGAAAAATGTTGTTCCTGCTTCTTCATGCTCTTAGCAGAGGTTTGGAGGTGCCCGGGTGACAGAGACAATTCAGCACAGAGCTACACCGGCTGTGTGCATACCCCAAGTACTAGCCATGTGGCCTGGGGCAAATTTCTTTTCTTTTCTTTCCCTTTCTTTTCTCTTCTTGTTTCTGTTTTTGTTTTTGTTTTCAAGGTCTTGCTCTGTTGCCCAGGCCAGAGGGCAGTGTCAACATAGCTCACTGCAGCTTCAAACTCCTGGACTCAAGTAATTCTCCTGCCTCAGCCTCCTGAGTAGCTGGGACTACTGGTGTGTGTCACCATGCCCAGCTAATTTTTTAAAAAAAAATTTTGTAGAGATGGTATCTTGCCAGTTTTCCCAGGCTGGTCTCAAACTTCTGGCCTCAAGTAATCCTCCCACCTTGGCCTCCCAAAGTGCTGGGATTACAGGTGTAAGCCACAACACCTAGCCTTTTTAATTTCTTAATGCTTCAACCTCTCCAACTATTAGGAGAGAATAATATCATTAGCTACCCCATAAGATTGCTGTAAGACTGACTGAGATAACACAGGCCATGAATGTAAATCAGTGCCTGGCAAACATTCTAGTGCTTTTGGTATATGTTGGTGATCTTAATTTTAACTGTTATTATTTAATATCTGTTTTTCAACATTTCCACCTATGTCATTTTGCTCTGCATTTCAAAAAGCTTCAACATAATTTTCCAGTCTATTAATTTTTTATGACTAATAATTGTTATCACTAAAAGAACTTTCTTATTTAGATTTTTAAATCGTATCTTCATTGCTTTACAGATGCAATTATTTTGGCTCTGTGTTTTGTTCCTCTGCCCCATTTGTTTTCTGTCTTCTAGCAATTTATTGATAGCCCCCTCTTTCTTCTCTGTTATGAGCTTATTCTTTTGGTTTTAAATTTGTTTTAATAAGGTCTTGGGAGGATCAAAAGCCATGGGGCTAGTTTGCCATCTTGCACAGAAACTGACAGTGCTATTTTCATCTTAATTTTCCTCACTTAGCAGGATTGAATCCACAGGCTGTCACTAACAACAGTTCACAATTATTCTGCCCTTACTGTGTGTCAGGTAGTATACTAAGGGCTTTCCATTCATCCTCTCATCTAATTCACTTTGATGTTAAGATATAGGAAGGTGTGTTATCTTCATTTCTTTAAGATGAGATTAATGAGGTTTACAGAGGTCAAATGACTTGCCCAAGTTCACACAGCTAGTAATGAACAGAGCTAAAATTTAAACACAGATCTATTGGCCACTCAACTACCACTAGTAGCTCTGAGCTACTACTGCAACATGGATCTCATCATTTTAAATGGCTGCACAGTATCCTGTATATGTTTGTGTTTATATCTAAGCCCTCTCTGATGAACACTTAAGATGTTTTCAAAATTTGCTGTTATAAAACTTACATAAATATTTAAGTACTGTGTGAAACTTTTTATGCACTGCACTATTATTATTTTCTAAAAATAAGTCCTGGAAGTGAATTTGAGAAATCCAGAGTTATCTTTGTTAAAACATTTTAAAATATGTTTTGACAAACTGTCCTTAACAAAGAGGTTGTAGTGATTGACACTTCCACCAACAGCAATGTGTGGAAGGGTCTGCTCCCCACATGCTCATTAACATCTAATGTTACTCAGTTATTGCCAATCTCATGACAATGAAATGCTGCCTTACCGTTTCAGTTTGCCTTTAATTTATTGTTACCATGGCTGAACCTCTCTTCATGTCATCATAGATAATGAACCTTTTTTCTTGTGTGAGTTGTCAGTTCATTTTCTGCCCAACTTTTTACTGGGCTATTCCCGGTAGCTGGTAAGGATTTATAAGTACTCTCTAGGACCAGTGACCTTTTGTCTGTTTTTTCATGTTGCAAATGTACTTTCTCCGTTCATTATTTCTATTTTTACCTTTGTTTAAGCATTTGTAAAAATAAGTTTTAAACATTTAAGTAGCCAAATCTATCCTAATTAACTTTGCTAGATATTCTTTCTTTCAATGGATGATAAAATGAAACCAATATGAAAATTGGTTCCTTAAGAGTGTGATTTATGACCTGAGTTTCTAAAAGAATCAGAAAATTCAACAATCTTGTTAGCTCTACTTCAGGAAACAGGCAAATTGTTTAAGATGATGCAAGTTTTCACTTATATGCTAAATGCTTACCTAAGTCAACTTAAGAAGGACTTCCAGCCAGGCTAGGTTGAGAGCTACTAAGCTTACCCTTCTGGCTTATATTTTGCTTACAATGTGTAGTACTGGAGAGTTGGATTCGGTGCTAATGTAGGCTATTGGGATGGGGACTGGGTTGGCTATGTTTATTCTTTAACCTTGAGCTTCCTACCTGGTGCCAGCTGCTGACATTAGAAGAACTCACTGCTACTTCTCTAGATTTTTACTTTGTTCACTATTCCTGTTTAAAGTTGCTCCCAGGAAAAATGAAGTTTAATTCATAACTGAGTAGAAATCAGATTTATAACAAGCTTGTCCACCAGGCAGAAGTCCCTAGGGTATGGGAGAGCATGTGAGCCCTGGACTGCACAGAACGTTTCTAAATTAAGTCTCCAGTCCAAAGGATGTGAATTAGGCAGAGACTGTGATTCAGGGCAAAGTTCGAATTCTTCTTTTTCCTACCTTTTAGTTAGAAAGATCTCTCCAGACTCTCCTCTTACCCTCTTTCTCCAGGGATCAAAACTTTTTTAGCCATGGCTACCACAACTGTCTCTACTCTTGTAATTTCACCTCCTTAGGATATTCAGACAAATTCCTAAAAGGAAGTAGCTTTTTCTTCATAGCCTGGATTTTTAGAAAGGAAGAATGTGGATCCAAATTTTCTTTTCTTTAAAATACCACTTGGACCTCAACTCCTTTGGCAGTTGGGGAGCACCCATCTGAAACTTTTCTGCTTTGTGTTCAGTTATTACCACATATGATACTGTGTTGGCTCCTTTATTGATTCATTTTCTCTATAAGATGTTGGTCTTCGCCAGGCACGGTGGCTCAAGCCTGTAATCCCAGCACTTTGGGAGGCCAAGACGGGCGGATCACGAGGTCAGGAGATCGAGACCATCCTGGCTAACACGGTGGAACCCCGTCTCTACTAAAAAGTACAAAAAAACTAGCCGGGCGAGGTGGCGGGCACCTGTAGCCCCAGCTACTCGGGAGGCTGAGGCAGAAGAATGGCATGAACCCGGGAGGCGGAGCTTGCAGTGAGCCGAGATCCAGCCACTGCACTCCAGCCTGGGCGACAGAGCAAGACTCCGTCTCAAAAAAAAAAAAAAAAAAAAAAGATGTTGGTCTTTCTTTGGGCAGAACTGTCAACTACTCATCTCTGAATCTATATCCCTTAGCAAGGTATCAGACACGTTAGGCACTCTGTAAATGTCTTCTTATTGGATATATGTTAGAACAATGGAAAATATTTGATTCTAACATGCCATTATGACTTTGGCCTGGGGGAAGTGGGAGTAAATAGCTTTTGATATAAATGCATGTGAAGAATAGTAGTATCCCAGGTTAGAGTTTTATCAGATACTGGTAAAAAGACGAAACATGGTGACCCTCAACCAATCTCTTTAGGAGAACAGCCAAATATTAAGCCAAACCAGACATGTATAGAGTATGTGTCTGCAGAATAGGAGAATAAATACGTTTGGCGAGTAGGCTCAGCGCACAGTCTAACCAAATGATGTGCAGGCTACTGTATCCAGTGACGAGTTTACCTGAATTTTATTGGTTAATCTTACTCATAACACCATCTAAAATAAGATGTATTGGTAATGGGATACAAAATTCAGCATGCCAAGAGTTACTTGAAGACATTTGAAGTTCAGTATAATTAACCAGCCCTGAGACTCATTTAGACATCACAAAAGAATTTTTTACATGTTAAAGGATCTTGTAGTGTGTCTTTTCTAAAAATGATAAAAATGTGTTGTAGAAATTTTAGAGAAAAGAGTATGCTATCAATAGAAGTCTTTAGACTAGTGTTTTGAACAGATATTTGCTTCTGCTAATTACTTCCAAAAATTAAACAACTATTTAGGTTTTGTGTAACCAACACCCAGAAATAGTCCAGACAAAGGATTTTTCTTGTTGCAAAATTGATTTAATGCCCTTCTCATATTAAAGTTCTTTCCATGTAACACACATACACACAGACATGCACACACACACACACACACACACACACACACACACACACTTGTAAATTATTTTAGTTCCATCTCAGTCACAGAAAGACACTTGGTGCCCACAAATGCCTGAAGATTTATGGCATGAAAGTCTCCTCTGTTCAAAATGCTGCCTCCCTCCCTTTTGGCCTACTGGTCAGTGAAGCATGGGACTATCAGAGACAGTTCTGCATCTTCCTCTACTGGATAAGCCCCCTCTTCCCTTTTTCACTGGGAGGCAGGTGCTCAGGCACAGATGGGAGACCCATGGACTCTTGACTATCAATGAGTGAGGGCTTTGGGTAGGTGTATGAGATTAGTTTTCGAAAGTAGGAGAAAAGAGTTCTATTTTACATCATGCTCTGAAACTCTTTTTCTCCTGTGAGAAAGCTGGCAGGACTAGAGAATCCAGTCCAATAATAGGAATTCAGTTCAATTCAAGAAGCAATGGTGCTCACTGACTGGAGAACAACTTGTAAAGGTGCCAGCTGGTACTTGGTCGTTAGCATTAGGACTTTGTGAGATTGTCTCCATGTTTCAGCACCTTGTCTGATTCTTTTTTTTTCATCATTGTTGTTGATATTTCTTTGCTTTTAGCTTTTTTCCCACTCTCCTCTCCCCACTGTTTTTCTTTTTTTCACCTTGATGGGCATGAATTGAGGCATTGAGGTCTGTATCTGAGTTAAGTTGGACATTGACAATGGTTGTTGGAATCATGGGCTGTTCCGATTCTCTGACTTCGTTAAGAAATGTTATATGGTTGAATCATAAGCCTGTCCTCTTCCTATCCTACCTTAAGTGAATGTATATGGGGTAGGGGGCAAGCCAAGGATGACTTTTGGTGATCGTTAGTTTTGTGGCTTCTAAAGAGTGAGTGTAGTTAATACAGGTGTGACAGTCAACTAAGCATTATATATTTTGTTACGTGTTATCTATCCCTCTTCCCAAGACACTACCTAAGAAGAAGTTAGTTAGATATTAGGAATAGAGTAGAAACAGAGAAGTGGGTATGTTCAGTAAGATTTTTGTTGAGTATAACAGAAAGTCACTTGAAGAGTCTGCCAAGAAATCAGTTGGTTCTTACTGAATTTATGGCATCATCTGCCCCCTTCATGTACCTTGAAAATTACCAGATATCCCCTGGTGATGATAATTAGTTCTCTCTCTCTCTCTCTCTCTCTCATATTTAGCAAGGACAATAACAGGCAGCAAAGTGATGCAGCCTCTAAATGCTGCTGAGACATAAGACCATTGATGCCCAATTTCTTTCAGCATTTTTCTTCTTGGACCTGAGGTTCTTTGCCATCACTTGTGACTGTGGTTCTTCAGGGTCTTAGCACTCCCTAGGCATGGGTCTGGGTGATAAGATAAACCAGTGTGGGCCATGATGATATCACACTTTATTTACTGAAATGTCTAGCTATGCCTTGCTGTTTGGTGCAATTAGTAGGTTCCTTTGAGTTGTACTGCCTGGGCTGCTTTCTCTCATACAGTATCATAGTGAGCAAGCGTTATTCTTTCCTTTTCATGTGGAGAAGGAGAGCAAAAAGAAGTAAAATAACCTCAGGTAAAAAAAGATTTTTTTAATGCTTGAAATAGAATGTCATAATTCTGCTAGTCATCTTGAGGACCATTCATTTCTGCAGATTGTAATAGGGAAACCAGACTTCCTCTTTTAAAAAACCTGCCTTTTTGGTTCAGGGCCTGGAGGATGCAGTCTCCCTTCTTTGATATGACCTCTTTTCATTACAAATAGCCTTTCATGAAGCTTATAAGAAGGGACACGAGCACAGGCACCCAGTTAGCAACAACCTGGGAGAGTAACCCTGGGCAGGGCACCTGGGGTGGCTCCGGGAGAGGTAGGCAGACAGGGGTGATCTCAGGATCCGGAGCAGACTCAAAGCTTTTCTGCATCCTGTGACCATTGTGGTTTTTTTCTTTTTTTTATAACTTCAGAAGAGGTGTGGATCTGTCCCTCACTCTCTGCCTTTTGTTTATAATGTCATCTTCTCCTCCTCCTCCAAACACACACAGTTCCATCTGACTCACTGCCATGTTTCTGTAACCTTGGGCAAGTCACGTCACCTTTAAGGGCTTCCGTTTATTTATAAAGAGAGAATGATAGTCATGACTGCTTGCTTGCTGGAGCTTGCATAAGTGACACACAGGCATGGCAAAGCTGAATGCTGGACACGAGAACTCAGATGTGGTTCTTGCACTCTTCCAGCCAAATGGGTTTCTTCTCTAGTAAAGATCAATGCCCAGCCTCACCAATTTATAACATCTTCAAGGTGGCATAGCTGGGATCTCTTGAGCAGTTTTTTCATTCCCCTTATTTACCCAAGAGATAGGAATGATCTCCCTAGAGAAATTAAAATTATTTCTGTATTTTCCTTAAAGAACTTTCTGAAGTAAACTTTTCTAGTTTTGCACAGAACACAGAATATCAAAACTAGAGAAGACATTAGAGATGTTATACTCTCAATCCCCTGCCTCCATTTTGAAAATGAGAAAATTGAGGCCAAGAGAGCTGAAGTGATTTGCCCAGAGTTGCCCTGTTGGTGTGTGTAGTAGCAGAATCAAACAGAACTGAGGTCTGCCTATGTGCTGTACCATTGAGTTGGGGGTTGCAGAAGAGAAAGTAGACCCCCGATGCCCTATTCCCTCTACACCAATGGTTAACACTTCCGATTCTTTTCTTCAGTCTCCCCTAGCAATTCCAGTTTTCTTTTGATAAATCAATTTCTTGATTAAATTCCTAGTTTATTACTAATTTAGTATCACCAACAAATATTTACTGAGAACCCATTATCTTCTTGGTACTGTATAATGATTAAAAGTACACATACACATACAGATATACACACACAGGCAGACACACACATACATGCACACTCACATACACACAAATATAGAGGACTCTAAAGAAGCTGTGGTTGGTCTACTGAATAAATTTAAAACCTTCTCATCTCCGATAAGTGGCAAGATTATTTAATCCTATGTCAAAGACAGTGTCTAATACACTTCTGGGAAACAGTAGATGATTGTTGCTGAATTGAGTAGATAACCCATCAATAAATGTTTGTGGTTATCCATAATTAGAATGCAGATGAGTAAAGATCAAGATGTCTAAAAATTGGCATAAAGCCACAGAGAAAGATAACAGTGCTGTCAGGCCTAGGATGCCTCTGTTGGACTATTTTAGTTTAATTTGTTGGACTATAATTTATCAACACAACTATATTCTATAACAATATTATTCTTATGGAAAATGGAGAATTTTCATTTTGCAAAGAAAAGCAAAATGAGATGAATTTGAGTAGAGAACAGTCACATTCTGGGAAGTCTAGGCATTAGCTCTTCCTATGATCAGGATTCCTTTCTAGGAAGCAGAGCTAAATTTTGTGGGATACATGTGTTTGAAACGGAAAGTACATCTCCTTGGAATTTGTAGGGGTATTGGCTTTCCTTGGGTCATAGAGAGAAGCCTGCCACCTGCCAATTTACTGCAACATCTTCTGGCCGACTTCTCCTGGGTTTTCTCTTCTCTTGAAAGCCTGCTCATGTACTAACCACAAGTTTTCAGCTGTTTACCTTGTGAAACCTAATGAGATCACCACAAAGTAGGCCCCATGGACGAAAGCCATCATTCCACAGAAGTACACATGAGCTCCAGCCAAATGCACTATATAAGGCTTATCTTGAGAAATGAATCCTTGAAAACATCAGCCCAGTGATGACAAAAAAGAATTCTGCCTAGTTAGGGTTCTCTGCAGGAAGTATTTTTGATATTATTTTGGCTTTTGAAAAAAAAAAAAAAAGACTTTGTGGGGGTTACCTCAGTGCACAGTGAAATCACAAATTCAAACTGTTTGAATCCTGTCCTCCAAATACAGAGGTCTTATGTGAAAACAATCTCATTTTCATTTTACTTTCTGGGAAACCCTCCAAGGCATGGTGAATTGCCAGCATTTTGTGACCTTCAGTTCCCTTACTGCTCTCATGGGACCTTGGAACTTAGAGAGGAGGGAAACAAGTTTTGGGTGGGTCAGGGGCAGAAGTTTCATTCACTCTGCTTGATCATTGTCCAAAACTATGGGTTCTCCTGCACCAAGATCCTTAGAACCTCAGAGGTCACAGAAATGGGTACCAAAAAGTATGATGAGGATGCACGTTAACACCAAAGCAAGGATGTGGACAACACGACTGTCGCATGGGATGGAGACTCAGGCAGCCAGCCAGGGGCAATTCCCAGTGAAGCATTAGGGATAAGAAAACACTTGATCTCCAGATGCATAACTGATGCAGGGCTCCCTGACCCTTCAGAACATCTTAGGACTGAAATGGAATTCCTAGGGCATAAGGTTTCCTCCTGTAACTCTAGCTGGTTTCTGTAGGGTTGAAACTACAATAATGGATTCTCAATTTGTAGAAGGACTTCCTTAGGTTCCATACCACTTGGCAACTGTTTGACTCATGAGACAACCATCTAACTACAGGGTTAGAGAGGGCTTATGCATCTCAAGACACCATGCGGTCTCTAGCCCCTATTCATGTATACCGTTCTCTAGGCACACAACTAATTAGAAGACAGCGGTGGCTTATCCTTCTAGCAAGAACCCCTTTGATACCTTATTTTGCTCATGGGCACATGGGCTTGAAAGATTTTTTGACTTTAAGGCGGATTTTATTAAGTAACAATTATTGTCTTTATTTTCATTACTCTATGAAAATCTAATTAGAATAACAGCATTACCACACTCACCTGTTAGAATTCTAGCCCAAAGCAAAGCAATCAATATTTGAATGGTCTCTGCCTGAGAATAGGCTGTGTATTCACTTGGCATTTTTAATTTCTGAAAATTTAAATAAAAAGCTTGTAGGCCCCATTCCTACCATTTGTAGGACTTAGGAATCCAGGGAACTGCATGAATATTTAATTTAAAAAAGAAAAAAAAAATTGGAGTCCCAAGACCTAAGGGACTTAGCTGAGTGAGACTGAGAAGGGCATTCACCTGTATAAGTCTCAGGTTCCTTATCTGAAAGGGTATCATCTGAAAACAGTACTCATCTTACAGGGCTGAGGTGAAGATTAAATACAACTATTGACATACTGGACAGTTTTGAAAAATGTAGCTGATTTCAAAGACTGAAATTTCACTGCAGAAATAAAATTTTTAAAAAGTTGGGTATAATAAATGACAAATTTGTCTTGTACATTGCATTAAAGTCAATCAATCAAACAAACAAAACAATGTTTATAAACTAGGAGATAAGAACAATTTTCTCTCTCAGCTTCAGAAAGGAATCAGAGCACTGACTCTTGGGCAATTGCTGTTGTGTGTGTGTATGTGTGCATGTGTGTTTTGTGGTTCCTTTTCTAGAGAAAGGAAAACCACTATCATATTGAGTTTTATGCTTATACTCAAGTACATCAAGAACATCTGGTGTGGGTGGAAAGGGGGAATAAATATGTACTCTAAGGATCCAATCAAATAATTTAGAAAGAACTTTTTTTATTCTTTTACATGTAGAACGTGAACAGTGTAGACACTGTTGGGTGAGTATGTTTCCCAGAACAGAATGCTGAAGAACATGGGATTTGGAGTCAGACCTCAACTCAAATTTTACCTCATCTTACTAGCTCTGTGACTTGGGCAAGTTGCATAGGTTTGTTATGAAAATTAAATGAAAAAAAGTGTAGATAAGAAGGCAGCAGTTCATAGTAAGTAGTTGATACAGGTGAAATGTTGTGATGAGTCTTTGTGTTTTAGCTTCAACTTTCTTTCTTCTAGTGTTTTAGTTAATGAAAATGATGGCATGTAAATACAGTTCATGCGAGGTCAGTTGATTAGTAAAGGGTACTAGTAGACATGGTGATGCAATCCCTATTTGTAATGCCTTTGCTATCACACACTTGAGATACGTGTGAGGCAAGTCATTAGAAACCCTTTGTTCAAAGACATTTAGTCGACCTCATTTCATGATGGCATTTCTTTATCTTGATATTGTAAATGCTCAGGAATTGTGGCTGCTTTGGAATTTATGACAGATGGCTAATGGAATCTTTAGGACATATCTGAACAAAAGTGAAAATAGGGGTGCGGGGTGGATTAAGGCTTCTGCTGTACATTACTCATTCACTCCTCAAATGACACCAACAAGCCATTTAGACTCCAAGCCGACATGGGTATCTTTGGGTTGCAGATGGTGAGAGCCTTGATAGGAGGGACTATTGATTGTTTCTCTGGCTTTAAGCCTCTTTGTGCCCAAGTCTCTTAGATTTAGATGAGTGGATATTTGCTGAGATGAGATAGTAAGTAAATTCTTGAGTTCCTTGAGAAAGATTGAGATAGGGTCATTTCTTCTCTGGAAATAGTTCAGATGTTGTACTTTAGTTGGGGCTCATGGATTTGAGTCTATGGTATAAAAAGGGGCAAAGACCTAGCCTGAGGATTAGCTGGGTTATTTAGAAAATATACAGAACAGAGAAGACTCCAGTGACTGCCACAACTAAAAACACTTCCTTTTGCTCTTGCCTGTTCTATCCTTTTCGGAAGTCCAGTACTGGCCTTTCGGTTACAGTGGCTCAGGCATGGCACATCCAAGAGCCAGTGGAGAACTTTGGACTGTATTAGTCAGCCTTGCTTACCTCAGTGACCCTTCAATTTATGCTTATCCATATGGTCATCTCCATGACCTTATGGGAAAAGCACTGGGTTGGGAACAAGGTAGAACTGAGTAGAATCCAGGCTCAGACTAATTGCATGATTTTGGACAAATTAATTAATTTCCATATTCTAACTACCTAACATTTAAAAACAATGACAATGCCTATCCTAATCTAGTTAATCTGAAGAGTAGTCTTCCTCTACTTACTATCCAATATTCAGGAAATGGAAAGAAAAAGCTGGATATACCCTTAGGGGCTTCCAGTGTGTTTTAGGCCCTGAGGCAGAAGCTACAAAAAAAGGACAGATCAGACCTGTGTGTCTGTCCCTAAGGCAGCCTTCGGTAATGTGGGGAAATATGGCCAATGCATAATTTAAAAAGAATTTTTTTTTTTTGTAGAGACAGAGTCTCACTTTATTGCTCAGGCTGATCTTGAACTCCTGGCTTCAAGCAATCCTCTGCCTCACCTTCCAAAGTGCTGGGATTACAGGCATGGGTCACCATGCCCAACCTAGCCAATCATTTGATCACCCCAAGATCCTTTTCCTTCGTCAAAACCACCTCCATCACTTGTATTATCTATAAACATCCTCTGGATGCCAGCCAGATTCACACTTAACATTTTGCAGTGCTTAATATCTTCACAGAAATGTATCAGTTTTCCATAATTCTCCACAACATTCTTGGGAGGTAGCACAGACTTACCCAAAATCACACATGGGTTTGTGTCTACAATGGCCTCCACTCTTGCATCTAGTTAACTGCCTCAGACACTAAATATTCAGCCACAAACCTTACCTGAGGTGAGTCACTTCGGTTCCACAACTGATTGACAAAAATAATGTCAAACATTACCTTGTCCTAGGTGACCCAACTCCTTCCCTAAAGGGAGTTCAGAAAAATAGGGCCTCAGCATTACCAGGCTTCTAACTAATGACTATAGGAGCCAGGAACCACTGCACAGGCCTGAAAGTTGTATGTGGTGACAATATAACAACATTTCTGCAATTAGAGGAGTTATATTCAGACTTAAGGAAGAGTGAATCATATTTGATAAAAATAACATATTTCTAGAATGTATAGACTTGAAGGGGAAAATTTCTATGTTTTCTTTGGTGATTACTTTATAACTTTATTCTTCCTCAAGAATCACTCAATAACTTGTTTCATAGTTATCATCTCCTTCTTCCCCATAGACCTCCAGTGATGAGGGAAGCTCCCTCCACAGCCACAAGCTCTGTACCTAAAGTGGCATTGGTATCAGGTTTGCGTATTAGTTTTGCTCATGCTTGTTTATCATTGAGCTGGGGAGGGGAGGCCTTGGGATATTTACTATTCTAGAGAAAAACTTACTTCTGGTGAGAAGAGAATCTGGGCTATAGCTTCAGAGAAGCATTTCTTCTATGTTTCCCATGTCTTTTCTACAGAGGGACTCAGGCCAGCAAAGGCTTTGGTGGTCCTCCACTCAGGGTAAGAAGCAGCCTAGTCCCAGTAAATGATTGACCTGGCTGCCGATGTGATAAGCTTAGGTAAATAGGCTTGATTCTGCTCCAGTAATTTCAGAACTTTTAACTCTCTAGGTTCCAAAGCAGAAAAATACACATGACTTCCTGAAAGAGTCTGTCATATGAGATTGACAGCCCTGTGAGTGGACCATATATTTCTCAGAATATATTATTCTATACCATGTACTACAATATACTTACACTGTCCTCTCTGGTATGTCTTGAAAATGGAAAAAAATTATGCAAGGAAAATTCTGGAACAAAACCATGCTTGTGGAGCTACCACCAATGAAATCATTTTAACAAATCACACATATAATTTGTTATAATGAAAAATTTTTTTTAAAACCTTCCAAGCTTCTGAAATACGTACAGGGGCAACAACAATTTTCAGAAGAGATAGAAGACAGAAGGAAAATACAGCCTGCTTTCCAGAACAGGCTGATGGAAAAATGACTGAATTCAGACACATACCCAGGTCTACCATATCTCCTTCAGCAGACCATCCTCAGAGACACTCTGGTGACAAGGCTGTGTACGGTGCTCATTTTGTGATCATGAGAGAAGGGCCAATGACCCGAGAGATCACCTACCTTGTCTGCTGCTTTTCAATCCTGACTCTTCCCTCAGCTTCTTTCCTGACTCAGCAGAGATGACTCACGGCTCTTCCAACCATTGCTGAAGAGAGTGGAACATTGGGAAGACACATTAACACAGGTTTCTCCTTTTCCCCAAGCATGAAGGTGAGGTGTTCCTTTCCACTTCCTTTCCTGCTCTCTCTGGCCTCTGCAGACAGTGGTCACAGGCAGCAACTTGCTTGCAGCCAGGTATGTTGACAGATGTGAAGGAGGGAGTCTGCCCTGGCCTCAGCCACTTGGTCTAGCCAATCATTACACACCAGGACAGACTCCTAATCCTGTTTAAATTCAACCAGAGCTGCACAGCAAAATCAGATGGCAGGACTGTAGGGGGCAGAAAGCACAGTCTGATAGCCATTGGCTATCCAGAAAAGTGATTCCCTTGTAACTGCATCTGGGAAGTGGACAAGAGGCCCTGAGAATAGTTTATAGAGGAAACGAAATTTTTATTCCTTTAGATTTTAGCCATCTCAGAGGAGATCTGCAGGTCACTTTATCAAATGTCCCATGTAATAATGGAGTTTCTTCTATTAAATTCTTGTATGGTGAGAAGCATCTGGCAGTTTTTCAAATAAATATGGCTACCATTCATTGAGAGAATGTTATATGTTATGCATTTCATGAATATTACCACAAATCCTCATGGTAATGTTGAGATTTTATTTCTTTTTTATGCATGAGGGAACAAAGGCTCAAAGGGGTAATGGTCCTGCAACTAGTAGGTGCTGAAGCCAAGAATTGAATCCAGATCTGCTCTAAGACCTGCACCAGCATCAGTAAACCTTTCCATACATTCTGTGGTAGGTTGAGTTATAGCCCCCCAAAAATGTCCACATCCTAATCTTCAGAATCTATGAGTATGTTATCTTACATGGTAAAGGGGACTTTGCAGACGTGGTCAAGTTAAGGATCTTCAGATGGGAGATTATCCTGGCTTATCCAGGTGGGCCCAGTTTAATCACAGGGGTCTTTATGAAAGGTCAGAATAAGACAAAGAGATGTGATGGCCTGTAATCCCAGCACTTTGGGAGGCCAAGGCGGGCGGATCATGAGGTCAGAAGATCGAGACCATCCTGGCCTACACGGTGAAACCCCGTCTATACTAAAAATACAAAAAATTAGCTGGACGTGGTGACAGGCACCTGTAGTCCCAGGTACTCGGGAGGCTGTGGCAGGAGAATGGTGTGAACCCAAGAGGTGGAGCTTACAGTAAGCGGAGATCGCCCCACTGCACTCCAACCTGGACAACAGAGCGAGACTCCGTCTCAAAAAAAAAAAAAAAAAGAAAGATGTGATGACAGAAGCAGGGTGAGCGATTGCTATGCTGCTGGCTTTGGAGGAAGGGGCCATGAACTAAGGAATGCAGGCCGCTTCTGGAAGCTGAAAAGGCAAGGAACTGGATTCTACTCTAGGGCCTCCAGAAGGAGCATGGCCACACTGACCATTTTAAACTACTGTTGTAAGTACTGAGTTTGTGGTAAATTTGTATAGGGACTATAGAACATGAATACACATTCCCTCAGAAATACTCTTTATGATGGTGAGATCACTGTCTCACTTAGCTTCCTATTCTACAAAGGAATACTCTTTATCAAGCTAAGCTCGACCTTCTTTTTTTGTTTTTTTTTTTTTCATGATACTTTATGTTCTAGGGTACACGTGGATAACGTACAGGTTTGTTACATATGTATACTTGTGCCATGTTGGCATGCTGCACCCATCAACTCGTCAGCACCCATCAACTCGTCATTTACATCAGGTATAACTCCCAGTGCAATCCCTCCCCCCTCCCCCCTCCCCGTGATAAGCCCCGGTGTGTGATGTTCCCCTTCCCGAGTCCAAGTGATGTCATTGAACAATGAGATCGCTCGATCTTCTTAAAATGGTCATTCATTGGTCCTAGCTCTTCCCTGCACATAAGGCACTCGGGGAGGCAGCTGGAAATGGTGGCAAACAGCACTGGGAAGGGAATCAGAATCTGGATTCTAGTCCCACCTTTGCCTTAGCCAGTCGGTTCTCTCTGGCTTTCAGTTTTCTCTCCTATAACATTAATGCCTTGTACAAATGTTCTTTGATCCCTTCTATATCTAAAGCCGTAATATTCTAAACTCAAGTCATGCAACAATTTAAAAATACTTGAAGATATCCCTGTCACCTTGCTCCAAATGTTTCCTGTTCCAACTACCCCAGTTTTCCATGTGACATGACTTCTGGACCCTTCCCTCTCCAAGTTGCTCTTCTCTAAGGCGGCTCCAATTTACCCATTTCCCTCTGAAATGTGGTGCCCAAGTCTTCACATAGTGCCCCTGCCATTTCTTGTCTCCTAGTGTGCCTGGTTCTGCTGGCTCCTCTGACCACACTCTCTTGCTGGGTCTCATCTAACTATTCCTTAGGATCCCTTGAACTTGGGCTAGTCTATTTCTTTTCATGTTGTTTGATCTGACCTTACCTCTCGAAACAGAGCACCTACAGTGAGCAATTCTACAAGAATCTTAGATTTTTTTTTTATAGGAAGGACCAAGACTTGCCAGTGCTAGCCTCAATTAGTCAGCTTTGCTTGCTTAATAACATTTAAATGATAATGCATTCTTATAGGCATTTGAAAGGCAGTGGTTTATCACATTTTAAGATGATAAATTCCTTGAGAATTTGATGCAAGTTATGGGTCCTCTACCAGAAAAAAGTGCACATACATCTAAAATTGTATGTGTCAGTTTGGGGCATTTCAGCCCCCCTGAAGTAGTCCACTGCCCCTCTGATGTTCACACAGGTAAGTTAGTTGTACACTCACAAGTTTTGGTGGGGGAAGTTTTTGCAAAAGGCAGCTTAATGTTTTCTTCCAGATCTCCTTACACTTCATGGAGGTCCCAGAAACACCTTCTGGAACTGGATTGTGCAAATGCCCAGTGAGGATCAAGGTAGGAAAGTCTCCAGGCTAAAAAGCAGCTCAGTTCTCAGGTTAAACAAAAACCAGCATTCAGTGGCCTCCTTTTACAAGAACATTGCTTCTTATGGCCTTTCTCTACAGGATAAATCCTATTCTTTAGATGCTTAGTTCCTTAGATTAAAGCCATCTGCCTGCCTAAGGCTTCTCTCAATTGCAAGATGCTACTGGACAGAGGCTGACACTGTTGTGGCCTCCTCCCCACCCATGCTGTCCAAAAACACTGCCCAGCTGTGAAAACACCCTGGTCTGACTAGTGCTTTAGTCTCACTGGCACTTATCCAGGCCATCCCGGGTGAGGTTTGAGGCACATGGGCTTTGGCCACTGTCCCTCCCTTGCAACCTCCCACCCTCTCTGAGAATGAAAGGTTTCAAATCTTAAAAATAATAACACTCCTTTGGTCATACCGAGTAGATTTGCAGAGGGATAAACACGATCACGTCTTGCTGATCGGGAAGAATTCCTCAGGAAAAAAAAACACAACAAAAATCCAGGACATTCAGGCAACCTGACCTCAGGGATTAACAGAGAAGGAATCAGTTTCAAAGTTGAAGAAATGGAGTTTGCTCTGCGTTTCTTGTTTGTCAAGCTCAGCCATAGATGGGACTCAGTGACTCCATGACCTTTCTTTCCCTAGTTTAAACTGCTCTACAGGACAACACAGAGACAGATTATCTGAGCATGGACTTCCACAGGAAACATAAAGGAAGTTCCTTTATGAAAAACAACAGATAATTTTCTGTTCCAAATGGTCGTTTCTTCATGTATTTAGTTAGTAGGAAATATTTAGGAAGAACAAAGTCAAACCCAGTTCTAGGCAAACATGAATGGTACAATTAACTGTATTTTTGTATTCAACCTGGAAAGGATCATAAACTTAGGTCATTCTCATAGCTTTTTCACAGTGGGCTCTTCAAAAAACTTAGATAAATTTATTTTGAAAGGGGACTTTATATCACTATTGAACACCTAGGACTGCCTGCTACAAAGAGAAGGTAACTACAACATAAACACAGTGCGAACAAAATGAGATTAAATGTTAGCTAGATACTATCGCCTTTTTGGTTTTGGTTGATAAGCAAGGGATAGAGAGGTTTCATTACTAAACTGAGAATTCTTTCTTGACTAATCAGGACTGATTAAGTGATTAATGATATTAATGCTATTTAAGGATATGGCCATCTTCCAACTTACATCATCTTGCATACCACCTGTGGCATAAATGCTACATTCTGAGTAATGCATTTTTGGTTCAATAACTCTCCAACTGGTTACACACCAAAATATATATTTCTAAGTATTCCTCCTAAGATATGCCCTAACATATAAATAATCATAATCTTCAGGGATCAGGTCCAGAAATATATATTAATATGAGTACCACCAGATTAGGAAGCTTTCAGAGGTGGAAACCACCAATAGCCAAAGCCCAGGACTTCGTCTCTAGTGCCTTCCTCACACCTACTGTTCTACTTTTTGTCCCTTACAACCATCCCTCTCTCACCTACACACACACAAACACATATACACCCAGAGAGAGAGAGAGAGAGAGAGAGAGAGAGAGAGAGAGAGAGAGAGAGATGAATGACCAAGTCTAATCACTCAGCACCATCCAGCTGCCTTGACCTTCCACTACAGAGCCTCAAGAATTTGCCACACAAAGGGCTTTCACATTTTCTTTCACTGTCCAAATTTATATTGACTTACCTCTCATTAATTAGTTCCTGCTAAATCATCTACCAATCAACACAAAGTTTATCATGTTGAAGGGATCGTTGGGTGCCACTTGAAGGAGGAGGGTGCAAAGTCCCTTATTACTAAGACTAATAGCTACTCTTGAGTATTTACTATGTGCCATGCTCTATGCTAAAATGCTTTCTATGCATTTCCTTATTTTGTCTTCTCGATTACCCTTCGTGGTAGGTATTTTTAGCCCTATCTTCTATGTAGGTAGAGACGTTAATTTGCCTAAGGTTACTCAGCCAGGGTATGGAGTTGAGATAGAAACCCAGGTCTGTGCACTTCTGAAATGCCTATACTTAACTTCTGTGCTAAATAGAATGTTCATAACCTTGTTGTAATATGATAAATTAATCTGTGAATAGATGATATAAAATAATTCATACATAATGTGAGAGCTCCATTGTTACAGAAGCAATGTTTAAATCCAAGTATATGTTCAGAAATTGAGGCAGGCCAGTAGTATCTTTGCAATTGCACCATGCAGGTTATACACACTTTGCTTATGTTTGGACCCAGCCCTATCTACATCATGCAATTTATTATTAAAAACTGCACAGGATTGACTGTAAGTGGTAAAACCAACCAGAGGACAGTATGGTAGATTTACTTAACAATAACTATAAATATAAGTTAAACATTCTGAATGTGACTATGTTGTTAAATTGCTATGGTAACTTCAACACTTATAATTATTCTTGCTTACCTGTTTAAACCTTTGACTATATGAAATTAATAGTTACTTAGAATTAATTTGATCTCTGTTAAATTCATACAAAAAAGTCTTACCTCAACCAATTATTTTTGTAGAGGATAGGGGAAACACAGAATTCACTTAAATTAAGTGGTCTTGGATATTCTATTAAAAATAATTAGAAACGAGGAAGATATTGACATCTTTATTGCAGCAGAAGCTGCAGGTCCACCCTTATTTACTCTTTGTATACACAAATATATTATCTCTGCATTGTTTTATTTCTGGGCATTTTAGCAATCACTCAAATTAATGTGGGTAGAGATGGTGGTCATGCGTACAGTGTGGATGTGCATATGGATGTCAATAAGAGCTGGTCTAAGCTTAATGGAAATAACTGAATTGCTAAGGATGAAGCTTGGAAAAGCATGGGGTCAAGGTTGTGTACACATTTCATGCACTGCTCAATCTTGGGGACTGCAAGCACGTTTACTTAATCCAAATATGTGTCAGACATGCTCGAGAGGGTTTTTGTCCAATATTATATAACAAGATGTTTTATTGACACCGAGTTTATAACTCTTTAAAACAAAATTAGAAGTGGACCAATAACAAAATATCATCCAACCAAAGGAAAAGTGCCTGTCAAAACTGTATATTTATTATTAGGGTTAAGCCTATTTAGGTAGTTCAAATCAAATACAAGAGAACACATCAGGTCATCATGTTTTTTTCACTGTTAAAATGAGGTATTCTGGCTTTACAATGTTGTAAGTTGAAGTAAGCAGTTTAATCAAAATTACAAGAAAGAAGACAAAATATATACTTGAACAATCATTTCCTAGGGGTAAAAAGCCAAGTGAAATGTATATGAATAAGATAACTAAGCCACAGAATACATTTCAGAATATCAAGAAGCATATACGCAAAATTTTAATTATAACCTTAAAATTGGTATACTTTATTATTATTATCATTTTACTTCGCAAACAACATGCACCACACTGTAAAACAAACAATACAGGACAAAATATCATATCTATTAGAGCATTTATCAGGGTCACGTATCATCTGAATTGACCAAGACTTATTTTCACTATGACAATTTCTGTATTTTTCTAATTGCTGATCAGTGAGGTTAAGTAGTACAGTTGGCATATACACACAATGAATGCATACACAATCTGTATTTAACACTTATTATTATATTGGGGTATAAATTACTAACTATAATAGCAGCAAGGTACCACTATTTCTAGAATATGTTCTAAGACTTACCATATTGAGACTATAGATTCACGACTGAACTGTTATTAGTGCTATAAACTAATAACAAATGTAAAATTGCAAATGTACAGAGCTACCAAAGGCCTATTTGACTTTTCAAAGTGCTGTGCTTCTTGTTGGGCTTAATGTTTGTGATCAAGCCCCTGCTATTTGAATTAAGTATTGGTCCCAAGTTCTGGGCTCTAATCAGGTATAGTTCTAATGATTGGATGTAGGTTGAGGGGTAGAATAATGCATTTGAAAAGAGTAAGAAGCAATAACCACTGTGATAAGAGTGTATTGGACATCACCGAACACATGTGCCTATCACTGTAAGCTTTGCCAGCATCCTGTGGTTAGCAATAATCAGCAATGATGGAGAATGGCCCGGATACAAAAGGAAAAAGTAGTATTCTATGAAGGAGACGGGAAGGAATGACACAAAATATGCCTCTAGACTATTGATGGGCTTGCCTTGGCAAAGTGTGAGTCTGAATTCCCCCCAAATATAAGGGTAAATATTTATCTAAACTATTTGGCTTAGATATGAGTTTGAAAAGTCCTAAAAAAGTTTTGTTGGAGAACATAATAGAACACTATATTCACTGTAGGGTAGAGAGAGTTTTCTTGAATTATTTGTATAGTGTTTAAGACTGTGATATTTTGAGAAAATCAATTGCATTTTGTAGTGTATTCTTCTGGGTTAGGGCCGGTTCAGGGTTCTAGTGCTATTGGTGTCCCTGTTTCTAAAAGGAAACTGGGGAATACAGAAGCTATGGAGAGTATCCCTTGGGGTAGGTAGTAATGAGCTGTTTGGTATCATTTGAAATTAAGGGTAAAGTTTCTAGCTAAATGACTTATCACTCAAACAGTTCACTCTGTGTGTCCCAAGGCAATGGTTTTAAGTGACAAAGCTATGGTGTCAAATACCAGGCAGCAGCCTGAGGCAGAGGGCCAAGATATCCTGGAACATTAGTGGAACTTAGAAGGCAACCATGTTCTATGCTATGCAAAACAAACTTCCAGTCAGTTAGGATATTTGATGTTATCATTTCTATTCATTTCCTCTTGGCATAACAAGTCTACTTAGCATGTATTGGGAAAGCCCACCTCTCCAGAGCCCACATACATGTGGGCAGATTTCGTTAAGCTCTACGCATTTCATTATATGGATCATCAAAGGTGCCATTCCTAGGTAAGTTCTATCATCCTACGTCACCCTGTTGGGAAATAAGCCCAAGCAGCTTCTCCACCCAAGCTACAGAAGCAAGAATAGCACATCTGCACAGCCCCCAATCATTAGGGACCTTATGTTTTGGGGAGCTAGTCAACCAAGATTTGCAAGTCAGTCAGCACTAAAGTAGCAGACAGCATCTTGAAAGATGAAGGAACCAAGAAAGATTTAGCACACAATCACATGCTCAGCTAACAGAGCGGGGTCTCATGGCTGTGCTCCAATCATTAGCCCATTCTGTTTCTTAGAATCTAACAGTAAAACTTGAAATTAGCTAATAAGAAACATCACACAAACTTCAACTGTGGTATGAACTAAATCTGCAGGACGGACTGGTTTCCTGTAGCTCTTTTACTTCCCAGGAAGTAGTTTCATTTCCATCTGAATTTCTTCTGTTGCTCCACCTTTAGCTTTGTGCTAAGCCTCCTAGCTGGGAGGTAGAATGTCTCATTGGGAAGCACTTTCTGAAAACCAGAGATAGAAAATCCTGACACACCATAAAACTGCATTTAATTCCAGAATACTCTACTACATTGTCTTATTGAGAAGAGACATAATTTCTTTGGATGAATATGAGATCATGTAAAAAGAACTAGGATTCCTAAGATGGATCATTACCTGGGCTCAGATTTTGTGCTTTTCTTTGAGTTTATAATAAAATCCTGGGACTGTGGCTTAACTGCTCTCAGTAATTCAGGGTTTAGATTCACTGCTAAGGAAAATGACTAAACGTAATTACTATTGAGTTTAATACAGCAAATATAAAAACTTTTTTTTGGCATGACCCTCTTGGAGGTCTGCCACTAATTTAAAATTTAATCTTCAATAACTTATTCCCTTCCATTAAGTCCATCTCGACCTCTCTCTCCAATCCTTCTGTATCCATGAAATCATGGTGGTATCTCTAAAAGGTTCAAAGTTCAAGCCTGTAAACACTACTCTAACCGAACTAAAACCTTTGATAGTCCCCTTTGCCACAAAGCCATGGAAATGTGGCTGTGTGGGAAATGGTCCAGGGAGCTCATGAATAGCTTAGTTACATTTCAGAATAAATATGACCTCAAATTCTGTGAAACTAAAGTCCTTTTTGGCTCAATCAAGTAGCTTCTTAGCTGATCTTCAAGTTAGTTCTGAGCAAGTATGAGAGACTTGTTTTGATCTGAAAGGTCTCTAGAACTTGTGAGAATAAGTGATGTGGTTGGGTCACTATTTTATTGTTTGCAGTTGCAGAATGAGTTATGAACCTAAAATCTATTTTCCCTCTGTCCCACATGCCTGAGTTCTCCTATCTGGTCTTATGGTCAAGGAGCAGAAGGCACACATCCTTTACAATATGTTGAGCAACTTCTTCTCGAGTCAGAGATTCTGCCGATGCAAGGTGTTTATCAAGAGAAAACTGTAAATAATCCTCCTATCTCCCAGAACTCTTGTGCAGATTTTTCAAATTGCAAGCAAGGCTGGCAGCTCCAAGCAGCATGAAGGAGCAAGCACCTGCATGCACCATGCAGAGCAGGACTCCGTGCATGCAACCTTGGTACAGTTTTCTGGGCTTTTGTGTCGTGCTTGATGACATTTATCATGCAAACACTGAGGTGCACTTAAATGTTAAAACCGAAGTGAAGTGCAACCATATATTTAAGAACTAAAGGACAAAATCATGTAAACATTTCAAGGAACAGTCAGCAGCCCTTGGATGTTACTGGCATCCTGTGTAGATACTTGTCAACACACCTGACCTCATAGCACCAAACACCTGGACAAAGCCGAGGCTCAAATAAAACAGAGAACAGTAATTCTCCTCTTGCCTCCTTATCTCTTTGCCAAGTAACAAAGGGTAAAAAGTGGGGAAATGACCTAGCCCCTAGCAATTGACCAAAAATTAAAAACAAAAGCAAAATGAAACAAAAAAAAAATAAAAACCCTGAGGGTAGACCAGGGATTTCAGAGCTTGTCATGAGGGTTTAGCATCAGAATTGAAGGAAAGTTTAGAAAGCAAGGGAACACACTTTCTTACTCTTATGCACAGAAGGCCCTACAGAATTTGACATTATTTCAGAAAATCCTTTGAGGAGGGGTTCAAATGCAAAAAAAGGAAAGTTCAACCAGATTTTCCCAGAGGCATTTCTATTATGACCTCCTCAAGGTGTGCAAGCTAAAAGCGAGGGCTTAAATTATTTTACAGAAAGTATAGGGTGGAAGACCAAGAGTTGGGGGTGTGCATGTGCTTTTAGTAGCTCACCTAGGACACCCCTCTCTGCAAGCAACATGCAAAATCCATCTATGGGCATCAAAAGACAGAAACAGGAAACTGCCAGAAGAAGAGTCTGACAATCTTTATAAATGCATACATCCATTCGGGACTCCATGTTTATATTTCCTTCTTAAGAATCCAGAAGCTGCCACTTCCTTAGGGATTCTCAGATGGTGCTGAGGAGCAGAAAAGTGCACACACTTCCATGCCTAGTTTTCTTTCTAGGTCCTTTCTTTTCACCACTCTTCTGGAGGGTCTACTTATGAACGAATAGTTCTTCACGACCCATTTTATCTTCATTCATGGGCATGGCTTGGTAGTGACTTCTCAGATCTAGGCCACATCCACACATGTATACTGTCCCCAGGAGGACTGGGGGAGCCAGGACATGAACAACAGAGTCAGGGGTCACTCACAGCCCTGAGATGCATGGTCCTGTTCAGGAGAGAAAGACCATAGCAGCATCTATCCTGGATAAGAAAAGTGCAGTAAGCTCCTGTGTGAGTGCTCTTGATGTAAGAAGCACGGCAGATATTTAATGTATTAATAAATAAATAAATAAATAAATAAGTCAATCAAAACACAAGAGGGCCCCTTTATAGATAAGCGCCTCTTATCAATTAAAAAAAAATACCCCCTCTTGAGTTTCAAAGCCCTCATGCAGTAGTGATTGGTAGGCTCAAAACAACCTGCAGAAAGTAGAACCATCAAGAGAAGGACTGGAAATGTTCCAGCACTAGGTATTTATCATCACTTGGTGACACACGAGTCATCCCAAATATCCCCGAGGTAGTCTTGTTTTCAAGGAGTTACAGAATGGCTCCAAACCCACTTGGAGCTTCCTCCTTTAATGCCATTGCACTTTCCCATGCATCCTGCACCTGCTTCCATGGTGCCACAGATAAGGTGCCCTCCACTTCGCGTTGTGTCCCACAGCGCAGACCTGAGTCCTAGGCAGACAATAATAAAATGCAATTCCAAAATCAGGCTTGAAGACCCCACTGCAAAGAGGACTTTGCCAAAATGATGCAGGTGCTCTACCTGGCAGCCATTCTGGAAAAGCTGTAGAATTAAATAAAAGATATCAGGCATGCAACAAACATGTATGTCTATCTCTTGTTGGGCCCCATGCTGAAAAGATCTTCCACCATTGTTCTTTTCACTTTTAAGAAGGGGCCAAAAGAAATAGAAAGGAATCCAAGTTTTAAAACTGGGAAGCATATTTCTGATACTAAGGGTAGTATGCACTGTTTATCTGAAGAATGAAGGTGACCAGTTACCAGCATACGCTATGCAAGAACAGCTTGTGTTTGAAACATCTTAGTGATAAATGAGTCCTACTCTCAGAGAAGTGGTGACATCCAACAATCCTAGAGAGAACTGGTGCTTGGCTCTTTTCCCCCTCAGAGCCCCAGGCTGATGTTAGCTCCACCCCGATAGTGGTCCACACCTGCAATGAGCCAGTCTTTTTCACCAGGAATGTGTTTCTGGTTCCACTTTCTCACTGGCTCAAACACAGCACCCCAGAAGACAATAGGGAGCAGGGCCAATTAGGGGGACACTCAATACCCCAATGGGTCCTAGAGATCCTATTTCCAAATTCCATTCACCACCATAAGCCACTGGGGAGGTCCTGACCTTGGTCACATGAAGCATGCTTTCTTCCCTTGGACTTAAGTTTTTTAAAAAGTCTCATTTGGGAAAAATGCAATTAATAGCCCTGTAATTTTATCTAAATGGCCCTGTGAGGAAGGGAGAAAAAGAAGCCTTCTTCCTCTTACTTCACCATCACTGCCCAGGGGCCATCCGAACAGAACATCCTTCAGAACTCTACCCTGGATCAACAAATTCAACATTAAGTTTAAATTAAAAATTAAATCAGCATTTAGCTAGAGCTGTGTCCTCCTGTAGGAGGTCATTCAACTTGATGACAGTCGCAGCAAAGTCCACCAGGTCCACGAAGTCAGACGTGATGATGTTGACACCCATGGCTCCAGGTTTCTGAGTTTTCACCCAGTCCAGGATGGCAGGAAGATTCCTATACAGAGGAAAGTGTTGGAGGAAGAGAGTGGATACAGTACAGCTTAGAAGGACTTCTCCAGACAGGGACATAAAACATTTCCCTTAATATAACAAAAGTATGTTAATAAGAGCACAAGCTTTCAGAGGTATTTCCATTTAAGCTTTATATCTCCTTCAGGGATGAAGTGCTCTCTATTCCATTACAAAATTACACTTTCCAGGGTTTCCCTGCTGGAAGAGGAGATTATTTGCTTCAAGCATCAAAGAAATACCATGTCAACAGGAACTTGAAAAACTAAGATCAGGCCAAGTGCGGTGGCTCACACCTGTAATCCTGGCACTTTGGGAGGCTGAGGCAGGTGGATCACTTGAATCCAGGAGTTTGAGATCAGCCTGGGAAACGTGGTGAAATCTTGTTTCTGAGGAGGGGGAGTCACCCGAGCCTGGGAGGTCGAGGCTGCGGTTAGCCAAGATCTGCACTCCAGTTGGGTGACAGAGTGAGACTCTGTCTCAAAAAAACAAAACAAAACAAAACAAAACAAAACAAAACAAAACAAAACAAAAAAACCAGAAAAAGAAAAGAAAAAGAAAAACTAAGACCAAGAGCCTTAGTTTTAATGGGTTCTTTAATTTTTTTCATCATGAAAATATTCAGACATATGGCAACGCTGGAAGAATTTTGCAGCAAATATATCCACCACCTAGATCCCACCATTAACTATACTTGCTTACTACGTATCTATCCATCAATCTGTCATTATCCTTCCATCAGTCCATCTTGTATTTTTGACATGTTCCAACTGCAAGCATCTATACACATTTCCTAAGTACTTCAGCATGCATATGATTAACTGGAGTTCAATATCTGTTTTTAATTTGTTCTTCTTTTAACATAAAGTTTACACTCAATAAAATTCACAGATCTTAATGGTACACTTGCCAAGTTTTGACAAATACATACACATAATTCAAACTCATATCAAGGTATAGAACATAACTGGTACTCCAGAAAGTTCCTGCAAGCGCCTTCCTCATCAACACCTGCCCCATCCTCCCTGAGGCAACAATTACACTGATTTTTTTTCCACTGTAGATTAGATTCGCCTGTTTTAAAACTTCATATAAACCATGAAAAATATATTATTTCATGTGAGTTTTCACTTGGCATAATTGTTCTGAAATTCATCCATGTTGCTGCATGTATCAGTGGTTCGCTGTCTTTTAAAATCAACGTAGAGAATTCCATTGTATGTATATACTGCAGTTAGTTTATCCATTTTCCTACACTGGCTGGATGGACACTTGGGCTATTGCCAGTTTTTTGGATATTATGAGTAAAACTGTTATCTGTTCAATTCTCTTACTCATTTTTTCATTTTCTTTTAAAAAATTGTTGAGTTGTAGAAGTTATTTATATAGCCTAGATACTGGTCTTTTGTCAGATGTATTTTGTGAATATTTTCTCCTAGTCTATAGCTTGTCTGTCAGTTTTCTCAGTGACATATTTTGATGAGCCAAATTCCTTAATTTTATGGATTCTAGTTTGTCAATTTTTTTCTTTTATGGCTTCTGTGATCTAAGAACCACTTAAGTTCACTCTCAATTTACAAACATATCTATGTTTTCTTCTAAAAGCTTTATGGTTTTTAGCTTAGGTTTAGCTCTAAGAACCATCTCAAATTGATTTTTGTATATGGTATAAAGTAGGAGGTCAAAGCTTACTTTTTTCATATGGATATACAGTTATTCAATCACTAAGTATGGCTTCTTAATAGACCAATATTTAATCAGTTGTCTCACTGATGGTCTTTCAGTCTCATTTTATTAATCAAAGGCTTCCTAGGTAACAGCCAATTGTTTAGTGACATAAATGAATAATGACAATTCAGTGTGATCATTTCTGCATTAGTAGAAAGTGTAAACTACCACAGGCAGCGTAGAGAAGAAAGCAATAAAGTGTACTCACAGTTTACATCATAGTAAAAACAGCTCAATACATACTCAGTAGGCTGAGAATGCTTTAAGGAAGACAGAAAAAAACTAGGGCTCAAGTTTTGGTTAAGGAATTAGAGATTTTTAAGGAAGATCTGGTCTAGGTAAAAAATGAGAATAAGTAAAGTTAATTATCTTAATTGGCCACTTTCTCTTCTTTGGGTACCCCTCTCTTTGAATGTCATCCTCTCTTCCTTCTCTCCCTCGACGCTGCCTGCCCTTCTTTCATCAGCACATATCTTGACTCCCCAGTTTTCCAGACAGCCCTGTTCAGACCTTGGTAGCATTTTGTCCTTCTCCACTTTCTTTTTCTCCTACCGTAACAACTATAATCAATCCTGGGTCTCCTCCCTCTCTCAGTGGACTCTACAATCATCCACGGGCTAAAACACATATCATAAATCCATCTATATATCTATCTTTTTTTTTTTTTTTTGAGACAGAGTCTCGCTCAGTCGCCCAGACTGGAGGGTGGTGGCATCTCGGCTCACTGCAAGCTCTGCCTCCCGGGTTCCCGCCATTCTCCTGCCTCAGCCTCCCAAGTAGCTGGGACCACAGGTGCCCGCCACCACGCCCAGCTAATTTTTTATATTTTTAGTAGAGTTAGGGTACACCGTGTTAGCCAGGATGGTCTCGATCTCCTGACCTCGTGATCCGCCCGCTTTGGCCTCCCAAAGTGCTGGGATTACAGGCGGAAGCCACTGCGCCTGGCCTATATTTTTATATTAATAGCTGATTATTACTTAATAGACCACCCTCCCAGGGGTACTTCCATTTTGAACGGGGACTCCTGAAGACTTAATCATCTCAGTATGACTTTAGCTTACTGAAGTTGGTGGTCCCTCTGCCTCTCCCTCTAAAATGGAGATAATAATGCTTCATACAGATTTTTGGGGAATTAAACAAAATAATACATGTAAAGTGTTTAGAAGAGTTCCTGTGATATGGTAAGTGTGGTAAAAAAAAAAAGGGGGGGGGGAAGGAATCATAACTGGAAGAGTGAGGTAGAAATATTTGGTGGCTGGGGGTAAGAAACTACACCTTAAAGAGGTCACATCCTACTGCTTAGGTGACAACATGTTGTGGTTTGGAAATGAGAAGCTGCAAATACAGACTTCCTTAAAGATAGACCAATGACCCACACCAATGACACAGTAGTACTGATCAGGCCTGATAGATTCAAGACTTCATTTTAAAAACCTGAGTCAGTGTTGAAGTATGAGGTGCAGGCGCCCTCTGCTGGTCCTCACCGGGAGATGAGCCTTGAAGGCTTGGGGCAACTCCAGCCACTGCAGCCAGAGCCTCCTCACATTGGAGGATCCCTGGAGCCTGAGCAGAGAAATGTGGTGAAAGGTATGTACCTGTGGTTTCCGGTGACAAAGAGCTCTGTGTCAGCTTCGGGTAGCATGTGTCAACCTTCTCCAAGGCAAGGATCAAATAATCAGGATTAAGTACAAAGAAGGGGAAATGCAGAACCCACTGTGAAGAGGAGCTACTTTATTTTCTCAACTCTTGATATTTATCAGGACAAGGGATCTGTGCAAAAGGTTGAACCTGACAGTGCTGACAGGCCTGTGAGGCAACAGTTCCCATGGATGGCAGAGCAGGAGGTTAAAAACTTCCCTTTGACCTTGGAGCCCAGCTGGGAACCAGGGTGGTCCATGGTGTTCCTGGGTATCTTTACAAATAGGGATAGCACGTCTGTTTTGTGCCAGCCACTGTGGCTGGCATTTTCATGTTAAGGCTACAATCTGAGGAGGTATTATTAATCCTGTTTAACTGGTGAGAAAACCACAGCTCAGAGACCTCAGAAAACTTGTCCAAGGCCACCCTGTTGCTCAGGGACTGCATTGGTTTGCTAGGGCTACCATAACAAAATATCACATACTGGTTGGCTTAAATGACATAAATTTATTTTCTCTTGTTTTACAAGTTGGACATCCAAGATCAAAGTGTCGTCAGATTTTTGTTTCTCCTGATGCCTCTGTCCTTGGCTTGCAGACGGCTGCCTTCTTAATTGCATTCTCACATGGCCTTTCCTCTGTGAACACACATCTGTGGTGTCTCTTTGTGTGTCTAAATTTCCTTTTCTTTTAAGGATACCAGCTAGAATGGATTAGGGCTCACCCTAACATCCTCGCTTTGACTTAATTACCTCTTTAAAGACCGCATCTGCAAAGGTAGCCACATTCTGAGGTAACCGGGAGTTGGGACTTCAATATGTGAACTTGGGGATGGCGGGGATGGGACGGGGCACAAAACAACGCACCCTGGAACAGGGAGCATGTCAGGCTGCACTCTCAGGCCTTCTGATTTCAGTCCATGTTCCCTTCTGGAGTTCATGGATGCTCTGTCCTCAGGCTGAGGCAAAGCATTTTCATTTGATTTCAGTGGGAATGCCATGAACCTGAATTTCAGGTTTCTATAAGTCTGGAAGAAACCACCATGGAAATTAAGTCAGGTGGCTGTATTTCTTTGGCTTCCTTCTATGGTGTTGAACCAAAATGAACAAGATCTTAGCTCCAAAGTTTATTGAAGAGTTAGGGGGTTACATCCCTGCCGAGAAACCACCTCTACATTTGTAAGAAAACATACCCTGTCTTTTTCTTCTTGGTTTCAGCTGACCACCAGTGCCAGAGACCAGTTGTTAGGACAGACCCTCTGGGTATTGGTACACAGGGGAAGGTCCTATGTTTGTTCAACAGCCCAGAGGAAATGACAGCCACACTCTGCACCGGCCTTTTGGAACAAACTCAACCAGAGCTGTATTTTCCCCCTTCAGTTGATATGCAGGGCTAGGAATGCATGATGCATACTTGTAATATTCTTACGGCCGGCAGGGGGTGAGATGCCAAAGAAAGTATCTTTCCAAGCCTGGGGACATCGGCTTGCTGCTACCAGCAGTGCAAGGGCTCTGGCATAGTAGGATCCCTTGGCTTTGGGCGCATGCCAGCATCATTATCTCTCATCATAAAGGAAAGAGCCAATGTGTCACTTGCAGCCAGATTAGAGTTTTAGGAATGTACCGGTATGAAAAGCTTTGTGACATTGTGGGTTACCAGTTGTAACCTGTGAGATATTACCAGATTCAGATTCAGGTACTAATAAGACAACTTCAGACCTGTGGAGCAGAAAAGAATAAGCAGGAAAATATGCGGTATCCAAGTCAGTGTCCAATGCTGAAAAGGGCAGTGGTCTGACGGTCAGAAGGCCAGAGTCTGAGAGGCATTCTTGACTTTTACTAGCTGTATGGATTGGGGTCACTTAAGCTCCCTGAATCCCATCTAAAGAGGGGATGATAATATGCTGTAGACAATGTGCCATCCTAGAGGCTGACTTAAGAATCAAATGAGGGGAGGGGGGAAGGGGGGAGGGATTGCATTGGGATTTATACCTGATGTAAATGACGAGGTGATGGGTGCAGCACACCAACATGGCACAAGTATACATATGTAACAAACCTGCACGTTATGCACATGTACCCTACAACTTCAAGTGTAATAATAATAAATAAATTAAAAAAAAAAGAATCAAATGAAATCATCTGCAAAAAGGCATTTGATAATCAGAATATAGTGTACAGATATAACTTATCTTTAGTTTTCTAAATACTCCCTCTCCCTTATTAGTATTGCTGTCGCACAGACTTCTTTACAGTGGTATTTCACATTGCTTTATAGAAATTTTCATGCCAGTTTCTGCTGCTAGACTGTGAGTTTCTTGACAGCAGACAGTATACTATTCACCTTGAATCTTTGTACCTAGCTCTTCCTAGGTACTCAATGTTTGTTGACTGAATATATAAATAATGTTGATCTACAAATATACCAGAGGCACGAGGAAAACAGTGTGGATACACGAACATATATTATTAAAACAATAAAGCTTCTAATTCGGGATCTTTCAAAGAGATAGAGTACTGGTTTATAAAATTCACTTTTTCAAGTTCAGCATAACGAATTCAGTCAAGACTTAGTAGAGCCACACAGAAAAGACTTTCTGGTTTTGCCCATGGTTGACATAATCGGGAGCTCTCACAAAGAAAGAAAAATCCAGTCCTGCTCTCTAAACTCCTGCTAGGTGAACTGCTGTTACCTGAACTCATGTTACCTAAACTCTGGACCAAATAAATAGAAACATGTTTTTGGATGAATCTTCCATTATCTGAACTCTGTTCATCAACCTGAAACTCAGGGACCAAACTGATTCTTGTAAATATCTTTTGCTACCCAAACCTATTAGCTTCCTCAGCTTGGATTGCAAGGGATTCCCTGTTATCCAAATGTATTTATAACATTCCTTTTATATTTATACATATACACATATACATGTACAGGTACATAGACACACACATACACATACTCACATATATGTGCACACACACACACAAACATGCATACAAATAAACCATCCTTTTTCTGGAGCACATGTATCATTCACTGGTGTCCAGGATAAGGAACACCATCTGATACAAAATTCCTGAAGCTTCTCCTACCTAATTGTACAGCCAGGCTCCATTCTGCCCTGAGGAAGTATTTGAAGCTACAGCATGGGCATGGTGGGTGGCATCCTAAGCTGCTTCTTCAGTGACTTATGGTCACCAAGGAAAGGAGAACAAATTCTTGAAGGGCCAGCTCTGAATCCTTAGCACCTAGGACAGCGGTCTACATTTAATGCTTCTTAAATGAGTGCCTGGACCAGCTGCTAGGCATAGGCAGGACCACATGTGGCCAGGTGCCAGTAATGAACAGACGTGGTGTTGGCTCACTGTGCTTTGCCTTATAGCAAAATTTAGAGAGTACAGTATTTATGGTATGATGTGTACTTATGAACAAAGTGTTTAGAGATCCTTTGTTAATACAATCCACCTCAACTGCATGGTTTTCTCAAATATAAAGATTTTGCTTGTTTTGTTGTTTTTCTAAATCCTCAGACTACATGACTTTGTTGCTATTTACTCAGAATAGGATCAAGATAAATGCTTTTTAAAAAGCTTTCCTTGTAGGGTGGAAGCAAATTCTTACCTATGAACCAGCGTGTTCTTGAGGCCCCCAACCAAGCCCCGGGCGATGGTCTTCACTCTGGGGGTGAGGATCGCTTGGGAGACGTGGAAGGAGCCTCGTGGGGCCCGCTCACTCAGAGTGGTCTCCAAGAAGAGGATTAGTTTGCGCACACTTGTGGTGTTTGCCCAGGGCGCTGGAATCTTCTTTCCTGGCCACAGGAAGGGATACTGCTTGTAGAAGGGACAATGGTAGAAAGTAAGAACCTGAAATATTCAAAACACAAAAAGGAGAGCAATCCATAAAAATGCTGAATGTTAACTCCTTCATTTTACATGGATTGCTAGGAAAAAGGCAAGAAAATATAATCATATGTGGAAAGTCAAGAACTGTTTATATTAATATATATTTTTAGGAAATCAGCAAAGATTTACAGAGCACTTGCCATATGTCTGACTCAAAAATTCTTAACTTTTTTTTTTAGCATAAATGCCTTTGGAAGTATACTAAAATCATGGGCCCCCTTCTCAGAATCACATTTTAAATGAATGCATAAAATATATAGGATTACAAAGAAAATCTATGATATGGAAATATAGCAAACAATATATTAAGTAAGTTTGTAATAAATTAATGTATGTGCTGCATGATAAATGCATTCAATAGACATATTTTGTTGTATAAGTCTAATAAGTCCAGTAACTGAGTTAGTGATGAGCATAAGTGGTATCTCGGATACCTGCGATAACCGAAATGTGAGACGGACGCATCTAGGGAGATAAATATCAGGCAGGGCGAAGATTGCCCTGGGTCACCGCCTGCCCTCATAATCAATGGGTATACTAACTTTCAGTTCAATTTTAGTAAAAATGAATACGTACTTTGTTTCCCATCCAAATTTAAAGACTTCTTAAATTCTACCCTCATATCCCCCGGGGAAGTTTTGGACCTCAGGCTGAGAACTCTCAGACCGAGCAACAAGTGCTGTCTAGAAGTTATGTCTCCTGTAACTACAAAATTGACAGCTTTTGGAGTTGAAAGGCAAACACTGAACTAATTTGTGGGTAAACAGACTTTCGATCGTGTGTGCTGGCTCTGCCTGGAACTGCCCTTCCCAGGAGAGTGGGGAGCGTGCCACTTGAGTCAGGGGAGACTTTGCAGAGGCAACTGGTCTCCACAGAGACCGCTCAGGATGGTGGTGATGTTGAAAATAATTAGCAAGCTACATCCACAGCATTAATTAGTTTCTGGGAGGCAGCTGTGGGATAGGAAACTGCTATTTTGATCGTCCCAATTCAGAGCTCTGCTGTGAAGGTTTCTAAAGGAATATATTTTTCCCTGTCCCAGGCACTAGTGATCTTTTCCTGGAGGAATGCCCTGCACATGCTCACGAGGCCTGGACTGCCATCCCCGGATAGCTGGCCACAGAGGGTAATCCTCCAGGCACCCGAGAACAAGAGGTCTGGATGTCAGCCTCATTTCCGGTGTGCATTTAGCTCGTGACTAAGGTGCCTGACTAACTGCTCCCCGAGGCCCAGAGCTGGGGTGCACCAGGCTGGTTGCACTGAACTGGGTAATGGCTGTTCTTGTTGTTTTTAATGGTTTTGAGTCATGTCTGACTGCTAATGACGTCTGTGGTAAACGCAGTGTGTTAATGAGGTTAATCACAGGCTCATGATAAGCAGATTGCCTGGGGGAAGGGGAGGATTTCCTTGTAGCGGTGTAATTGACCAGGTGGTAAGGCTGGGGGCTGTGAGGAAAGCCGTCCTGTGCAGTGGACGTGGGAGAGGTGGGAGGTGGTGCGGTCCTGTGACAGGACCTGCTAGACATGCCCTGTGCCTGCTGCCTGCCCCTGGGCTGCATGTCAGGGAACGAGAGGACTGTGCCATTCTTTACTCTGCCTTGGAAAAAGTGCATAAAGCACAAATTATCCAAAAGGGTCTTTATGCCTTTCTCCAAGAGCCTTCTTGAGCAATCTGACTCTAAAGGTTACAGGGAGAATTTCTGTTTACAGGGGGAGGCTGGCCTTGCAAACCAACTCTCACTCTACAGGTGACTCTCACTCAGGGCCTGTGTTTCACACCTGCCCCCCGCCCCCAACTCTGCCTGCTGTGTTTTTCTCTGAAATACTCTCCCCTCTAGCTCAGTGGTTCATGTTCAGTTTTTCTCTTGAGACTCAGATTAAAAATCTCATTTCCTTCAAGAATGATTCCTTGACGGACCTCCTCTTATTTTGGTCATTCTTTTACTTGGAGCCTCTGGGATACAGACTTAATGCTACGTTCTACTTTTCAACTGATTTATTACAAAATCCCCTTCTTCATATAGTACAGAACATTTGAGGCACTTTTATCGTGCAATTGTCTATCAGTTGTTTTGTATTCTCTAGTGTTATGTACTCTTACCATTTCATTAAGATCCTAAATACTTCCAAGATGTAGATTAAATCTTCCAACTCATTGTACCCTCAAAACCCATAGCCACTAATGTACAAATAAATATATACCTATGATGTAATTGCATGTTAAGTAAATGAAATTTGACTGAATGGTAGCATACTTCTTTCTACTAAATTGTAGTAATAAAATATGCAGGGGGTTACATGTGAGGCAGCTCATTACATGAAGAATATTTAAAGTTTAACTCTGCCCTGGCAGTAGCAGGGATGACTGGTGCCTCTGTTTGAAATCTCTTTGTTTAGCTTTTTTTTTTTTTTTTTGAGACGGAGTTTCACTCTGGTCGGCCAGGCTGGAGTGCAATGGCATGATCTCAGCTCCCTGAAACATCTGCCTCCTGGGTTCAAGCCATTATCTTGTCTCAGCTTCGTGAGTAGCTGGGATTACAGGCGCATGCCACCATGCCCAGCTAATTTTTGTATTTTTAGTAGAGATGGGGTTTCACCATGTTGGCCAGGCTGCTTTTGAACTCCTGACCTCAGAGGATCCGCCTCGGCCTCCTAAAGTGTTGGGATTATAGGCATGAGCCACTACGCCCGGCCTGTTTCGCTTTTAAGAAGAGATGTGGCAGGAATAACAAGGGAAAGAAAGGAGTACAGGGGGATCTTAAGATTTAAACTGATGATGCTCTCCCTTTTTTTCTGAGATATCATCACAATGTCTTTCCTTCATAACTTTAGAAGTATTTGTAGTTGGATAATACGGTTAAAAAACTGCCTAAAAAACTATGATAGATCATCACTCTACTGTTAGAAATTCACTGCCTGCACGATTCTTTATTCCTGAAGATACCCGTTGCTCCTGCAGATTTGTAAGCAGTTTACTCTGCAATATGTCAACGCTTCTCAATCCTGGCCGTGTATAAAATTATATCTGTACTCACATTTCACCTTACAGAATCCCCAAATTCCAAAGCTCTCCAGCCCTTTCTCCCATTCTGCTAATTCTCTGAGATCTTCTGATAATATCAGCTCATTAATAAAAGCCATGTATTTCATTAGCCTAATATACAACGCCAGTTCTGAAAAACACCAATGTGCCTAAATACCCCTCGGGGAGCATGAGAAGCTGTAGGAACTCTGGAAAGCCAGAAAGAATGTGACTGGATCCTGGTTCTCACTAACCAGGATTTTTAAATTTGCCCATTTTTTTCTTGGGCGAGTTACTTAGTGTGTCCATACCTCAGTTTCCTCATCTGTAAAATGGAGACAATAACAAAGTACCCATCTCATGGTGTCACTGAGAAGATCAAATGAGTTAATCCATGTACCTAGCTCATTGTAAAGGTCCAATAAACGTTAGTTGTTGTTACTATTATCTCATATTGTAAGAGAGAAATTCCACTGGGAAAAACGTCTCTCCAAGTTAGACATGAACAGATATAAACTTACTCTTATGGGATAGATATGTGATAAATATTTAGCAAAATATCACTTACAAAAGTCTTAGTGGCGAAACTGGTTTAGATAGATTTTAGCAGATACTAAGAGTTAACTCGTGAAGCCTCTATGGTGTCAAAGACATTTAGAACTTGTCAGGGTGTGCAAAAACAACTTGGTAGTTCCAGTTATTCAGGCCAAGCCTGGGAATCATCCTTGAATCCTCACATTCTTTCATACCTCAAATTGCGTCCATTAGGAAACCGCATCGCCTCTATCTTCTGACAGATGCAAAATCTGACCACTTGCCACTAACAGTCTCACTGGGTTCCTTACTTCTGCCAGATCCCCTTGCCTTGGCCTCTTCCTAGCACTGCAACCTGAGAGATCTGATTAAGACCTAAATCAGGCCACAACATCCTGTGCCAGAACTCTCCTCGCTTAGAGTAAGTGAAGGCAAGGGTCTTCACAGGGCCTTCTAGGCTCACATGACCACCAGTCACCTCTTTGACCTCCTCTCACTGCTCTGTCATCACCTGCTCTCCAGCCACACCGCATGCTCCTTTTCCTCAAAGATGGCAGGGACACTCCTGCTTTTGGGCCTCTGCACTGGCTGCTTCTTCTGCCCCCAAATATGCATGTGATTAACCCCTTCAAATGTCATTTTTTTCAATGAAGGTTCTCCTGATCAACCTTTTAAACATTTCAACCAATCCTCCAACCCACAGAATCCTGGTTCCCTCTTACCATGCTTGACCTTTTCGTTTTCCATAGCTCTTATCACTTTCTAACACTTAACGTGTGTGTGTGTGTGTGTGTGTATACACACACATGTATGGAGAGAGAGAATAAATATACATATATGTATATATGTGTGTCTGAGAATATACATATATGTATATACGTGACACACAGACATATACACACACATATATGTATGTTTACTATCTCTATTATCTATGATCTGTCTCCCTCCACCAGAATGATAGCTCCATTAGGGCAAGGTATCTTTGTCTGTTTTATTTACTAATTTATACCTAGTCCTTAGAGGTTACTTGGCACATACCTGGTGTTTAATAAATATTTTCAAGTGAATAACCTTTAAACTATTTTTAATCAAAAGCTCCTCCTTGAGTTAAAAAATATCTGCCTCTTAAAGATGTTTTGGTTAATGCATCTGCTGAGCAAGTGAGTAACTTTGAATGAGAGATACATCTTTTTTTTTTTTTTTTTTTAAGAGAGTGTAAATTAAACATTTTCCTGAAGCTCTTTTCTCCTACTGTCATCCTTTGGGATTAGAATGGAATACATCTGAGGCCCACATTCCTCTTCCTGAGCATGTCCCTCATGGTCCTAGGCTGGGAGGCTCTTCTCAACTTAAGCAGACTATGGAATGCTCTCCTGGGCTGGAGCCCCTTCAACAGGCTCTTCCTTCCTTAACTCTCTCTCCCTCTAAGACCCAAATACTTTTATAATATTAACACTCCTGAGATGAATCACTATGTTTCAGTCAGCTAATACTTTTCCTAATCAGTCAATACCTTGGCCGGGATTATCTGACACTGAGTTGAAGGCAAGATGGAACAGACTATCCCTGAGGGAAATTAGAAGGGTAAAAATGGACCTCAGGAAATAGAGAACGGGAATGACCTACTGGCCCAATTTTACAACTTTGCCTTGGTTGGTTCTGGCCAAGCCACTAAAAGTCAATTAGATGGCAAACAGTTTGCTGGACAAGCCTTAGGTATTTGGCAGGGGTTAGCCCTAGCCCTTGAACCTATCCTAGAGCCCAGGAACTAGTTTGTGTATGTTTAATGTTCCGAACAATCCACTCTCCAGCCTAAGAGCCCTGGATTGAGTGATTTTACAGATGGCAATTCGGGAAAAGCAGGAAGAGGTAAGTTCTTGTCCTTGGAAGCTTATCTCTCCTTCCCTCCTACCTGGCAGTTCTTCTCCCACAGAGTTCGCAGCGTCAAATTTTCCACACTGCAGGCTGGGCATAGCTTGTTTCCAAAGGCCTCCTGGATCCGGAGAACCAGGCATTTGTGATGGGTCTCATCCATGGCATAGAAGTGGTTGAAATCCAGGAAGATAATCTCTTGGGGGTGCTGTGTAAGAAACGAGTCAATTTCCATCAGCCCATCCCAGACCTTGATGCCAAAAAGCCCATGGATGAAGTAGATCTCCTGGTCGGCATCCCCTGGTTTGGAAGACACACGCAGGTCAAAGTAGCGGATCCCAGCTTCCAGCTGTTCCCGAAATGTCAGGTTCTGAGTCACAGACCACTTCTTCATTAGCTTCTTCACCAAGGAGATCCTGGCGAGGCGTTTGATAGCTTGGGTTTGGTCAGGCCCTACTGGGGACTTTTCATCCACCCAGTAGCTGAATGAATCATGTGAGCCTGTACAAAGGAATAAAGGTGAGGAAAGCAGATGAGATGGGAGCTGGGAAAAATAAGCCAATTGATGAGAAAACAAACAAACAAAAAATTAAGAACCAAATACACACACTAAAACTGCAAATGAATAGTAGCAAAATTTGCCAAGCTTGCTAGGAATAAAATAAACACGAAGAAAAGTAATGCTGCAGCTTGTTAAGACTGGGGTAATACTATAGTTTTCATATATTTTGCTGGCGTAAGATAAATTAATAAATAACCTTTTGCAAAGCTATTTAGAAATATGCTGAAAATAGGGGCTTTAAAATAGTCATACAATTTGCTCTAGTAATTTCATTTCAGGAAAGCTATTCTGAGGAAATAAACTCTAACATTCAGGAAAACAAAGATGTCTGCCAAAGAATATTCATAATAGAGACAAACTGGAGATAATGCTTAAGTGTCTCTTATAGAAGAAAGCTTCATTGTGGTATATCCACTTTATTCATGCCATCATTGAAACAGAGGATATGAAAACACTGTGTCTATCTCAATAATGCTGAGAAAGTGATTTAAATTCTAGGAAAGGCAGAATTTCAAGAAACCCAACTTACTTTCTTTTTATGTTTTTAAAACATTTAAAAAATGATATATATTATTTTACTATTGTAAAAGTCGGAGTCAGTAGGAATGATTTATTGACAGATCAGCTAACCATTTTGACGGGCTCGACACAGTTTAGTTAATATGTTCCTCTTTTTGAATTCGTACCTTAATGAGCCAAAACTGCTATTAAATGGTCCAAATGCACATTCTGTTCCTCTGTCTTAACAAAGGGATAGGATGAAATGTTTTGTAAATGTCTGTTATGCCTGTTGGGTCTATAGTGCAGATTAAGTCTGACGTTTCTTTGTTGATTTTCTTTCTAGATAATCCATCTGTCCAATGCTGAAGAAGTCTGCAACTATTATTCTACTAGGTCTACCTATTTAGCTCTAATAATATTTGCTTCATATATCTAGGTGCTCTGGTGTTAGGTGTATATATATTTACAATTGTTATATCCTCTTGCTGAACTGATCCCTTTATCATTATGTAATGACCTTCTTTGTCTCTTTTTGTGTTTTTTTTTTGCCTTAAAGTCTATTTTGCCTAATATAAATATAGCTAATTTGCACACTTTTGGTTTCCGTTTGTGTGGAATATTTTTTTTCCATCCCTCACTTTCAGTAGACTGTAAAGTGTGCCTTTACAGGTAAAGTGAGTTTTTTGTGGGCGGTATATAGTTGTGTCTTTTTTTTTTTTTCTTTTAAAATCCATTCAGCCAGTCCATGTCTTTTAATTGGGGAATTTAAACCATTTACATTTAAGGCTATTATTGATAGATGAGGACTTACTCCTTGTCATTTTGTTAATTATTTTCTAATTACTTTGTATATTCTTTGTTCCTTTCTTCTTCTTTTATTGTTTAACTTTACTATAATAAAACATAGAAGAAATGCTTCAAGACATTGGTCTAGGCAAAGGTTTCATAGCTAAGACTTCAAACACACAGGCAACAAAAACAAAAATAGACAAATGGGACTATATCAAACTGAAAAAGTGTCTACACTATCAAAGGAAACAATCAAGAGTGAAAAGACAACCTGTAGAACGGGAGCAAATATTTACAAACTATTCATCTTACAAAGAACTAATATCCAGAATATCCAGGGAATTCAAACAACTCAACAGCAAGAAAATGAAATAATCAAATTAAAAAGAGGACAAAAGAATTAAATAGACATTTCTCAAAAAGAAGACACACAGTTGGGCATGGTAGCTCATGACTGTGATTCCAGCACTTTAGGAGGCTGAGGCCGGTGGATCACTTGAGTCCAGAAGTTTGAGACCACCCTAGGCAACATGTGTGAAACCCTATCTCTACAAAAAATACAAAAACAGTAGCCAGGAGTGGTGGTGCACACCTGCTACTCAGGAAGCTGAGGTGGGAGGATTGCTTGAGCCCAGGAGGTTGAGGCTGAAGTGAACGACGAACATCGTACCACTGCACTCCAGCCTGGGTCAGAGTAAGACCCTGTCTAAAACAACACCACCACCACCACAACCACCATATAAATAGTAAGCAAACATAGGAAGCAACGCTCTGTGTCACTAATCATCAAGGAAATGCAAATCAAAACCACAATGAGGTATCATCCCTGCCCAGTTACAATGGCAATTTTATAAAAAAAAAAAAAAGACAAAAATAACAAATGCTGGTGAAACTGTGGAGATGTATGTAACTATTGGTGGAAATGTCAAGTAGTACAGTCATTATGGAAGACAGTATGGGCGTTACTGAAAAAACTAAATGTAGAACTACTATACAATCCAGCAACCCCAATAATAGGTATGTAACCAAAGGAAAGAAAAGCTGTATATCAAAGGGATACCTGCACCCCCATGTTTACTGTAGCACTATTCACAATAGTGAAGATATGAAATCAACCTAAATATTCATCAACAAATGAATACATAAAAAATGTGGCATAAACATACACTGGAATACTATTCATCCATAAAAAAGAATGATATCCTGCCATTCACAGCAACACAAATAAGCCTGGGGACATTATGTTCAGCAAAATAAGTCAGGCACAGAAAGATAAATATTACATATTGTCACTCATACGTGGGGACTCAAAAAGCTTTTGAAGTTCATGGAAGTAGAGAGTAGAACTGTGGGTATTAGACTGGGAAGGGTAGCCGAGAGGGTAGGATAGAGAGGCTGGTTAGCAGATACAGAATTATGCTAGGACCGGGCATGGTGGCTCATGCCTGTAATCCCAGTACTTTGGGAGGCCGAGGTGGGCAGATCACTTCAGGTCAGGAGTTTGAGACTAGCCTGGCCAATATGATGAAACCCTGTCTCTACCTTAAAAAAATACAAAAATTAGCCAGGTGTGGTGGTGCATGCCCGTAGTACCAGTTACTTGGGAGGCTGAGGCGTGAGCATTACTTGAACCCAGGAGGCAGAGGTTGCAGTGAGCTGAGATGGCGCCACTGCACTCCAGCCTGGGTGATGGCTAGACTCTCTTTCAAAAAAAAAAAAAATGTTGCCAGATAGGAGGAATGAAGTCTGGTGTTTTGCAGCACTGTAGGATGAATATGGTTGACTATAATTTACTATATACTTTCAAAGAGCTAGAAGAGAGGATTCTGAGTGTTCACAACACAAAGAAATGATAAATGTTTGAGGTGATGGTTATACCAATTACACCAATTTGATCATTATACATTGTATACATGTATTGAAATAGCATTCTGTATCCCATAAATATGTGCAATTATTACTGTCAACTAAAAATAAAAGGGCAGGGTGTGTGAGAAAGAAAGCATGAATCCCCCTAGACAGAGATTATCTTTTTCTGAAGTATGAGTGACCACCATAGGCACATTCCTAATTATAGTGAGAAAATATTTCAACAGTAACTATTTCTAGATGAAAATCATCTTATTTAGCAAATATCTTTCATTTTAGTTATTGGTTCTATCCAGGGTGAATCATTCTTACGTCTATCGTCCACTAACTCGTGCAGAAGCTAATTTGGTGAGTGCTGTGACTGGCTCTGAGGTGAGGGACTCCACAGAGGTGGCTTCACTTTGCAAGTAAAATCTAGAAGGAAAATGCCTTTGCTTTGGGACTACCAACCTTGTTCTTAACCACTACCCCCCATATTACCATCAGAATTCCTGTATTCATACTCATTCACTGTCATCCATTTTCCATTTTTCTAAATTTTAGTGTAGGTATTTCACACATAATGCAAAATTTTACAAAACACTACCATTTTATATTATTTCAATTTTCTTGAAAACAAATAATTCTGTGATGACTTCAGTGTTTTGTTTCCTAAGAAATAAAGTGAAAAAGGAAAAAAAATGACAAATAATGCTTTACTTTTATGTAGCATCTGGAACACAGAGACTATCCAGTAAGTATTAAGAAAAGACATATTTATTCATCCTTAGGCAAATTGAATTTTGCAAGTGAGAAAATTACCAGCATATTTCAGGTAAGAAAAATTGCCATTACTAATAGAAATGTGGAACAAGTCCCCCCGGATTTTCCACATTGGTTATCTCTGTTAATGAGGCTCCCTGGATACCTGCCTAATGCTCTGCTTCCTTTGGCTGTACAGCAACAGGAAATTTTTATACCTCCTCATTGAGAGATTTATTATGAATACATTAGATATAGATGGTGAATAGCGAGTTCTCTCTTCTTTTTAAATTGCATTAACAGCCCAGCTGTTCAGGATTGAGTGTGTAATATAGTGCAAGGCACATACTGAACTTAATTCTTCCCTGGGCATTAGGGAATAACCATTATCCAAGCGTGGAGGAGAGACAAATCCCCTCTGGTGTTCTCCTGTTGGTGTTGAGCCCAGTTTCATCTCCAGAGGGAGATGTGCTAACAACCTCCAACACTTTTCTCTGTGTCTGAGGACTGTTCAGAAATGTGACAGCAATGGGACCCCAGGGATCATTCTGAATACACAAGGACGTACATGGTACCCAGATCATCCCACAGAAGAGGGAGAGCGTGTATATTTCCTGGGAACAGAGTCTTTTTTTACCTCTTTGTTCTCTTTTCATTTCTCCGGCCCCACCTTATGCTTTCTGACCTCCTGTGCCCAGTACCATCCCTGCATCCCTCCAACCCCTTTACAGGACAGGACAGGACAGAACAATGAAGCAGACTGCTGAATGTTTTATAGCACTTGCCCTATATAGGCCTATAGCAGCCAAAGCCAACCATCACTTATTAACCACTATCAATATTTTTCCTCTTCTACTTATTTCTTTTCCAGAAAGCTTTTGTATCATATGGAGTGGGTGAAATAACATTTAACTGCCTAAGTACATTAAATTATTTCTTTCTGGAAAAACAGGCTAACAATGTCCCCCCTTCCCCGCACATACAATATTTATAAACCACGTAATCTGCCAACAGTACTTACAAATAGAAAATCCTAATATTTTATAATCCAAATTCACTATCAAAGTTTGTTCCCCTATTACTCCCCTACAACTCATGGAAATTATTTTATTCTTTAAAGACAGTGATTCTTCCCCTTCTGTCCTGGAATGTATGAATAGAATTCTAGCATTTCTTCAGAAGAGGAGGAGAATACCCTGCACCACTAGTCCTTGCCTTATTCTCTAAGAGAATTGCTGCTTGGGAATTGGTAGGGATAGCAGCTCCATGCATTCTAGCTTGTTTTATGATAAGGTCAGCAAATAGCTTAGGACTCATCCCACTGTAATGTCTGCTGCTAAAATAATCTTCGCTGCTATTACCTGGCATTACCTATGCACCTTCACTCACCTCTCTCTTTGGCTTCTTTATCTCTGTGTGAAACATATTTAAGTGGTACCCCTTTGCCTTAAAGCAAAACAAAGTACTTTTCCTTACATGCCTTACTCCACACATGACTGTCTTCTCTTTCTTCCTTGCTGTCAAATTCTTGAAAGTGTAGGCCAGTCCTGCTGCCTTTGTCTGCTATGACACACTCACTCCTTTCCATCTGAGTCCACTTTCTCTCCTTCTGTTGCTACTCTTGATCCTAACAACTCTCTACTTCAAATGGCCATATTCTTCTTGTTTTCTATGAGGGGTTGCCACGTCAGCTTGTTTGTGGAATCTTCCATTCCCTTGTGCTCAGTGTATATTTCTGCATATTTCTGGGTGTTCCCATCCTGCCTTTACCTTCTGTCTGCTTTTCTGACTCCTCTTTATTGTCCCTAAATTTAAATGTTTTCCAAGGATCTATTCTGTATTCTCTTCCTTTGTCCACCTTCAGAGACTTCAGTCCCACTCCCCAGTTTACCACAGTGTGCAGATGACACCAAAAGCTTCCTTTCTAGGCCAGACTCCTGTAAGTTGCAAACTTACCTTCCCATCTTTCTGCTATGGCCTGCCTCCAACGGCCTGCTCACACAACAAAGTGCGTATTTTCAAAGTCTAGCTTCTCCTGCTGGCCCTCTCATCCCCCAAAGTGTCTCTCCTGAATTTCTGCCAGTAGTTACCCAATCACTCAGACTTGAAATCTTGGATTCTGTTTAAACTCTTCTCTCTCTCTCACCATCTTCATTTAACCAGTTACCAAAACTTTACATTTGACCTTTGCAACATACATCAAACCTGTCTCTTTCATTAACCTTCAACTGCCACTGTTCTCATTGATACACTCATTGCCTGTCAAATAGTACCAAAAACCAACCAACCACCAAACAGAAACCCTAATTTGGATCCTTTCACTCTTTCTCATTTGTTCATACTCAAAAGGCAGTTTTCTTAAGATACAGCTTTGATTATGACACATTCCTCCCACTTCCCGCCTTCCAAATAAAGCTCAAACTCAACACTGGGGTTTTAGAATTGTCTTCAATATGGTGCCAATGCATTATTTCAGACTCATCTCTTACCAGGCCCCTACATATAGCCTGGACACTGTTGGTATGCAACATAGACAGATAGGCAGGCCTCTTTCTGGACTCTGTTCACTTTTGCTGATACCTTCTGTAAAATATTTTTTTATCCCAACTATGTCTATATTTTCTCCCCAGCATTTATAACCCATATTAAGTTACTTTTTCCATATCTCAGTTTCCTCATCTGTCAAATGGGCCAATAGTACCTATTGTCACAAAATTATTGTGAATATTGGAATGTAAGCAAAGTGCTTAGAACAATACTGACACTTAGTACGTGCTGAACTACAATTATTGCTGTTATTAGTCATTCTTAGTTAGTCGGAAATCAGAGGGTGAAGGGCTGATTAACTGAAGCTTCTTGCCTTAAATACTGATGGTCTAGAGATTTTATTTTCTGTACCTGATTCATCATTCCTCTCTATCTTATTAGTTGACATGGAGATGACAGCTTAGCCTCCACTCTGTTGGTTATAGCCACCACCACTCTTTTGGTCACAGTCTAAGTTGTCATCACCCACAATGAAAATCTTAAAATTTAATTTCTGACTTTTTGATCACAAGTTCCTTTACTTCTGCCATGCTTCAACCTGACTTTTATATTCCTCCCCTGTCCTGCACCCCACCCCTTCCGGTCTGAGAGCCCAGCATTGGCTTTACTTCTCCTTCAGCTATATCCAAGATCATCCATTTGCCAGCTTTCACATGCAGAATTATTAATTATAACTATCTGAAAGCTGTTAGGAGCCTGCTGAGGTACATTGTCTGTCTATACAGTCCTGAAATACACATAGAAATATTAATATGACATTTTCTAACCTACCTTTTGACTAACAACAAATGTTTTTCTTCTCTTCTCCAATGTATTTCATTTATAGAGGAGAAGTAATATGATCTTAGGACGTAATTGGCATCAAATACTAAATGATTGTTTTCAGACTCCTTTGGGCAGAGAATTTTGTTGTCATCTAAAAACTATTCCATATATAGCAGTAAATATGGACATATAAGTCCCTCCTTAATGTTCTATAAGCCTAGGACTAATTTTAGCCCTTAGAAAGGTGAAATTTTTTCCTCCAGTTTCTGGAAATTGACTTTTCTCTAATCCTTTCATTTTCACAATTACTACCCGTTTCTTCCTATTTTCTTATATAGTCAACAGTCATTAACAATGTTTCTTTTTCCTTTCTGTATGCATACAAAAACCCTGAATCATGTATGTGAAAGCACTTTATAATGTAAAGCAGTGATTCTCAACCTTAGATGCACATCAGAATCACTGGGAGGTGGCAGAGCAGGGGGCGCTTTTAAAAACCTCCAGTGCTCATGAGCTCACCCCAAACCTTCTAAGTCAAAATCTCTCTGGGATGAAAGTTGACAAGCTTCTTGCTGATTGTAATGTATACCCAGGCTTGATACTTACAGCCACAAATGTGAGATTATAGTTTCCCAAAAGTTTTCTGAATTCTGGGCATGGTCTTCTCTGGTTGGTCTTCTAGTACTTTCAAACCTTCACATAATAATCTGGTGAAGTGCCTTTCCCACATATTGGTAGATGCTTTCTTTATCACTCCTTTTGTTCTAAGATACACCCTGCCCTTTAAACAATGAAATCACCACAGCTTGTTTGTGAAGAAGAAAATATTGGGAGGCCTTAGTTTCCTTATCATGCCTCCTAGTATGTGATTAGATTAGGTTACTTAAGGTTGATTAGGATCATTGGGATGTGCACTGGGTTACAGAGCTCAGAATAAAGTCCCTGTGGCAGCAAAGTCACATGGGAAGAGAGAGATTTGAATGGGAAAAGGTTAGCAAGATTCTTGCTCAGGGTTATAGTTATTGCCTCCTAGGTGGTGTTAGATTATCTGAGAGGTAAGGTAGGAGAAAATGAGCTAGCTGGCCTTGTGAGACCAGGCACAATCAGTTTGCTCTTTATCTGGAACACAAATTACTGCTTGATTCTTTCAGAGGGCTGTCATTTGGGGATTAGAGATCTCAAATGAGTGCATACTAGTTTTTAGTTAAAGCACTTTCATTACCCATTTCTTGCAAATTGGAGTAGTTGCCATTTTCTTAACTCAGATAAAAAGAATTTAAAGGTAGCTTCTTGGGAACCTGGTTTCTAAATAAAACAAAAAGAATTCAAAACACACACTATGAAATGATACATTTCATTACAGTACAATGGCATTTCAGATTATAGGATGACCACACTTCTAGCCATGGAGGGAAGATTGAGACAAGAGTTAAGTGAAGCATAAAAAGATAGAAACTCCCCATCTGGGGAGGTGAGGATGGTCACCCCAAGTCAAATAACTCCTGACTTCACATATTTAAGAAAACCTCCTGTTTCACCTCCCTTAGGTTCTCCTGTCTCTAAGTCCTTCTAACGTTGAAGCCCATTAGTTCCTCCAGGTGTTTCACTGATCCCACTCTCCCCACCCCATGTGTATTGACACCATTCAGTGTATCTGTGCCTCTAAGCATTGACATCGAAAAAATTTGTTCTTAGGGGGCAAAAAATCTTACTCTTCTACGTACAGAGTACAGATATATCTGAGTGTTACAATTTCACAGGGGAGGAGTGGGGGAAATAAGGAATAGAAATGCCTAAAAAGACTCCTTCGGGGAGAGATTACGAAAAAAAGGTTGAGATAGACCACTGCCCTAGACTGAGGTTCCTGGCTTATCTGGGCAGAACCTTTGACCCTGTCTCTTTTAACCTTAACTGGCCTGCCTCTCAATGCCTCCAGCAACGTTTCCCTCCCATCCACAAGGTGACCCAGTACTGGAAGGTTCTATTCCCATCCCCTGTCCCTAGAACACTAATGGGTTGGGAACCACTGAATTCCTTCTTTTCCAGTAACCTTTTTAAGTATTCTCACTCACAATTTCCAGGACCACCAACAAATCATTTTTCTGTCTACACAGTCCCAAAGGACCCAGACTTGCACTTTGAAAGATACTAGTTAAGAAAGAAGAACTTTACAAATGGTGAGTCCTGACACCTAACTGAATGAATTACCATAGCTCTGGATAAGCTAAATGGAGTGTCCACGCAGTGGTTAGGGGCACAGGGTCTGTTGCCAGGCTGCCTGAGTTCATAATCCTGGCTCTACTGCCTACTAGTTATGTGAATAAAATGCTGGGCCTCAGTTTCCTTATCTGCACAATGTGGACAACAGCAGTACTAACTTCACTGGTTTGTTGTGAAGACTAAATGAGTTAACTCAGGCAAGCACTCAGAGGAGTCCTTGGCTAATAGAATGAGCTCAAACATGTTATTATTATTAATTATTAAGAAATTTGTGTCATCTTTTATTTGGATGATACTATCTGAGAAACAAATAATTCTGGTTTCTAAATAAAGCCATGAAACCTCAGTAAATATTTATATTTGAGGATCTGTTGTGGCAGTTAACATTTAGGGCTAGGAAAAATGAAGTTTGTAATTTACGTCATTTATTTTAGGTTACACCCAAAATCGACATCCAAAGAGTAAGTTTGGATCATAGTATTCTACAGTTGAAGTTCAAATTGGCACTAAAACTAAAATTATAAATTATTAATATCTCTAATCTGCTCCTATGTCAGTACTTGGAAATAAATACAGTGACTACACAATTTGAAAGTATAAGAGAGAAAATTCTGAGGATATTCTTAAACTTTTTATTTAAAAAAATATAAAATTAGATGTCATCAAGTGATTTTTATGGAAAAACAAATACAACCTGTTGCCAAAAATATGTTGAATGACAGATTTTTTTGAGAGTAGAAGCCTATATGATCCATTATTTGAAATGGAAAAAACAGTAATGTCTTCCCAACCCACCAAAAAAACCCTATCAGTTTTCTCAAATATCAAACATCATTAAAACACTCAAACACCAATGTAATCATCCACAGATAATCTTTCCCTAATATAAAGAGCAGAACCAGCAATATTTTCAGAAATTTTTCTGTATTTTTTTTTCTACAAATTGAAAATATTAATGCATAGTTCTTAGAGATGTAAGCATGGCCAAGTTTATGTTAGTTCATCTCTCTCAATATGCTTTATCACCCAATTTTTCTTTTTAGGCCTCTCGAGTGTGCGTGTTTTATTCACAGCCTTTTTGCTTTTTTAGAAGACACTTCACTCAATAATGTGGTAAGCTGACAGCACTCATGCACAGCTCGTGCCTGCTGGGAGGGTAGCTGAACTATGGAAGCAACACATTCTCCATCTTTTTGCCAAGGTGTACCTGCAACTTAAATATTTTTGCTAGCTCCCACAATGGGATTTTTTATTTAGGTAGTGAATTCTGGATAAAATAAATCTTATAAGTTGTTACAGCAAATGTTTGGACAGCAAGAGTTTGGATGAAATATTTACAGAGGTGTTTGGAGCTAAGTTCCTCTCAGTTACCAAAGTATTTATATGCATGTCTATGTGTATATGTTGGCACTAAAACTGGCCCATCTGAAATGAAATCCAGAAAATTCTCTTATTCAGTGGGAAAAAAGTCCACTTTTCATTTATTTGGAAATATTTTTACTAATATCAATAGAGAACTTCTAATAGATAATACTTATTCTCTAAAAAATTCTTTTAAATACAAATATTATTTTGAGTTCATTTTTGAAAGAGTCGTCTATATTCCATGTAAGCTCCAAATTTTTATCAAGACCTAAATAATATTATTTCTATCAAAACTAAGACGGTCTGGTCCATTGTAAGCTTGGGCTAAAAACATATACTGGATGTGCATGTATTTTCTATAACGAATAGTCAGAGTGTTCAATTAAAGCTTGTCTATTTTATCTCAGTCTGAATTTTAGGTCACATGTCTGTAATTTGCATATTTTTTCTCTATTAGCCTATACTTTGTCAAGTGAGGTCGAAGTAATGCAGGCAGCTTGCAAAAAATCCAGGTGCAGCTATCTTTCCAGTTACCCACTATAGCTGATGCTGCAAAAAATTGCACTGAATGTCAAATTTAGTTTTCCTAATTAATATAAAATATATAAACTAAAAAAAATTCTAGGCAAATTAATAAGATTCCAGCTGCAAAGACTCTTTCCTGCCCAGCAACAGCAAAAGGATATTAAAGGTGCCCAAACACAAAAGACCAAAAAAACCCTTTGCTCACACTTTATCTTAATAAAGCTAAGTAATTCATATGATGCTAGCTACCAGAAGGTGTCTGGGCAGCAGTAAAGGCTCAACTAGGTCAGAAGACAATCTGTGCAAACAGCAGAAGAGAAAGCAGTATCATGCTTATAAAAAGATAAAAGATATAAGTGTTCAAGCCAAGAAAAAGAGTAATTTGTTCCCATCTCCGAAGCAGGAAAAGAAGAGAGAACAGATGCCCCTTTCTGATGGAATTGGAATCAGAGATGTCCAGCTAAACAACAGCTCCTCCTCCCTCATCACTGCCAGTCCATCTTTGAGGGTTTCAGAGATGTCAACCTCGTGAGTTGTTAATCAATTTTAAAGAGTTGAATTTTTCTGAGAAAATATAGTAGTCCCTTCTTATTTGCAGTTTCAATTTCCACAGTTTCAGTTAGCCACAGTCAACTGTGGTCCAAAACTATTAAATGGAAAATTTAAAAAATAAACAACTCATAAATTTTAAATTGTGCCCCATTCTGAGGACTGTGATGAAGTGTTTTGCCATCCCACAGGCCTTCCAGTCCAAGATGTGAATCATCCCTTTGTCTAGCATATCTACTTGGTAGAGGTTCCCCAACTATTAGTCACTTAGCCATCTCAGTTATCATTAAAACACTCAAACACCAATATAACCATCAACAGACAATCTTTCCCTAATGTAGACAGCAGAACCAGTAATATTTTCAGAAGTTTTTCTGTATGTTTTCTACAAACTGAAAATATTAATGATGACTTCTTAGAGACGTAAGCATGGCCAAGCATGACTGTCGCAGTATCACAATGTTGGTGTTCCAGGAAACCTAATTCTACTTAAGAATGACCCCAAAGTGTGACAGCAGTGATGCTGGCATATTGTTATAACTGTTCTACTGTATTACTAGTTATTGCTGTTAATCTCTTACTGTACTCAATTGATAAACTTTACCATAGGCATGTATGTAGAGGAAAAATCACAGGATGTATAGGGTTTGGCTCTATCCATGGTTTCAGCAGTCATTGGGAGCCTTGGAACATACGACTTGAGATAAAAAGAGACTACCGTAAGAAGATTTTATGATTTGATCTACAGAAAGCCAGAAGACCCTGTCTTCATAGAATTTCTATTAAAAATGTTTCAACAAGATTTTTTTTTTTTTAGAAAATGGGTTAAAAACATGAGATTTAGGCCCTCAAACACATTATCTCGCTAAAAGTGCTTGCATTTTAATAACCTATGATTTTTAAGAAATTCAACTTTTTTTTTCAAATGTACTAAAACGAAGGCAGTCAAAACATTTCCATTCAAGTTCACCTGATTAAAAACTCTGAATATATTCCTGAGGTTTAGAGAAACCACTACTTCCTTTTACAAATGGCTGAAAACATATGTCTCAATATGCATATAGGCAATACAGGCAAAATCAGCAAGGCCAAGTTTCTGGAAGAAGAGCCATTTAGGAGCGGCTCCTCCTTCAGCGTGAATGTCCACTCTCAGACTTAGACAGTGATGAGGATATGCCAGAACAGCTCTCTGGCCCTTCAGAGAGCACCGGCCCAGCTGGAGGGCTCCAGCTCTGACTTCCCACGCAGACCATCACCAGCTCACTTCCCTGCAGAACGTCTTCCTGACTCCCGACAGCAGCCAGCTCTGCCAGGATGATGGGCTTCCAGGTATAGCCATGTTGGCGGGCACACCCACAGAGCAGTGACCAGAGGGACCAGTCTACAAGGGATGTTAAGATATTGCTCAGATAAACTGCAAATTTGGTCCCAGTTGCTGCAGGTTTTCACCAGGGACTCCTTATGAAATGGGCAAGATGTTTAAAAAAAAAAAAAAGCTCTCTTCAATGCACATAGTAAACTCTTTATCTTGAATGTGAACATGTGATAAGAAAAAAAAAAGTCATTTTTAATCACCACTCTCCTCTAAGCACACTGAATCCTGGTAGCTGGAGTATCTTCTGTTTGCTGAGCACAACTGCAATATTCATCTCTGGCATTAAGAGCTTTTGACATACTTGAAGCGGTATTAAGCAGTGGGTGGGGGGTATGCCAATGTAGAGACAGACTCTTGGAAAGACCTCAGTGGATCTGCTGAGGAAAGACAGAGAGGTTGAGAAGCTGGGAGTGAAGGCTGAGGAGGCTGAGAATCAAAGGGGGAAGGGAGGGGAATCAGAGCGGGCTGCAGGGCTCAGAAGAGAGACTCAGGAAAGGAGGCAAACCTAATAGAAAAATTTCAAAGCTGCAGAACACTTTCAATTCTACATCTTTTACCAAATGAGGAGTAAATATTTTTAAAGTGACAACCTGAAGGGGTAGCCTATTATTAAGCTGTCTGAAGCACACGTGTCTCAGTTCAGCCCTGTTTTGAGGCCCCATCCCTCAAGGGGCTCTGCTCTGTGGACCTTGCCTCCTGGCTTCATCTCCCCTGGTGCCTGCACCAGAGTCCCCAAGCAGGGGTAGACCTAGCTGAGGAGTGGGGTGGTACCACACAAAGGGGTGAAGGAGGTGGGAAAGTACAAGAGAAAGCTTTCTCTCTGATTGAGATGAACCCCTTAAAAGAGACTCCTATATGAACGAATTTTTTTCACGGTGTACTGGAGTTAAAACCCTACCCAAAGAGCTAGCAACATAAGCATCGAGAAGCAAGATATATCGGTCTGGGGGCATTCGAAGGAGAATGATGTATAAAGTCACAAAAGCACGAAGTAGAAAATGAGAAAAACATCAGGAATAGAGCATTTCACAGATACTATTGAAGTAACTACAACAGCCAGAAAATGTAGTGTTCAGATAATCCACACAAATAGGTGACTTTCAAGGATGAGGCCGGGAGTATCTTTTCATTAGTTGACTAAAAATTTATGACCACAAAGCGTCCAGCTTAAGCTTCACGTTGCCCAGAATAGCACTGCACTAGTGTAGAATGCAGCAGGTCGTCACTGCCGAGGCTCAGAGACTCCGACTCTGCTCCTCCACAGCCATAGATGAGTCTGATGAGGAACTTTCTATAAATAATGAATGCCTCAGCCTTGTGCTGCATTTGCCTTATTTAAAGGTAACAGATTACGGGAAAGGGTAAGCAAGCCCCTGGGGCTCAGGGGTAAGCCTCACAAACTCTGCGCAGCCTTTTATGAGCTCTTGCAGTACAATAATCTATATAAACCTCCTGGTGATTGTCCTATCTAGAATAAGTATTTAGATAACAGAGGCCAGCCCAATTCTCCCTTTGCTTTTCCCTGGTATATAACAAAAAGATGGTGGCATAGATGATGTGTTCCTTCTACCCCTCCTTCTTCCCCATTTGCATGCTATTGGACTATTTCCCTGAATTCTCCTGTAAGCTGGTGGAAGATACAGACAGAATGGCCAGACTCTACACTTCCACTGACATTTAAAGGTCAAGTCTCCTTGTATCATAAATAACGATATCTCCCTTCCACACGTAGGGAAAGGATAACTGAAAATTAGCTAAGGTCAGAGGGGGAGGGAACCTTTGAAAGTTCACTTGGCAAAAGGACTTGATTTACTGCAATTTTGCTGAACACTGTAGCTGAGATAGCTTGTTTCATGAAGAGTTGAAGGAAATTAAAATCAAAGGATGGATTCATCCAGCTATTGTTTTCCACCTCTGTTCTTAATTGATTTTAATATGGTTACCCCCTCAATAAATAAAGACTTCTAAAACTGGGTCAATGACATAAATAGAATCTGGTTTTCAAATATTTTCTTTCATACAGAGACTTTAAAAAAAGTTGCTGGACCCTTAGTGCCAGGTGTTCCCTTGGAGAGAGAGCTTCTATCTGTGGTCAAGCCATGTGGCTTAGGTCCGTTTAAATTTCCCCATCTGAAGAAGAAATTCATTTTTCAGGAATCACATATTCAGTACATACCTCTTTAAAAATTCTCTCTCCCTTTCTTCTGCCCCTGGAACTCATGGAAACCTTTTCATCCAATAACTAAAAGCATCCTGAAGACATTCAGTTTCTCTCCCTAGTGTTTTTACCTCAGCTCTTTCATCATTAACTTTTTTTTAATAACCCTGGTGGGAGCTCTTGTCTGAAAATAACTGAAACAACTTCAATCTACTGAGTGCTTATTATGTACCTAATGAAGGCTGGGCATTTTACTTACATGATCTCATTTTACAGATGAGGAAACTGAGGCTCAGACTGGTTTTGCAACTAGCTCAGGGTTGCAAAGATTGCATGTGGCTGCCTGGGACATAGACCCAGGTCTGTCAGACCTCAGTGTACACAAAGATACTCTAGGGATGATATTATTGGTTCTATGTCCTTACTGATTAAACAAGTCAAGTGCACTGCTCATGTACTTTCAATAACATGGTGATTGCAGAGTTTGTCTTTGGACCTAAATGCCTGGTCCCTGCCCCAGTGCAGGAAAATTGATGAAGAGATTAAAGCTATTTTAAATTTTGTAAAGACCTAAAGAATTTCTACATAGGGACACAGGAGGGCACTCTAACCTTCTCTCAGTTGAAGAAACTGTCTGTAATTCCATAGCTGAGCCTGATTCCCAGTGCTAGTTCTGCTATGATTACTTCCGTGAACCTGGGCTTCCAAACTTGTACTTGGAGTTCTGTTTCTTCATTTGCAAACTTAGGAAAGTGAGCGAAATGGCACCTAGGGTCTCTTCTATCTTAAGAATTGGATAATTCTACTTATTAACAGCTTATTAAAGGCATTTGTCACCCTATTTATGAAGGACTATTAATCACTGCAAAGAAATAACATTTTTCTTTCACACTTGCCATACTTAAACAGAAAATAGGCCTGTAAATTTTACTCATCATATTTGCAAAAAGCAAATCATTCCCAAGTCTAAAGTGGTATTTATTGCTTTTTGGCTCATCTGAGAATTTCGTCAAATTGCTGGAGACATTCTTTCTGCTTACACAGATTCTTAGGACCCATATTTCTGTTGGGCCTTAGGTCTGTCTTACAGTGATTAAATGCATTGGTCAATAGTTCACTTATTGTTTAGCATTTATGTGACAGTGCCCTTCACTTTAAAGGCTGGTGTTTCATTATTTTGTGGGTCATTTTAATGGAATTTATCATTGGGACTTCGAAAAAAAAAATTTATGGTTACCTAGTTTTGCTGGAATTTTTCACAGGGCAGGGTTTTTATTTTATTTTACTTTAGTTTTTCATTATTTAATTAATTAATTATTTATTTAGAGATGTAGTCTCGCTCTGTCGCCCAGGCTGGAGTGCAGTGGCGCGATCTTGGCTCACTGCAAGCTCCACCTCCTGGGTTCACGCCATTCTCCTGCCTCAGCCTCCCGAGTAGGGGGGACTACAGGCGCCCGCCACCCGGCTAATTTTTTTGTAGTTTTAGTAGAGATGGGGTTTCACCATGTTAGCCAGGATGGTCTCAATCTAGGGCAGGGTTATTTTAAGATTCATTTGATAAACTGAAGAATGACTGAGATACAGAGAAGCTTCTTAGCTAGTTCCCCTCGAAAACAAGAAGAGGTCTTTTCTCTTTCTTGTAAATAAAGGCCTAAGCTAGGTGTTCTGACAGAGGAAAGGGAAAAGGGAGGAGAGAAAATCCAGTAAGTAGCAGTTTAAATTACATGAAATGGTGGGCTTCAAGGGAATTTGTACATTACACCCAACGGAGAAAGTGAATGAAAACACACCCCACCCTTGAAGACCAGCGTTCTGAGAGCTTACACACCTGCTAAAGCCTCATGCTGGTCTTTCTGTGTAGAGGCAGAATAGAGGCCAGAAAGGTTTTTTTTCTGTGCCGGAGCCTCACTGGGTGATTACTACACAGACCACTTAAACCACTGGGCTGCTTTTGTTCTGAGTCAATAAAAAGCCTCCTAGATGTCTGGTCTTGAAAAAAAAAATGTAACTTGTTCAGCCAGAACAGGTCAGCATGTAGTCCTTCAAACATAACCATCCTCATGGGTGCTCATGCATTAGAGTCCCGACATGGGAGCAAATGGCCTCAGATGAAAAGAAAATTACCCTTTATTACAACCAACAAAAGAAACTAAAGTTACAACCCAACACTGGGTCAGTCTTCAACTCTATGAGTGTCTTTTATTCAAATGCAATTTAATGAATTGGGCATGACCTAATTTTTTACAATTCTGGTATTGTTATCAGGATTTTGGGGGGCAATCTGCTTAACCTCTCTGTGACTAAATTTCTTCATCTGTAAAATGGGGATAGTAGGAGTATCTACATCATTAATTTGTTATAAGAATTAATTGGCTTTATATAAATCAAACAGAGCAATATTGGTCTCCTAGGAAGTGCTCTATAAATGTTAAATAAGCAAGCTATTCTTCTTCTGTTTCTGTTATTATTATTATACTTGTTCTTATTCTTAAAGCCTTGAGGCATCTTGGAAGACTGCAATGCAGTTATAAGATTTTGTCTTACCTTAGGCATTACTACTTGCTTCCTGCCTATCCTAGTTTCTCCTTAACTAGAAATATAGATTTTTAAAATATCTGTTTTTTATGCTTAAATTCTTTGTAGATATATTTCAAGATTCCATGTCTCTCCCCTCCTCCTTCTTTCCCTCCACTTTTATCATAAGGTGCTCATTCTGACCAAGACAGCAAGTATACATAAATGACAAAACAGCTGTATACAGCGGAGATAAACAGTCTCAATGGGGTATACCACGTCCTATAATGGAAATGTTTACAGAGGTCATACCTCAGCTGAATTGTAACTGGACAGGCAAAGTGAAGGTGGGTTATTGGAAGGGAGGGTGTTCAAAGACTGGAATTATAACAGGGACAGTGCATTTTCTTTCACGGTTTTCTTCAAGCCCAAAATTGTCACTGGTTCCCTATAGTCTACAACACGAAGCATAAAGTGCTTAGCACAATGTCGAAAATCTCTCTCCAACTGGCTTGTCTGTCTTTCCTTACCTTTTCCATTTCCTTCTCCTGTCACTTCCACAGGTGACCATGGCAGCCCTTCTCTGCTTCCTGAAGGTGCCGTTGTTTTCTCATCTCTAATTTTGGGCGCTTGCTTCCCTGTCTCTGGAACGTCCTTCCCTCTTCATGTTGAAATCCTACCTGTCTCTCACAGCCAAGCTCACAGGTGCTCTTCTCCTGAGGCGGTTCCTTAACCCCATCTAGAAGTAACCTTTCCGTTTCCAGGTCCCAGCACAGTTTGCTTGTTTCTTTATCAAGGTACTCACCTCATTCTGCTTTTGTCTGAACTCTTGTATATCTCTGATAAGATCTATGAACTACATCTTGTTCATTTTTTCAAAATTTCCTACAGTAGCTATTATGATATTAGGTACATATTAGGTAATCAAAAGGATGTTTAATAATCATAGCTGTGTATATATATAAAACATTTATTTCATACTAGGTAATAATGTAATCACATTGTATATATTATCTTATTTAATTCTTAAGTAACTTTGTTGTGTAGCAAAAAATTTAAACCTTACCCAAAGAGAGGTATGGTCTTTGCCCTCAGTCCTTGGCAGGCAATTGCTTAAACCCTTGGAATGTCCTATCTGATCAAAGTATCTTTATTTACCTGAGAGCTTTGGGCCATAAGGGAAAGTCTAAGGATGTGAGTTATGGTGCAGGATTTGAGTCACATAGGTATGGGCTTAACCTCTGAAGGGGCTGGATACTTATGTCAGCCATGTGGAAGCCCAGAAGAGATTCTGGACACCAAAGCTCAGGTGAGCTTCCCTGGTTAGCAGTCCTTTGTGTGGTACTGTCACACATCAATACAAGGAAAGAAACACTGTCCATGGGGAGAGGACAACTGGAAGCTCCACATTTGGAAATATCCTGACCTTTGCCCCATGCACCTCTTCCTTTAGCTGATTTTGATCTGTAGCCTTTCATAGCAATAAACAGTAACTATGAGTATAACAACTTTCAATGAGTTCTGTCAATCTTCCTAGCAAATGATCAAACATAAGGCTGCTCTTAAGGCTCCCAAACCTGTAACTGGTGTCAGAGTGAGGGTGGTCTTCTGGTTTGTGCTTCCTTTAACTTTGCACTTGTGAAGTGGATATTATAATTATCTCAATTTTACAGATGAAAAAACTAAGAGACAGAGGGGTAAACCTTTTTACTAAATAAAGATCATGCAACTATTAATAGTAGCTAGGATTTGAGCCTACAACCTATACTCTGAACTACTTTTTCATAGTGCCTCCTGTGTGAATAACAAAGATAGAGAGAAGATAAAAGATGTAAGAAGAGGCTGGGCAGAGTGGCTCATGCCTGTAATCCCAGCACTTTGGGAGGCCAATGTGAGAGGATCCCTTGAGCTCAGGAGTTTGAGACCAGCCTGACCTGGTCTCTACTAGAAAAAAAAAAAAAAAAAAAAAATTAGCCAGGTGTGATGGCACGTGCCTGTAGTCTCAGCTACTCAGGAGGCTGAGATGGAGAACTGTTTGAGCCAGGAGGTCGAAGCTTCAGTGAGCCATGATCATGCCACTGTACTCCAGCCTGGGTGACAGAGCAACACCCTGTCTCCAAAAAAAAAAAAAGAAAAAGAAAAAAACCCATAAAGAACAGACACTACAATGAACATGTGTTCTTAAATGCTGAAGATGTTTAGGGTGGCTTTCATAGAAAAACATCTTGTATTCCGACTCAGTTATTCAATCTATACAAATATTACAATAAATTTAATATGAACAGATAATAATTTTGCATGTTAAAATATCTGAGGCCTAAGCTAAGAATATATTAATTTACAAAGTTATTAATACATATGAGAAGTATACCTTATGGTTATTGAATGTAGCAAAAGATTTGTCTAAGAAAACAAAAAACCATTAGAGTCCTTGGGGACAATCTTATCATCCCTTGCCTTTCCATTTTAATTACCATCATTAGTCTGTGAGCTCACCTGACCCCGTCAAGGAGACTGACCTGCTCTTTCCTCTGTGTTTCCATGGCAGTGAGTTGATATTTGATGAACTTAGGACATTGAGTGCTATTTATCTCCACATCTGTCTCTGCCACCTAAGTGTAAGCCTTTGAGGGCAGGATCATATCTAATTCATGCTTATGTCTCCATACTTAGTTTCTGGAATTTAGTAGGTACTGCATGCATCTATACAGAATAAACACAAGCACGAATACCTGAATAAACGGATGCTAAGAGAGTTGCCTAAAGCTGGTAGGCCTAGGTCTTCTGATCCTTTCCCAAACTTCTATTTGGTCCATCCAACATTAAACAGGTAGAGTTCCCTCTCTGCTCTTTTTCACCCCTTGTACCTGTTTACACCTAGCTCCATTTATCTCCCTTTGTCCTTCTAGCTTGAGTTATCTGGGTCAATGAAGAGGAATGTGTCAGAAAACATAGAGGACAAAATTAACCAGAAAGGATGACCAAAGGAACAACTATAATAAAATATTACATTGAATAATTTTAAAAGAAAGGTACCAGAGAATAGATTTCCTGCAACTTATGCCTGCATAAATCATATTCTAATAATATCTCTGTGGAGTCACCAATCTCACACTTCTGAATTAGGTCCTTGAGAAAAATGCAACATTTGTAGAGAACTTCACTCCACATTAACAAGTGGAGAAAGGCTGAGGCATCTTTAGGGTATACAAAATTAGTTATTATGAATCCAAGATTCCAGATGAGGGGGGCCATTTAGTAGTCCCTTGAACCAAAGATAACACCTTTAAACATTCTTCTCAACCTATCATACTTGTTTATTTTCCATGAGGCATGTGGGAGAGTATTCATAATAACCATCAAACTGCCTGCAAAATCAGAGAGCCATGTGGCCCATTTAATTTTTAATCAGTCGCCTATTAAATTCATAATTATCCACAATGCAACAAAGCAAATGTTTAAGGCAGAATACTTGGAAGCAGAGGATGTTGATCAACTTATTCTTTTTTATGTGCTGAGAAGCCGAGGGGCATCTCACTGTCTCCGAAGAGACAGCCTGGGAATTAAAAGAGTCAGTCTTGGTCTATCCCTGCAACTGGCTGGATGAGCTCAGAGATAACTGAAGTAAATCAGAGGTTTACAGGGCACTTTTTAGACCTGCAATACTTTCAAATGAAGTATCTATGTGTAAAACAAGTGCAACCAGACCTTCTCTAGTTGAAGTTTCTCCCCAACAGTCTCCACCCCTTGCCCTGAGGTGGCCAGAGGGGCACCAAAGGGGTACCAAACCTTCCCTGCTCCGCAAGGCACAATGAGCATTCCATTGCCCAAGGTACTCTCCAAGTTAGCTCCAACATCCTATGATTTATGTGAGTCAAAGGATTTTTAATCCCATGTCGGGGGTGGGGGTGCATTTTAAAGCTCTCTACACAGGGAGGGGTACCTATTCTCTTTTGAAAGATTTTCTCTTCTTCCATTGTCCAATAGACCCCAATCCCTACTCCAAATAAGATACTGTAGATAATCCATTCACAAGAAATCCTCCTATTCTGCTACCGTGCAACCTGCTCTGTCTCCAAATAGATGGCATCACCTTTGTATGAAGTAACCCCTTGCAAGGGGCACTTGGTCATTCCCTAATAAGCCTTCTCAGCTCTGAGATAACCATATTTGCTTTAAAAACCTCTTTGGAAGCACAGAAGAAAGAACAATAATAAGCTTTAGGAAAAGCCAGAAAAATGTTTAGGCTAGGAGAAAAAGTTACATTAAATGAACTATTCTACTGTAAAATTCTCCTGCTTTTATTGAGTCTATTGGTGCAACCCGAGATGTCCATGTATGAAATAAATCGTGTTTGATGATTGTGGCAACTGAAAGTTTCCATTTCACAGTTGGTTTATGGTATAGTATACAGAAGCTAACTCCTACGCTCGTGCCCAACCTGCCAAGAGACAATTCATACAGAATAGGCAGAACACTGGACACTAGACGAACACGAAGGGGCACCTCTCTGGGACTAGAAACTCGACAAATTTTCTAAAAGAAGTACAATCTTAGTTCAAATCTAAAAGACATAATCTAAAAAATGAGGTATCAGCTTTAAATGGAAACCATCTGATATTGGATATAATAGCAGCTGTGGGTGAGGGTAGAAGATTGGGCAAATTGTGAAATGTGAAGATTTAGCTCTGAAACCATCTCCACTGTGTGCCACCTGTGCCCTTCTCCCAATTCTGAAATGTCCCACAGGTGCGTCAAATTCAGCCTGCTCCAGACTAAGCACCTGCTTCCTTCCACCACCTCTAAACCTGCTCCTTCTCTTTTATCCATATTCCTGGGAATGCCACCAACTTCCTCTCACCCAAGCCCACTGCACCTTCTCTTTTGCCCTCCAATTAATTGCCAAGTCCTGCTGACACTTCCTCCTAAATAGCTCCTAAGTCTGTTCTCTTTTTCTTTGTCCATGTTGTCACCCTCCTCCTCAAGTCAGGGTCACCTCCCGCTTGGATGACCTCAGCAACCTAATTGGTCCCCTTGGTTACAGTACTTCCTGGTTCTCATATATTTTGTGCTGCAGCGAGAGTGATCGTTCTAAAACACAAAGTGGACCTTGTGATTTGCACGCTTAAAATGCTTAAAACCCTTCCCACTCCTATTCAAGTAAAATTAGTTAACTCTTTTTTTTTTTTTTTTTTTTTTTAAAGATGGAGTCTTGCTCTGTCGCCCAGGCTGGAGCACAGTGGCACGATCTCGGCTCTCTGCAACCTCCACCTCCTGGGTTCAAGTGATTCTCCTGCCTCAGTCTCCCAGGTAGCTGGGATTACAGGCGCCCACCACCATGCCTGGCTAATATTTGTATTTTTAGTAGAGACGGGATTTCACCATGTTGGCCAGGCTAGTCTCAAACTCCTGACCTCAAGTCATCCACCAGCCTCGGCTTTCTAAAGTGCAGGTATTACAGGCATGAGACACTGTACCCAGCCTGAAGTTAGATAACTTTAACATGGCCTTTTTTTTTTTTTTTTTTTTGAGACGGAGTCTCACTCTGTCACCAAGCTGGAGTGCAATGGCGCGATCTCGGCTCATTGCAACCTCTGCCTTCTGGGTTCAGGTGATTCTCCTGTCTCAGCCTCCCAAGTAGCTGGTACTACAGGCACATGCCACCACGCCCAGCTAATTTTTGTATTTTTAGTAGAGATGGAGTTTCACCATGTTGGCCAGGCTGGTCTCGATCTCCTTACCTTGTGATCTGCCTGCCTTGGCCTCCCAAATTTCTGGGATTACAGGCGTGAGCCACTGCGCCCGGCCTAACATGGCTTTTAAGACCTCTAAGTATGTTGCCACTTTACTCCCTGACATTCTCCTCCTTGTAACCCACAGTACAACCATAATAAACTATTTTGGTTTGTTAAATGCGCCATTCCCTCTCTTCAAGATTCTCACCTGTTTGATTTCCCCTTCTAGAGCATCCTTACTCTGTCTGTCTTATCCTGAGGGCTAATTTCTGTGTATTTTTCAGAGTTTAGTTTATTCATAATTTCCTCCAGGAGGCCTCCCTAGTCTTGTTAAGATGCCCTTGCCATACGCTTCTTCCAGCAGTAATGTATACCTCTCCAGTCATCCTACATAGCATATTGTGTTATAACTGCTTGATTAAATGTCCATTTCTCCAACTAGACTGTCAGCTCTCTGAAGGCAAGGACCATGTCTATATTGATCATCACTGAATCACCAGTGCCTAGGAGAGAGTCCAGTATATGGAAGAAAATTAACATACATGTTGAATAGAGTAAAAGAAACAATGAGTTTCTCATCTTAACCCACAGTATCCATAATAACTGCTGGATCATTTTGTTTCACTTCACTCTTATGCAGTTATTTTAGGGGGGGCTTTCCACCCATTTCTGACTAACTCTTTCAATGGCTGCTTTTTGCCATCAGGATGACATTCAATCTTGGCATGGGCATATAAGGCTCATTAGGATCTAGTTCTTGCCTACTTTTCCAGCCTCACATCTATTCCTTTCTTTAAATAAAATCCGTGCTCTAACCACACCAGACTGGTTGGCTTTGCTTAAGGTCACCATGCTGTCTGACTCCTTAGTCCCCTCTGCACTGTGACATCTGGCTTTCTACTCCTCACTATTTATATTTCAACCCAAGGGTGCTCTTGGAAGTCCAACCAACCAAGCTTTTCTCCTACTACCAGTAACAGAATTGGGTATTGGTTTTCTGAGTGTTACAGACCCCATGCATTTTCTCTATCATGTTTGAATTTTGGCTTTCTTCTAAGGTCATATTTTCATGAAGAGCAGGGAGAAGAATCTTGCTGATCTGCGTGATCACCTGATTTAACACAGTACTTGGCACAAAAGGGCATTCAGTAAATACCTTTTGAGTTAATGATTTTCCTTTAAATGAATACAATTTTTTAAATATAGGCAATGAGAACCAAAAGAAGCAAAAGGAGTAAGCAGGCACTGATGTATATTTTTAGCCAAATTAACACAACACACTCATATAATTCTTGTGAGGATCCATATGGACACCTACTGCCAAGATGATCACCTACACTCAAACCTGGGGAGGGTGGACGAGAACTGTTTACACCTTTCTTTGTTTGGCATTTATTTAGGGAGGGGTGTATCTGGTTTCAATTGCACTTTAAAAATAATGCTTTTCATATATAAGCCTTCAAATCATACATGTTCCTAAAATATTCATCTCAGTCTGACAGGGCCTAGGAATTTTTCAGTTCCACCATTACTGCAGACTGCTGCCGCACTCCAAGACATTTGCATTATAGCACACAAATGGGTACTATTTTTTCCTTTATTTTCATCTTGACAGGTCTGAACAGAAATAAAAATACTGATAGAATATTCTCTAAGAAGAAATGATACTTTACAGCTGACAGTTCTAGAGTAATTGGACATTAACAAAAAAAACCCCAACTTGTTATTTTCTTAGAAAATTTTAGCTGCTTAGTAGACAATGAATCCACAGAAGACTGCCTGTGTTTCATAGATCATATAACCTAGATATCCCCCTTAGAGCAATGCAGACCTCTGTAGCTCAACCTGTTTTATCCTGAAGTTACCTAGAGACCTACTAATACAATCCTCCCATGTACTTTGATCCTCACAGTGTTCAGTAATATAATCCAAATTCCTGTCGATGTTTCACAACACAAGAGAGGTGGAAGACTCCTGCTTAACCACAAATGTAAATACTAAAACAAATTTAGCCACAGATCTCCTCCACCTAAATTTGGTTCTTGATGCGTGTTCAAATTCTTTTCACACACACAAACACACCCACCTATTACAATGTCTACAAATAATCCCTCCTCTGCAGGCCTAGTTTGAAACTCTAACTGGGGTTAGTCAGCATTGGCAAAGTGGTGTGCGATTTTCCCAAAGTTGCAGGACGCTAAAGCACTTCACTAGCATTACCTTTAGTGTGCCTGTGCTCCTAAGTTCCTAGAGGCAGGAGAGAAATGTAGAAGCTACCTGTCAACCTAGCGGAGGTCAGGTCAGATCACATGTTAGAAACCAACTCCTCAGCTTCAGAAACATGTCTGAGAGAGGAGCTTGCAGGTGGAAGCAGCACGCTCCAAGGGTCTGAAGTGTCAGTGGGTGTGTTTTGCAAGATATTTATGACGGGTGAACGATAGCAAGTATTGAGATTTGGGCCCAGTGGAGGTTGAGGCTGAGGCTAACATCACAGCTAAGTATCTGTGCATGTGTGTGTGTTGGGTAATGGGTGGTGTATGTGTGTTGCATGTATAAGTGACGTATGTGTTTGGAGGGATGATGAAGCTATTATTCCAATAGCTGGGGGAAGGAATTATAAAATATGTATAAGGATTTGTTCAAAGAAAAGCATTTTGTAACATTCCCACTCTCGAGCTAGGAACAAAATGACTGGGTTAGGAAGGCAAGTGATGAGGAAACGAGGAGAGCAGAAAAAAAGCTAAACAACATGCTTCTGTCACAGAGGGCTGAGTTTTTCCCAAAGGCTCTGGATATCTGGGGATGACAAAGTCTGACAGCTGAATTTGGGATGGGACAGGACAGAGTAAATAACTAAAGAAAGTTTTCTGGCATCTTGATCAGCCACCCCATATTGCATCTAAGACATCCTTGGCACTCACAGCCTGAGCAACCCTCTGTATATCCTTCCCTTAACTTTAAAGCTTCCTTTGCAGGGCAACCATTCAAGTTACCCTAATCTGATCAGACAAAGAACACTGAGTCAGAGACAGTTTAATTGGACAGTCAGCTCTGTAACTAGATTGTAAATTACCTGAGGGTATGAACTGCATTTTACACCTCTTTTTTGTTGTCCATTCCAGGCACAGGCTTTCAATAAATGAATGTTCTGATTGATTTTTTTTAAAAAAGATACATAGTAACAATTGTTATTATTATATAGTGCTTATTTTGTGACAGAAAGCATACTATATGAATGAATTTATTTCTCACACTAAGAAAATGAGGTGGTGCATAGATTACCTCTGTGTTACAGAGAAGGACACTGAAGCACAGAGAGGTTAAGTAATTTGTCCAAAGTCACAGGGCTTGTAAAGGGCAGAGTCTGTATTTAAATCCACATAGTCTGGCTGTAGCATTCATACTCTTAACCAATCCATGATCTTTCTTTTTATAGACATGTGTGATTCTGGAAATCTTTGTGGCTTTTGTGATTTGCGGGAGGACAGAGGGCTAGAGAAATGATGAGCTTTTTTAGGAGTGAAACCTACTAATGAAACCACCACAGTCATAGCATCTTTTTATTTTTCACTGTGGCCACCCAGAGGGGGGAAAAGCAAAACAAAACAAAAATAAACTATCCTCATTTAAGAGACCATTTTGGTCTCGTATGATTTTTTTTTTTTTTCATGATTGAGTCAGCCTTGGTAGATTCAGCTTGGTCCCTGGTTTCCCACAACCTCAAATCCTGTAGAAGAATGGATTTGTTTTAGGCCAACTCATGGTTCATGCTATCCTCAGAGTAGAGCCAAACAAAACTTCTTGTTATACAATTTATTTTGTGCCCTTTTGGGGTGGTCCCCAAATCTCCTTCGGATATGCCAGATCTGGTTCAACTTTCAGAAGCAATATCTGAGTAATGACTCCATCCTGCTCCACTCAGGGATTTTGTCTCCATGTCACACATGTGGGAAGAGGGTGTGGGGCCACAGGAGGAAGACCTATAGAAATCACCAAGTGCTCAAGGGCAAAACTGCTAGGAAAAGGACAGGATTCCAGAAAGGCAGAAAAGAAGAGAAGGGAATGATCACTAGCAACATGAGAACAGAGAATCGTCTGGGAATCGGAGAGCAGTGAGCAGCACCTGTGGAAGGGTTGATCCTGGCAAGGGAAGACCGGGGACCAGGTCAGATCAGTGGAAAGAAAGCAAAGAGGGGAGCAAGAAATGAGATCTGGGAGAGGCAGCAGCCAGGCAGCAAAGATGAAAAGCTCTAATCTGACAAGGGAAGAAGGAAGGCAGGAGGGATGTTGGGTGAAAGAATTGCTCCTAGAACAGAAGTTACACAAGGCCTCTTCTTCTGACTCTTGTGACCATTTCAGCCTTAAAATTTTCATTTCTAATGGGGCTTAGTGATGAGCCTTATCAAGCCTAATCTTCAGGAATATTACGTGCAATAACAAGAAATGGATTGGAAAATCTTCATATGGTTTCATGTGGTTATTTGTGAAAGCTGAACTTAACCAATCTCTAGCTCCCATCACAATGAAAAACAATGGTGGCTGCAAACCATGTTTCTAGCATTCTTACTCCATACTTTCCATACTTTCAATTATTCACTCAACTGTTACCAATGGGCTGCTCTGTTACCTTCTACTGGGATTTAGGATTATAAAGTGAAATAAGATATTTTCTGTCAGCAAGTTGTTCACATGGGAAAAACATACACTTAAAAATAACAATGTGTTGAGAAGTACTCTGACAAAGAAACTATAACAGGGATATGGAGGGACCAGAGAGGGTGTCCTCTAGCCATTTCCCTCATATACCCCCATTTACCCCCATACACCCCCATCCACCTGGAAAGTCTCCTTCCCAACCCTAACTCTCAACCCATATCCCTTGAAGTCCTGACCATTCCTCACATTATAGATCAAATGCTATTTTCTCAACAAGGTAGTTCCTAATCTCAGAAGGTGGAATTAATCTTTCCATTCTGTGTGCCTCTGTAACATGTTATTTATATCTCTGGTGTAAAATTTATTCTAATTAGTTCTTTTTAAAAAAACTATGTATGATGAAGGTAGATATAGATAGATAGATAGATAGATAGATAGATAGATAGATATCTATGGAGGTTTCTTAAAGTGCAGTTAGGGTCTGGTGAGGTAAAAGTTCATTTACATCAAGTAATCTACAGCCCCCTTTAAGAGGCTAAAGTGAATAGACCCTGCTGCATTCTGGCAATTGTGAAACCTTGTTTGTACATTTTCTTGTTTTGAAGAGGCATAAAAGAAATAGCCTTTAGACCTAAAATGACCCAGTCATTCCTTCCAGCTCTTTCTACATTGGACAAAGAACAGGGAACAAAATAAAACAAAACAAAACAAAACAAAACTCAAATTAGTCACATAATTTTTAATCTGGAAAGGACTCTATATTTCATTTAACCCAATATCTTAATTACAAATAAAGAAACTATATTCTGAGAAATTTAGATACTTATTCAATATTACACAGCAAGAATCAACGATAAATTTTGCAATCCTTAAGTTTGAGGCTCTTCCCAATAGAACCTTCCCAAAATGTAAACCAAGCAGTTTACCTTTAATAAGAAAGAAAGTGTTTTTTTAAAAAATGGGACAGCATTAAAATGTACAGAGAAAAAAAAATTCATTGAAAAGCAGTATACATTATAGAGAAATGTCTTCCCATTAGTCCATTTGTCCACAGAGAACATCATGCTTTCACAAACATCAGTGAAAATGTTTGTAGAGTTTAAAGCTTTAATTTAAAAATCTGTCCTTTATGATGTCTGGATCCTTTATCCTTCAGACCTCAAATGATTCTATACAGTTAGCAATAAGAATTATTTTGAGGTTCTTCTCCATGATATTTTAGTATGTTTGGTGGTAGTGGCCATTAACAGGTGTTCTTAACAGTTGCGGAAGTAAAATAATACATCAAGGCTCTGTTGAGAGGTGCACATTTACACATGTTCTCTCCCATCATGACTTAGGCAAAGGCAGCAGGTGCACTCAAATGTGACACAGTTTACTCCATCTCAGTCCTGCTATTATTGCCAGAGGGCTTGTCTTTTCCCTGCCCTTTCCCACGTCCCCCTGCCCCATCGCCATCCTGATAGATCTGACCCAGTCCTATAGACACCCCAGATTGGGCATGTGGGTGTGCACACACCCACACACACCAGGTTGAAGCACTAAAATTGAATTTAAAACTTACTGGGTTCCAATGCTAAACAGGCATATGTATATATAATATGTATATATGTACATGTGGATAGGTACATAAAATATGTATTTATCTACCTATATATTCAAAGTGATAATCCCTTAGATAAATACCACTCGCTTTTAAAAATTCTTTCATTCACTGCACAGGATGGTCTGAAGAAACTGGCTTTTAGTTAGAGACTACATCCACTGCTCTGCCATTCCCAAGGACCCCTCAGGGGCACAGAGACAGTACCTCAGTTTTGCAGCTACATAGGGGTTTAAATACAACTTCTACCACTTCCTATTTGTGTGATCTTGAGAAAATCACTTAACCTCTTTGAACAATAATTTCCTTAATTCTAAACTGAGGATGTTAATACCTACTTCATGAAGTTAGGAGGACTGGAGGTATTGTATGCCAATGGGTGCTGCATGGTAGTGCTCAGTACATAATAGCTATTATGATGCAGATGATGATAAGAGGGAAGAGTTAAAGAGGAAATGGGGGACGATCATGGCCCCCATTTCCCAAATGCCTTCTATATTTCGGGATTTCTCAGCAAGGATTGGTAGAACTTGACTGCTAGCCTTTATCTGGTGAATATGAAGCTCGAGGTAGAGGAAAGAGAACTAGTAGGGGGAAGTCCATGAATGGCTAGCATTTAATGTTATTTTCTTGTCTTGGGCCTACACATACATACACTTAATGTCCCTTCCAGTGCTGAGGAAACGGCATTTCACAGTAGTGAATTCAGCATCTTTTGAGGAATCAAAGCCATTTTTTTTTCTTTTTGCTTAGCAGGACCGGACTGCACAAAGCTGGGTGAAAGAATTCACGTGATCTCCATGGTGGCTAATTATACAATTTCCAGTTTCAACAGCAGGTCCCAGCTATTTGCTCCCCCGCTACCCCAGCAATTCTAGTAACTGTGAGCTATCCTATGGATCACAGAACAAATGCCCAGCTCCTTTCTACAGTCATGGGGTCAGAGTACACAGCCAACCCACTAGCAGAGCTGGTGTTGTGGTTTGAGCCATCCAAAGTACAAGGAAGGAGGAAGCCCCAACCTACCCCGGACATGCCCTGAATGACACAGCCGTTTAGGGCCTGCCTAAGATGCCATTCTGTTTGCAAACACATACTACCTGCCGTATCACTCAACAAAATAATTCCATCAGAAGGCCTGAAGGCAAATGACTAATGTTAAAAGTGGCCCATGCATCATTTCAGTGACAACTCCACAGGCGCCAATTAAACATGGAAAAGACCTGTTCTGAAGCATGCCCATCTGGCATTTCCCAAGGAGCTGTAGTCAATGGCTGATAAAACATACGTGATCATAACTATAAAGAAATTTCGCAGCCCTCTCCTTGCTCAAAAGCAACCGGGGCCCATGAGGACAATCAACCTGGAAGACACCCAAAAGATGAGGTGAGTAAAGAAAAGCCTGCATCTGAAGCCAGCACTGCTCTTCCTTGTGCACAGAAAGCAAAGATCGGGAGTTGCATGTGGTCATATTTTCAGCCACCAAAAACAAACAAAAAAACCAACCAAACCTCAAAAAAGCCCAGACGGGTCTAGGGAATGCTTGGGAGTTTGTCTGGTAGTCTATGGTAAACTTCAATTGTTATGTCTCTGAGTGAAAGAAAGGATGGGCAGTAGTCCATCCCCTGCTTCTAGGAGTGCTTTCCAGTATCCCCATTGTAGGACCTGCTCAGCACACCAGGCCAAACTCACTGTCCAAATATCCTTCCCTAGAACCATACAATAACCACCTTCTGAGTGGAAGGAAGAGGACACACTTAACAAATGAAGTCAAGGCATAAAACCTCCAGCAGAGAGACAGTGGCTGGAGCAGAAATGCTTTTCAAGGCTGCAGTTCTAAATCAGTCAGGCAGACACCTGTATACATACATACATAGAGAGACAAAGCTTCAAACACCACCACCTCCTCACACCTAATGACTGCCTGTGATGAGAGTTTGCATTCTCTATTCTGGCTTTTCTAACAACAAAAAATGTGTCTTTATACTCAGTTCTGATTCTGAACCTATTCTCTAATGCTTATCCATTTTTTGTTTTTCCAATACACAAGGTCAGATAAATGAGAAATAAAATATTTTTCAGTTTTAATTTTGATCCAGATCTAAATTATTTGTCACTTTTAATTCATTACCTTTGATTTCCCCTTCAAGTGATTTAAGTCAATGCACCCCTCACATACACATAACAACAGTAAGAAGGATAATATTCTTAGATTGGGGCTAGCAAATATAAGCAAAACAAACAAACAAACAAACAAATAAAAAACCCACAAGCAAAAACAACGATGCTTCCGTTTTCATGAGTCCTTTTACCAATGATGCAGTGTACTGAAATCTCTTCAAAGCAGTTGCTTCAGTGTTAAGTTTTTGGTTCGAAAATAAAAAGGGGTCACTGACAATTAATTTCTCAGCACAATAGAAAAGCAACCCAACCCCTTAACAACACTAAAATGGCAGAATTAAACACAGTGGGAACAAGTAGGAATAGACGAATACCTGGGATTGCCAGATTGGAAAGGGGGAGGTTGTGGAGGTGAGGGGGGAGCGAGGCCATCCAGTCGGCATTGCAGACCTCCGATGATGTCTTTGTCCCGCTGGGGTTGGGAGAGCAGATGGTCCCCATTCTGAGTTTCCTCCTAGCCTTCCTAACTGCTAGCATCCCTGTTGTTAACAAACTGGCCAGTCTCAGCCCAGTGCCACTCACTCAGTGATCATCACTTCTCCGGCTCTGTGGACGTTTCAGGGCGACGCTTGCCACGCCAGCCTTTCCAAAATGCCTTTCTGGCTGGGAGACGGGGCAAACAGATGGATCCCTACCCACTAGCACCCGCAGTCCCCACTCTCCCCGGCCCAGCCTCTGCTCCACTCCCTTAATCTGCTCAGTCCCAGCTCCGTTAAACTTCTTACGTTCCCCTCTGGAGATGGGGGAAGGTAGGCCCCTACAGATAAATCTTACAGAAACGGAAAGTCCGAGGAGTAGCCACACCCGGAGCCACTCACAAGACAGGTGCCCACCCAGTGTACAGACATGCCTGCCGGTCCATACACATGTGGCGCCCGGGCGCGCCGGCTCTAACCTGATTTATGTTTCTATATGTGTCACTGGGCTGGTACACAAGCTGGGCCTGCCTGCTACTCACTCCCCCGCTTCTCTGCACAGACGCCCCCTGCCCTGTGGCTTCCTGAAAGACACACAGAAGTGCAGCCGGCAGCACCCCGACTCCCGGCAGCCCCTCCCCGCACTGCCGGGCAGATTTGCCGGGCTAGGCGGCCCGTGATTGGCCGCTGGCGGAGCGCGCTCCGATTGGCCAGCGCCCTCCGGGCTGCCCCTCTGTCCCGCTCCCACGCCTCCCCTGCTCCCCAGTCTCCTCCCTTCGTTACTCCTGCCTTCCTGTGTGTGTGTGTGTAGGCAGAACCCGCGGCAGCGGCTGCATTCGTGGAAACTTGCAGGCTTCGGCCAGTCGGTCCTCAGATAGGTCCTCTTTCCTCCAGCCCCTCACACAGTCAGCACTCAGATGTTCACACACGGAAAGGGTTACGTTTTCCGTAAACCACAGAAGCAGCAGAAATATGATAGGTAAGAGGCCCAGAAAGGTGTTGTATCTCATATTTGGATGACAACATCTAGGATGGTTTGTGTTTCAGGCATTACATAATTAAGCTTCACCTACACATTACTAGGCAGTAGTCCCGTGCAGTTATTACCGTTTTACAGAGGAGGCAATAATGAAACATCTTTGTATTGTCCTGTTGTTTAGAACCTTTTTTTCAAATTCCTTGTCCCATTTGCTCTTCACAGTACCCCACCAGGCAGGGAGGGTTGCTGATACAATTCCCTTTAGTAGATGAAATGAAAGTCTGGAAGCATTCAGGGAGCTGAATGTGGTGGCACTATTGGAAATCCCATTTTGGAACGAGTCTCGCTAGTATGGAGGCTCGTAGGCATACAAACCCATTTCCCTGCTTTCTGCAGTGTTCCCTACTCCTTCAAATGGTACTTTTCCGTGACGGAAAACTATGAGGTCTCTGCTGGTCTGAGGACTTTGCACATGAAAATCACAGGGACATCCTGGCAAACAGACAAATCAAGAAAAGTACTCTGGGCTTGATGGTAGGGTTCCGGAGGGCTTGATGGTAGGGTTCCAGATACTCGATGATAGTGTTCCGGAGGGACTCAGGCCAGACAGGTCCTCAGTAACTCAGGAGGACCTTATGGGAAAAGAAAGCGGTTGCCTGAGCTAAGGCAAGATTGAAGGCTCATATACAGATCTGTAGGTCAGCTAACATTTAATCACCAAATGGCCCCACCTTATCTCCTGGGCCCCAAAGCACCTTTCCATACACATAACTCCTGCTGCGTAGTGGCCCCCTTTTGACATCTTATTAACATTTCCTTTTCCAGGCTATTCTTAACATTCATTTAAACCTGCTTTGCTACATAATATTCCCAGTTTTTCTGTTTTGTTTGTTCGGTTTGGTCTGGGGGATTGTCACTTGTATGTCAAGAAGGTGTGTTATATTTTTCGTTTATCTTCTAATACTTACAGGGCACTTCAGTATAAACATAGTATTCTTTGTTTTTAAGTATACCACAGGATATTGGGAATATGTCACCTAGCTGTTTGCATCAACAATGTTTCTGGGTTTTTTCCTCCCACCCACTCTCCTAGAAAAATCACTCTGTGAAGTAATATCTTAAGATTTATTTTTGAAGTGACAGCTTTCAGGGCTTCCCCTTCAGCCTAAAATTTCCAAACATAAAACTTTATGGAAACTGTCTAAAGCAAACACAGTGTATTCTTTAGTCTCTACTGTGAAATGTTAATTTTAGTGCCTTTTTTCCCCTTATTTTTCAACTGTTAACCAAAGGAATGAGTGATATTTAGAATGCATCAAATTTGGCTGGGCGCGGTGGCTCACGCCTGTTATCCCAGCACTTTGGGAGGCGGAGAACGGCGGATGACGGGGTCAAGATATCCAGACCATCCTGGCAAACATGGTGAAACCCCGTCACTACTAAAAATACAAAAATTAGCTGGCTGTGGTGGTGCGCGCCTGTAGCCCCAGCTACTCGGGAGGCTGAGGCAGGAGAATCGCCAGAACCCAGGAAGTGGAGGTTGCAGTGAGCCGAGATCTGCCACTGCACTCCAGCTTGGCGACAGAGCGAGACTCCATCTCAAAAAAGAAAAAAGAAAAAAGAAAAAAAGCATCAAATTTTAGACACTTAGCGACATCACTGAGTGAGAACTTGAAAGCAAGTAGAACCACTTCAGAATGAGATGATTTGCACCTCTCTGAAATTGGCTTATAAATTTACAGCTACTTGATTTGCCCAAGAAAACAATTCAAAAGGAGGGCAACACTTTTCCCATATATTCCTGAGTCAGTCCTGGGAAAAATCTAGCAAATGAAAACACAGTGTCTAGTACAGTACTTGGCATATAGCAGGTACTTAATATTTATTGGAAGGAGGGAGATGCTTGGTTAAAGCTCTTGATAAATGTCATGCTCTGCTGGGCTCTAAGTAGTGTCTTAGAGCAGTGCTTTTCAGACATTAATATGTAAATCAATCATATTATGATTAAATCAATTTGAGATGGACCTGATATTCGAAATATTCAACAAGCTTCTAGCCAATGCAGATACTCCTGGCCCAGACTACACTTTGTGAGTAGCAAGGCCTTAGAGAACAGGCTCATGTTTGATAGGTAGGATACGCAGTGCTTTTCTCTCTTTTCCAAGATTTTATAATGTTTTTACATAACTTTTATAATCATACAATAAATGTGCTTAAAAAAACTCAGCTAACAATCTCTAAGATAGTCTTTTTTAAAATCCTATTATGTCATGGAAACCAAATTACCAGTGAGATTTTTCTACGATGCCATAGGTGTATAGGGAAAAATATTTTTAAAATAAAAATTAATATTTAGAGTTTGGATAGTTAATATTTTTATACATACTATATTATGACATCAAAAGAAGAGACCTCAATTAACAGGAGGACTGAAATTTTGAAGTAAGTAAATTTTAATGAATAATTACAAGCAAACGGAGTGCTTTTTGTGTATAAATCATTCTGGTAGGTCCTAGGAGTAGAAGAAAAGTGAAATGATCCTTAGGTAATATATAATCCAGTAGAAAAGAGAGTCAGATATGTGAATTATGCATCATAATATCAGGCAGAATGAAGGGATAACAGAGACACACAAGTGGAGGATAATAAAGAGGTATATATTTTGATGGAGGAAGAGCCAAGGGATGCACCATTAGAGGATGAAGTATTCAAACCAGGTCTTGAATTCTGAGAAAAGTTTCTGCCCATGGAAAATGGGTGGAGGATTTTGGCATGGGAGAGGCATATGTAACTTGGAAAACAGAGGCAAAGCTATGACAATGAATGATAGATGTGAGAAACAGAAAATATACTAGAGTGACATATGAGAGAAGTGGGAAATATAGTTCATTTACTCTCATTTAATCCTCACATGAGCCCCATGAATTAGGCACTCTTATTGTTCCCATTTTACAAAGGATACTGAGGCTTAGTGGCTACATAACCCTGTCCAAGATCTCATGGCTAGTGAGTTGCATAGCTGTGACTCCAAGTCTCTTGATCATTGTGTCAAGGGCTTCCCATTACATGTTACCTGTTATTGTAAACCTAGTAAAGGCTGTTTATGACCAAAGCATATTAAAGAGTTGCACTTTTTTTTCTATTGACAAAAATGGCCACTGCAGGTTGTTGAGAAAGGGAGGAAAATGATTCACATTGTACTTTAGGAAGGTAACTATGGCAGAATGGAGAATGCTTGGGGAAATGTCCAATTTCCAATGTCCAGTGATATGTCTTTCAGATAAATCACTGAAACCAATTATCTAAGCCATGAAAAGTGAGAAAAAATGCAAAGACCTGGCACATAGAGACTAAATGCATGGCCTTTCTTAACTCTGATGCTTGCCTTCCCAACCCCACTTCTCACCCCAAGGACCTGTAATTCTAAGGCCTGAGTGGGTAGCTTCCCTACCTCTTAAATTATTTTTCATTACTTGAACACCTCATCAAACTGTTCATCCATTTTTATTAAACACAACCAATCTCATTTATGTAAATACATATACAAATTTCTTTTCTGGAAATTTTTTCTCCGTTACGCTCTTAGTTCCCCAGCCATTCCCCATTCTGTCATAATCATCTTCCTAAAATACAATGTGAATAATTTTGCTCCCCTTCTCAAAAACCTGAAGTGGCCTCTCTTGTAAATATTAAAAAATTTTCCAAGCTCTTTAATATGCTTTATTCATAAACAGCCCTTACCAGGTTTACAATAATAATAGGTGACATGTAATGGTAAAGACCCTTCTGGATTCCTGAAGAGCTGACTACAGCCTTTGCCCTCTATTTGGAGACTCCATTATTGTTTGAAATGTCTGTACTTTACAAGTAGTTTGTTTTGTTTGGATTCATACGATAAATGAGTAGTGAGGATCCCAGATAAAGCACCAAAACAGCTTGCCGTTCAGGCATGTGTAGTTGGTAGGATAAGCTGGTCTGATTTTACTTGATTAAAGGCACCCAAAAAGCCTTGGAGGAAGCATATTGATTTAATGATATTGGGACCAGGGCTGTCCCCGGTCCCCAGAGCTAAGCCTCAGGACTGTCTTACTTCCCAGGCTGTGTGCTAGGTGGGGAAGGGACAGACCCCAAGCAGAATCAGAACACAGGCATGTATTTGGTCTAGGGATATTGCCTAGAGGGGAGTGAGGTTATATGATGCTTTGAGTTCCACAGTGATGTGTCACACACAATTTTTTTTTTCTGTCTGGGGAGTGGGGTGGCTGGAAGGGGAATAAGGGTGAAATGAGGAGCCAAGTAAATGAAAGATGGGATGGAGTAGAAGCTGCTTTGCTTTATGGCCTCGTGCCGGTAGAGTTTATTCCTATTCATTCCCAACCTTATTCACCCAGCTCAAGCCAAAACACTGTATGATAACGATCAGAGGAGAATAAGGAGATGCAACCAACATAGGTGGTGCTGGGACATGACGACAGCAGCAGCAATTACCTCCAGGAAGAGTGACATCATTGTAGCAACTGGGGATCTTCAGGAGCCTCCAAGGAAATGGAGACACTGAGGTACACACTTGTGGACACATGATACACCTTACACATTCCTGACATCAGAAGACAGAAGATTGGGATCCAGTTATTTTGTTGATTGGGTTAGAGCCAGAGACCATTGTTTTGTCGTTGTTACTGTGACCCATTCCCAGATTATACCCAACTGGTGTGTCCTTGAGAAACTGGGTAGAAGAGAAAAAAGAGCTTAAGCAGGAAGTAGTGTTGTCTATATTATCTCACGCCCACTTGGTATTTATGGCCCACAACTGGAATTCTGTAATGAGACAAGAGTGAATGGCAGCAATGGCCATAATATTGCTTCTCCCAGATTTGAAAGCTTGATGTTCAGGAAGACCCTAAGAGCCTCTGTGCCTTTTAAATTTATTGGATATTAAGTTTTTCTGGTATGCTTTGAGAAAATTTCCTTTAACAATAGTGGTTACTATATACTTTTGAGAGGAGCCACTGACAAGTGTGATGATTGTAAAATTTATTTTAATATCCATTCATTTCCGTCTACCACATCACATTCCAGAATCCTCTTCCATTTATCCTTCCCACGCCACCTCCAACCCCTGAAAAGGTAATTGAGAGGAAATAAAGGGCTCAGAGCCTTCATTTTCTAGCTAGTTAGCTGCAAAGCCCCTGATTTAAGATGTTATAGAGCCACCTGCTGGTAATCAAGGCTCACTTCAGACACACATAATATTTTCTTTCAGTGTCAATTATCCTAAAAATGTCTGTAGATCACCAGCAACAGGAACAACTAGGAGTTTATGCAATATACAGATTTCTGGATCAAATGCCAGTCCTCATGTGTCAGATCCTCTGGGGACGGCATCTTTTCTTCCTGTCTTTAAAATATGCTCCTCGGGATTTTTACGTCTCAAATGTTTGAGATCAAGGCTTTGAAATGTCAACAAATTTCTCTTCTTTAAAAGAGTTAGAATAGGTAGAATGGCAGAGTAAACAATTCTTATCCATGCTGCATATAACTTTATGCAATTAGAGAAGAATATTTTGGCAGAGATAGTTGATATCAACTAGCAGGGAAACCAATTGATCTGCCACCCTTACCTCTTTTTTTCTCCAGGCTACCCCACCACAAGGTTCCTAGAGTTATAAGAATTATATCCATTATTAGGAGACGTTGTTGTATTAATGTGTATATTAGTAATCACTTGAGCTTCAGTCACAACAGAATGACCTCTGTACATTTGTTATCATTTAACCAATCTAATCTTGGGAATGCATTATTTTAACAACATGACTCTGCATTTTGGGTTGCCACCATCAGTTGGAAGTAGCATGATGCTGCCTCATCCATGGAGTAAAAATTAGTAATATTATCATTACCTAATATTATCATTCTCTTCCAACTTTTTAAATATTAAAATTGCAAGTTTGTACAAACAACCTTGACCAACAAAAATATTTCTTTTTAATAAAGTAAATAAATTTCAATGTAAAGAAAAGTAATGACTTTTTAGTGTGTCAGCAACTCTCTCTGATCAACTCTCTCTGAATGTTAGGTTGTAGTCAAAAGCCCTTGTGATGCTTCTTAGCCTTTTGATGATTTTATTTCAAAGGATTCTGATTTGCTTAAGTGTCTGTGGTTAACTCCACAACTCAGACACGTGTTCAGCTCTGCCCTTCCTAAACTGCAGAAACTGGTCATGGAGGAAGTCATAGTTTATCTTAGCAACATCTGCACCCACAGCTTCCTCTTCCTTTGAGTAGCAGAAGTAAAAGAGAAAGTAAAATTTATGCCACACATCTTTCTGTTTCAGCCAAATATAAAGGAGAATATTCTAGAAGTCAGAGTTAGGCAATATAATGAAGTAGAGGAGGAAGTGAGTTCCTATAACTGGAAGCATCCAAGTCAAGCTTGGCACCAATAAGACAGTAACATGATAGAATTGAAGCACTTGATGGCATGATTGAACTCCATGAACTTCATGGTCTTTCCAACCATAGTCTGTTTTTTCCCTCTGCTGGCTATAGATACCTTTTTATCTTTGCACAGTTAAGCATTTCTTTCCTCTTTATTATCTTTCCTCACTCAAATCTTTGACTTCATTTGCTGTAGTAGGACGAACAGAACTTCTATATAAATATGGACTTGATGTTCTAAAATCATGCTGCTACCAGCAAAAGCTTGAGATTGTGTTTTGGGAAGTATCTTTATGCTGGTAACACGTTCTAGCCTCTGGGGACACCTCAACATTTTCTCTACCCTTTCCCTGCATTCAGCACTCAGGATGAGATAGCTCAGGAAGCCAGGCTCAGAAAACACATAATGAAGCTCTCAGAGTGGGAAGTATGAATGACCTGGATGGAAGTCACCTTTAGTGCCTCCATCACCTCCACAGTGGTAGGATTGATGTGTGTGCGGCTTGAGGGCAGAGCTTCTCAACTCTTGCACCGGAGGTGCCCTAATCATGGAGCTGAGTAAATGCACACTCCCCAGAGCCCTATATGGCAAACATGACAAGCATTGATCCTGGCATTTCTTTCAAGCTGCATAGTTTGTTTTTGTGAATTCATTCACATTTTGTTACACACACATGCACACACACACACACAATTGATGTTCTGGATGTGCTATGTTTGCCCTGTGGCTTTGAGTCCCTTCTGGCACACGCCTGTATTCTTGGGTACTTGTGACCCGTAATGTGAAAGTCCTAGGACTGGAAGAAAGGCACCAAGAAGTCAGTTAGGCACAAGAAAGCTCTATTCATTCATGGTCCAGCCCAGTTTAGTAAAGTAAAAGACTACGAGTGGATTTGAAACCAAAGCTTGAAATCGTGTCCATTTGCCCAAACCTTAGGCAACCTGGAGCAAAAGCTGGTGAAGAATCAAGATTGTGAGTCATTAGAGACATGACTGTCTCCTTAAAGAGAGTAGAGGACTGACAACTTCCCACCTAAGCTTCACTCTCTCTTCTTGAGTTGACCAGGAGGAAGTTTCACTTGTAGGGGTCATCCTGCCCTTCTGGTACCGAATGTACAATATTAAAGCCCGATGAGTTTACACAGAGGAAGTAGAAGACAAGAGACCTCTGATTCAGGTCTCAAACTCCTATGACTCTTTAGCCTGCTGAGGTATGTTCTTGCTCCTAGAGTTGTAGACCAAGCTTCCTCACCTGGCTAGACTGGTGTTCTGTGTCTACTTACTTGAGTCTTCACTGATTCCTGGGATCTGTTCTTTTTTTTTTTTTTTTTCCTCTGCACCTATGATGCCTGTCTGATTCTACCAATCTGGGCTAAACTTTGAAACTGACTCAGTGGCCTATTCAGTCTAAGGCATCTGCCAAGCCACCCAGATTTAGGTCCTGACCTCTCCTGGCCTGACTGACATGCCACAGTAAAGACCATTAGAAGAAGAGCATTGATTTAAAGTGGATCTATCAGTCTGTGATGTGAAGTGAGTCAAAAGAAAAGCTCAACTCACCATACTTGAGTGACAATCACCACTTTCAGCAAATTCCCTGTTCCACAAGGCATTTTTCTTTCTCCTACTCACTCATTCGCCATTTCCTGTCATTCATTCACACGATATTGAATTGAATATTCCTTTGTGTCTGGCCTCATCCTCACAGTGGGGGTGGGGAGGAGTGAAGGCAACTTTCCACATTTGAGGACATTTGGGTCCAACAGAGTTCACAGCCTGCATTCTCGCATCTTGGATTGACATTGCACATTTTGACATAAACATTAAAGAAACAACAGCAAACCGAAAAAATTCATCTCAGTGGATAGAACAGAGAGTATCTTCAAATAGTATTTATTGAACAAATAAATATTGGTCAAGCTGTGTACCCAAAATTTGGGGTAATGGGTAAAAGTTCTGTAGGGGGAAGTTCTGCAGAAGTGATTGCTGAGCCTTCTTCCTGCCCCTGCTCCTGTGTCGAGAGCCCCCAGTAGGAATGTTGGGCAGGAGTCCGCCCAGTTCTGCCACATGTGTGGGATCTTGCTGCAGGGACTACTGTAAACTGGAACTGTTTCCGTAGTTTCTACTAAAGTAGCAACAAAAAACACTGCCCAAAGGTTTGAGGGAGGAATGAAAGTCTCTATCTCTTGGGTGAAGTCTGGAGAAACACAGCTTAGTTTCCTTTGATATGAAATGATTTAATGGTGAGAGGATAAGTTTGCCCTGGAGTTTTGGGAAAATCAAAGGGCTCCATTTATCTCCTTAAGAAAGGAAAATTGATTGAAGTTTTGGTGGATCCCAGCCAATACCTAGGGCAGAATAAGACCCAGAAATGATATAAAAACAGTGAACTTATGGGCTGAATCCTTGCTTATTTTCTTTCTGAACTTTCAGATTAAACAACACTCAGAGAAAAGAGAGAATCCTGCCCCTCCAGTGAAACAGCATTTTAGATTTTGTCATACTGTATAAAGGCTGCAGTCTTGGAAAAATAGGGTAGTGTTGACTCAAATTAAGAATCTTTTATTAGGTCTTGCTCAAGTACCTTTTGTTTAAACTTTCTACTTGGAAATAATTCCAAACTTCAAAAAAAGTTTCAAAAGTAAAAATATTAAAAGACACACACATACACACACACATACTTATTCCGTCTACCTAGATTCATCTATCTTTAACAATTTACCCCCTTTGTCATTTGCTTCCATCTCTCTCTGTATGCATATACATGTATATCTATACATGCATGTATGTATGTGTAAGTGTATGCATATACATATACATGCACACATGAACACACACCCTTTGAGGCTAAGCTATTTATATCATGGCTCTTTGACTGCTAAATAATAACTGTGTATTTCCTAACAATAAAAATATCTCTTACATAACAACATCAGAGTTATAAAAACTTTTATCTAGTTGTCTGTCCATATTCTAATTTTGTCAACTGATCTAATAAATTTGTTTTATAGCATTTCCCCCCATCTAGTACAGGATTCAATCTAGAGTTAGGTATTGCAATCAATTGTCATGTCTCTTTAGCCTCCTTTAATCTAGAATATTTTTAGAGCCTTTCTTTATATTGACGTTTTTGAAAAATACAGTCCTCTCTTTTTTATAGAACTTTTTTTTGTTGTTTAAAATTTCAACTTTTATTTTAGATACAGGGGGTACATGTACAAGTTGCATGAGGATATTGTGTGATGCTGAGGTTTGGGGTACAGATCTTTTCACTTAGGTAGTGAGCATAATACTTGATAGGTAATTTTTCAAACCATGCCTTCCTCCTTCCCTTTATGCCCATTGCTCCCATATGCCCATTGCTCCCACATTGCCCATTGCTCCCATATTTATGTCCAGATGTGCTAAACGTTTAGCTCCCACTTACAAGTGAGAACATGTGGTATTTTTTTTCCTGTTCCTGCATTGCTTCACTTAGGATTTTGGCCTCCAACTACATTCACGTTGCTGCAAAGGACATGATTTCATTCTTTTTAATGGCTGTATAGTATTCCACAGTGCATATGTACCATATTGTTTTAATCCAGTCCACAAATGATGGACAACTGGGATAATTCTACATTTTTGATACTGTGAAGGGCACAGTGATGAACATACATGTGCACATGTCTTTTTGGTAGTATAATTTATCTTCCTTTGGGTATACACCCAGTAATGTGATTGCTAGGTTGAACAGTAGCACTATTTTAAGTTCTTTGAGAAATCTGCAGACTGCTTTCCACAGTGACTGGGCTAACTTACATTCCCACCAAAAGTGTATAAGCAGCCAGGCGTGGTGGCTCATGCCTGTAATCCCAGCACTTTGGGAGGCCAAGGCGGGCGGATCACAAGGTCAGGAGATTGAGATCATCCTGGCTAACATGGTGAAACCCCATTTACTCTAAAAATACAAAAAATTAGCTGGGCATGGTGGCAGGCGCCTGTAGTCCCAGCTACTCTGGAGGCTGAGGCAGGAGAATGGTGTGAACCCAGGAGGTGGAGCTTGTAGTGAGCCGAGATTGCACCACTGCACTCGAGCCTGGGTGACAGAGTGAGATTCCATCTCAAATAAATAAATAAATAAGTAAATAAATAAATAAATAAAATAAAATAAAAATAAAAGAAGTGTATAGGCATTTCTTTTCTTCACAAACTTGCCAGCATCTGTTTTTTGACTTTTTAATGATGCCCACTCTGGCTGGTGGGAGATGGTATCTCACTGTGGTTTTGATTTGTATTTCTCTAATGATTAGTGATGTTGAACATTTTATCATGTTTGTTGGCAACTTGTATCTCTTCTTTTGAGAAATGTCTGTTCATGTCCTTTGTCCATTTTTTAAAAAGGAGTTGTTTTTTGCTTCTTGATTTGTTTAACTTCCCTATAAATTCTGGATATTAGGCCTTTGTTGGTTGTATAGTTTGCAAACAGCTTCTCCTATTCTGTAGGTTGTCTGTTTACTCTATTGATTGTTTCTTTTGCTGTGCAGAAACTTTTTAGTTTAATTAGGTTCCACTTGTCTACTTTTGTTTTTGTTACAATTGCTTTTGGGGACTTAACCAAAAATTCTTTGCCAAGGCTGTTACAGTTCGGCTTTGTGTCCTCACCCAACTCTCATGTTGAATGTTGGGAGAGAGACCTGGTGGGAAGTGATTGCATCATGGGGGCAGATTTCCCCCTTGCTGCTCTTGTGATAATGAGCGAATTCTCACAAGATCTCATGGATTTGTTTAAAAGTGTGTAGCAAAAAAGTACTACTCACTTTTTTGTTTAAAAGTGTGTAGGACTTCCCCCTTTGCTCTCTCTCTCTCCTGCTTACTTCCCCTTTGCCCTTCCACCATGTTTGTAAGTTTTCTGACGTCTCCCAAGCCATGCCTCCTGTATAGCCTGTGGAACTGTGAGTCAGTTAAACTTCTTTTCTCCATAAATTACCCAGTCTCAGGTATGTCTCTATAGCAGTGTGAGAATGGAATAATATAGCAAATTGGTACCAGAGAAATGGGACATTGCTATAAAGATACCTGAAAATGTGGACACAACATTGGAACTGGGTAATGGGGCAGAGGTTGGAACAGTTTGCAGGGATCAGAAGAAGGCAGGAAGATGAAGGAAAGTTTGGAACTTCTTAGAGACTTGTTGAATGGTTGTGACCAAAATGTGGATAGTGATATGGACAGTGAAGCCCAGGCTGTGGTAGTCTCAGATGAAGATGTGGAACTTATTGGGAGCTGGAGTAAAGGTAACTTTTGCTATGCTTTAGCAAAGAGACTGGTGGCATTTTGCCTCTGCTATAGAAAACTATGGAACTTTGAACTTAAGAGAGATGATTTAGAATATCTGGGAGAAAAAATTTCTAAGTGCAAAGCAGGTAACTTAGCTGCTTCTTAAAGCCTATGTTCATTTGCATAAACAAAGAAATAACCCGAAACTAGAACTTATATTTAAAAAGGAAGCAGAGCATAAAAGGTTGGAAAATTTGTAGCCCAACCATGTGGTAGAAAAGAAAAACCCATTTTCCGGGGGGACATTCTAGCCTGCTGCAGAAGTTTGCAGAGCCTTCTGGCAGTCTTTAGGATTTTCTGTGTGGAATCGTGTCATAAGTGAAGAGAGATAGTTTGACTTCTTTTATTAAGGGGATGTCTTTTGTTTCTTTCTCTTGCCTGATTGCTCTGGCTGGGACTTCCAGCACTATGTATAACAGGAGTGGTGAGAGTAGACATACTTGTCTTGTTCCAGTTCTCAAGAGGAATGGCTTGAGCTTTTGCCTATTCAGTATGATGTTGGCTGTGGGTTGGGCATATATGACTCCTATTATTTTGATGTATGTTCCTTTGATGCCTAATCTGTTGAGGATTTTCATCATGAAGGAATGTTGGATTTTATCTTAAGCTTTTCCTGTATCTGTTAATATGATCATATGGTTCTTGCTTTTAATTCTGTTTATGTGGTGAATCCCATTTATTGGTGTGAATATGTTAAACCAGCCTCACATCCCAGAAATAAAGCCTACTTGATCATGGTATGTTAATTTTTTGATGTGCTGCTAGATTTGGTTTGCTAATATTTTTGGAAATTAAAGAACTTCCTCCTGAATAACTACTGCATGAAATAAAAAATTCATTGAAACTAATAAAAATAAGAATACAAGTTACCAAAGTCTCTGGGCTGCAGCCAAGCAGTGTTAAGGGGAAAGTTTAAAGTCCTAAGTGCTTTCATCAAGAAGTTAGAAACACCTAAAAATTAACAGGCTAACTCTGCACCTAAAAGAACAGAAAAAAAAAAATCCCAAAACTAACAGAAGTAAAGAAATAATTAAAATTAGAGAAGAGCTTAATGAAGTTGAGATGCAAAAGATCAATGAAACAAAAAGTAGTTTCTTCAAAAAAATAAAATAAGAGATTGATAGACTACTAGCAAGATTTACAAAGGAAAGAGAAGATCCAAATAAGAACAATCAGAAACAATATTACAACTGATCGCACATAAATAGAAAAGATCCTCAGGGACTGCTGTGATCAACTCTATGCACAGAAGTTAGGAAATCTAGATGAAACGGATAAATTTCTGGAAACACACAATCTCCCAAGATTAAATCAGGAAGCAATTGAAACCTTAAATAGATTAATATCAACTTCTGAAATTGAATTAGTAACAAAGAACCTACGAAGCAAAAGAAGCCCTGGACCTGATGGATTCACAACCAAATTCTACCAGATGTACAAAGAAGAATTGACATGATCCTACTGAAAGTATTCCAGAAAATTGAGGAGGAGGGGCCTTTCCCTAACTCATTCTTTGAAGCCAGCATCAGACTGATACCAAAATCTGGCAGAGACACAATGAAAAAAGAAAACTTCAGGCCAATATCCCTGATGAACGCAGACACAATAGAATATATCTTATTTTGTATTTACTTGATACTACTTTGTGATTGGATTTAGTTCGGTTATTCTCTGCCCTAATACTGCATAGGTGATATTGTGTCCTTCCCAGGGTATTACATTTGGAGGAGCACAATATCCCTCTCTCTCTCACTGATGATATTAATTTTGATCACTTCATCAACTTCTTGTCTAATTTCTCCATTGTATAATTACTGTTTCTTTTTCTCCTTTGCAACCAATAAGATTTTTACAGGGAGGCACTTAGAGACCATGCATTTATCCTGATCTTCATCAAAATTTCCTCGATTTAGTATCCATTGATTATTCTAGCCTGATGCAATCTTTATTATCCTGATTACAAAATGATAACTTCTGAATTTCAACACTCCCTTCATATTTCTTAATCTGCTCTTGAAGTTTTGCTATAGATGAGAGCCCTCCTTTCTCTCTCTGACTCTCTCTGACTACCTATCTACCTATATATATAGCTATCATTTATTACTGGTAAGGACTCATGAATTCCTGCTTTTCTCAATGGTTTCTAACTCTTTAATATACTTAACTATATTGATATTCAAATCTTCCTAGATGTGTACAGTGGGAGTCTTTTCAAACTGACTCCTATATCCTTCTGACATACCCTAGCAGTTTTTGGACTATGTTCTTATTTTCTGACCTAACAAAGTATTTCCAGTTCACTTATGTCTACTTCGTCCTTAGACATTTCTCTGAGTTCAGTTCCTTTCAACAGGAAATTTTATTGAAAATCAAGATGTGGATGTAGGTATGCTCTTTGCTACTGGCATATCTTTGCTCCTTAGTCCTTTCAAAAGACCCATCTAGGAAATATATGCACATATACATATTTGCAATGCAAAACACACATGCATGCTCAAGCACGTTTACACACAGATGTGATTAAGATTAAGATTACCGATGAAGGACAGGTGGACATCATGGGGTCTCCAGGTGTGATACTTGGGAAGGACACTAACCTTCATGCACATACACATGCATACACACAAACACATACACACACATATTGTGGAAATCATGAGTTTGCATTGGTACTGCCAATTTGACTCCATCCCTGCATCTACACGGGGTTCTTTCCAGTCTTTCCTTATTCCATATTTCTATGCTCCTTTTCCCTCAGTGAGAACCTGGGCACCCAATGACAACACATTTACACATTTATGTAATCTTATAATACATAACAATGTTTCAAAATTGCTTTGCTCATTATCATTACAATAAAAAAATCAATCTTACTACCAAGCCTTCCAGATTTGCTTACAATTCTCACCTTGTTCCCATCCACCCCCATCCCACCCTACATGAGACGGGGGTATATAGTCAAATATATAGTCAAATTTTGTGTTCTTAGCTACTTGGGTTAGGTTTTTATTTTTTATTTTTTTTTGAGATGGAATCTTGCTCTGTTGCCCAGTCTGGAGTGCAGTGGTGTGATCTCGGCTCACCACAACCTCCACCTCCTGGGTTCAAGCAATTCTCCTGCCTCAGCCTCCTAAGTAGCTGGGACTATAGGCATGTGCCACCATGTCTGGTTATTTTTTGTATTTTTAGTAGAGATGGGGTTTCACGATGTTGGCCAGGCTGGTCTCAAACTCCTGACTTCGTGATCCACTCACCTTGGACTCCCAAAGTGCTGGGATTACAGGTGTGAGCCAACACACCTGGCCTGGATTAGTTTTTTCTTTCTTTTTTCTCTTTCAGTGTGCTTATGGTATTTATTTAACATACAAATGCTTTCAGTTTTAGTTTTTTTCCTGTTATTTAATTTTATTATTTTAATACGCAGAATACTAATATTCTTTTTTTCAGACAAAATTATACAGAAAGGTATATACAGGAAAGGTCACTCCTCCATATTTCCCTCCCACTCTGTTCCTTCTTTACCCCTCAACTCCATCATTTCTTGATTTATCTCTCCTGTTTCTTTTTGTAAAAATAGGCATATACATACTTCAATTTTTTTTAAATTTTCCCTTCTTACACAAAGGTAGCATATTACATGCTGTTTGTACTTCACCTTTCTCACTTAATAATATCTCTGGAAATCACTCCTTATCAGTGGACAGAGATTTTCTTCTTTCTTGTTTTTACAGCTGCACATTAATTCCATTTTCAATCTCCTATATTGGGCATTTAGATAATTTCAAATACTTTGTGAATCCACATAAAGATGCCAAAATAACCTTGTACATATATATTTTGATATTGTTGGAGGCTGAGCTTCAGGGTGAATTCCTGAAGCTGAATTACAATGTCAGTGAATAATACATAGTTTAGCTAAATATCATCATATTCTTCTAATATTGATGGCACCATTTTGCACTCCCTTCAGCAGTATATGAGTGTGCATGTTTTCCCCAAAGCCTTGATGACAGAGAATATTGTCACACTTGAAATTCATGACCATTAAATGGAGAAGAACTGATGTCTCAGTACATTTAAAATTTGGATTTCTTTTATTATGAATAAATTTCATGTTTTTCAAGTGATTAAGAGTATTTTAATTTTTGTGTGTGAATTATTTGTTCATGGCTTTAGCCCATTTTTCCATAGGGTTTTTCAGTTTTTTATCCTCAATATTTGTAAGTTATCAACTAAATATATTGATAAAGATATGTATATTGATATATCATCTGAGATATATGTTGTAAATATTTTCACTTACTTTATTATTTGCCTTTTGACTTTGCTTTCTCTCTCATGCATATTGTTTTTATTTTTAAGTAGCTAAATTTATCCATCTTTTCTTTCATTGCATATACATTCATACAATTGTAGTTATATATATTTGTACCATACAGTATATGTATATGCACACATATATAACTATATATAGTATTTATATACTATAACTGTACATATATATGTATCTACAAATATAGCTATAGATAGATATGCATGCATGTATTATGCATATATATAGTTAAGAAAATATCCTTTTTCTCAAGAGGTTTTAGTAGGAATGGGTGTTGAATGTTGCCAAAGATTTTTTAAACAGCTATGGAGATTATTCCTATCCTTTTTCTCCTTAATTCTGTTTATATGGTAAATTATATTAAGCAATTTTCTATCATCAAATGCTTCTTGCACTCTTGGTATAACCCTTAGGTAATGTTTTCAATTCCCATCACTATGTCTCAGATATTGGGGTCTCTAGTGCAGTGGCCTTGCCTCTATTAGCAGACACCTTTCTGAAGTCTTTAAAAGTATTTCTCACATGTTGTCCCTGAAATCATACCTTTTCCTTTATTATTTTCTCTTCTTTGTGCATTTTTTTATATGTATCACACTGTATGTATTTGTTTAAATGTCTAGCTCTTCCATTAAATTTTACATTCACTGAAGGCAATAAGCTGTTCTTAGATTTTTTTTTATATCAATTTCATGAGTGTGGAATCCACAAACCCTAAACTGGCCATCCAAAAGAGGTATTCAGGAAAAGTGCTTGTCAGACTTTTCTAGTAACTAGCCACAAAATTAAAATCAATTCTTATTTATTATTGTGTTAGATTTCAGATCTATTAGTCACCAAAGATGTCCCTTTGAATCAGTGCAATGACTTTATGTTTAAGAAAAATCCAATGCAACCCAATTATCTGTAAGAGTGGAATTAGGCTTATCTTAAACCAGTCATGCAAAAATGATTTTACCATAGATGGAATTCTCAGATCCCTGTTCATCTTCCCATTCAGCATTAACAGATACTTATGCTCTGAAGAGAGAAAATGCAGAATAGAGAGGTTAACTCTTACACGTCGCTGTCAGGATATCAGGTCCACTATCAAACTTCTCTGCAGGATTCATGTAACTGTTGTTCTATCCCCTCCAGCCTACCTTCTTGGCACTTTTAAGTATTTTCTGGTGACAGTTGAATGGTATAATGCTGTAGCCAATTTTATTTGCTGATATATCTTCTTTGGACAGTAAATGGGACTTAGTCTGACACAACTCAGGGCAAATGTGCATAAGTTTCTGGCACTTACCGAGGGTAGCTGGATATGGCCCCCGCCATGCTCTTTTCTTTATGTTGTGATATTGGGTTTGTTGCTCTTCCTTATTACTCCCCGCAGTGTCCCTCCCCACAATCACAATGCCACAGTCTTTGAACAAATAGGAGGAATCTGAGTGAGCAGAACAGGAAAGACTTTGGAGATTTCGCTAACAGAGATTGGAGGATACAAAGATGCTGTCTGAGGAGAAAAATTCACATTCTGTTATTTCCATTTCTATGTTATTTATACCCACAAAATATCAAGACCCATCACAGATGTACCATTCAAGCTTTGAGAATAATTCCAATGGTGTTCTCTGGCCCTGACCTAGCTTAAGGTCATAGTGTCCTGCTTTCTGGTCATGGCTTCCTGACTGCAGCATGGTGCCTTTGTTGGTAATCCCGGAAATCCAGGAAAAAGGCACCTTTGTAGGAGCTGGGAAATAAACTGCCTTAATTCCCCAATTCTCACTATGTGTTTCTGCCAGTTAATGTGGACACCCATCCTTTAGCTGGTTGACACAGCCATGATTGCTGCTGTCAAAAAGTCAATTAGGCTATGCATCTCAGCCTTCATCTCAGAGAGAAAAAAGTTTCTGTATTTCTGAAGATTCAACCTTCAGGTTCAAAGTCACCATCCTAAGTCCGGGTGCCAAAAGGGCTGCCTTTAAGGACCTCTTCCCCTGTTCAGAGCCTCTGAGACATTTTTCATTATCTCTCACCTTAGTAAATTTCTCTAAACTTTCTTTTCAACTTCTGATCTTGATTACTCTCTTTTCTCTTTTCATTTCCTCATGTTCTTTGACACTTTCTAGAGCATCCCACCCCATAGGGTTAATTATTTCTACTTTTCTTTATTTTCTGTTACAATTTTTAGCATATACTACCAAGGCATAAAAAACCAATGTTTACTCAAAAGCACACAAAGCAGTAGCTCTTGTCTATAGTAAAAGAAGATACCAAAGCAATTAAAGATCAATTACACTCTAGGCTAGAAATCAGAGAGCTGGGTCATCATTTTGGTTTTACCATTTCTAATTGTGTGACCTTGGACAAGTCAATTTCTCAGAACCCTTAACTCATTATTTGTAAAATGACCTCTAATACCCATCCTGGTCAAATGTTCTATGATTTTTAAAAAGTTATTTTGGTGAAGTCAACCATATCTTCCTGTTAAAACAAAACTCATGTTGGACCAAAGAAAATAGAAAATACTCTTTTTTTTTTTTAAAGCATGCATTAGGCACTTACATATGAGCTAAAATATGCCTACCTTTGGATCTATACGTGTAGGTTAACTATTGCTACAATGTTGTGTAATAATCACACAATTTCAGTGGCATGCAACAGTATTTAACTTATGTGCCTGTTGAGGTAGGCTGTGGGTTTTGCTGATCTAGACTGGCCCAGCCTTGGGTGGTTCTGCTCCATGAGCCTTTCTTTTTCTTCTTGACACTAGTAGGCTAGTCTGAAAATGATCTTCTCATGGTGATGGTAGAAAAGAAGAGAGTGAAACCAATCATAGAAGTACTTTTCAAACCGTGGGTTAGTCATGCCCATGATACTCCATTGCAAAACAAATCACATTGTCAAGTTGAGGTGTGCTCCTGGTGCAGGTGGGTAAGGAAATGAATATATGCATAACAATGTTAACTAACACATAGTGCTTTGGAAATGAGTGACAAACATGTTTACATATGGCTTTTTCTAAGTGAAAATGAAACTTTAGGGATTAGAGTCTAGTATTGCTATTTCTCCTATGAGACAGAGCTAAATTCACTTCTAGCGACAGGAGTTGCTGGTTGAGACACTCTATGAATTTACTTGCACACAATTTAGGGTTCAAATGAAACTGTCATTTTAGTCAAATAAGGGTGGTCAAGCTCACTGCCCTACCTAAAAGGCAACTGGAGCCCCTCCAATTTGCAGGTTTGTGAAAAGTTCCTGTGAACTACTCACTGAAGATCCCTCCATTTATAAGCAACTGCTCACTCTATTCAAGTGGTAATGAATGTACAAATGCTGGCTGGAACTTAATTACAAGACTAAAAGAGTGTACTTCAAAGAAGAGCTAATATAAAAACACAGTGAGACACCTGTCATGTGATAGATTGATAAATTACATGGATTTATGTTATACTGTAAAACTGTCTCTCCCTTTAGTGAAACAATCCAAATACCTCCAACTCTGCCACTCTCTACCCCCACTTTCTACTTATATTCACATGTTCTAGTAAAACAGTAAAATAAAGCCATAATGCTTTGTACACAAATTACTGATGATTAAGTCGCATTAAATACAAATAACTATACACATGAAGCAAAGCAACAGCCATATATATGAACCTAGCATGTGTTTCTTGAGAGCTAATAGGGAATTATAGATAAATAATTAAGGCAGGTAAACCATTTATTTTTCTAGTTGTTGAGCTGTATTTTAGTAATCTATTGCTATGTAACAAATTACACTCAAAATTAATCGTGTTAAACAATAAGCACTTATTATTTTATATTGTTAGAAGTTCAGAAGTTTAGAAAAAGGCTTAGCTGGGTAGTTCTGGCTCTCTTGGTCTTGGTCAAAAGATCAACTGAAGTTGCAATTATCTAAAGACTTGACTGTAGGCTGGAGAATCTGCTTCCAAGATGGCTCCCTTACATGGCTGGCAAGTTGGTGCTTATTAGCAAAATACCTCAGTTCCTTGACAGGTAGATTTCTCAATAGGGTTGCCTGGGTGTCTTCATGGCATGGGAATGGACTTTTCCCAGTGTCAGTGGTCAAAGAGAGATCAAAGTGGAAGCCACAGTGTATTTTGTGACCTAGGCTTGGTCATTTCTAAGCTTTTTTGGCTATACCAAGGATGAGACTGGTACTCCATCTCAACATTGTGCAAGTGCACTACCCAGAGTGTGAATACCTCCTTAAATTTTTTTCCCTAGATACATTGATTGCCTCACCTTAATCCTGGCCCCAGGTTACACAAATCATCTGTATTCAGCATCGGAGGGAACAGTATAAGGGTGTGAATAGTAGGAGGCACAAACATTGGGGCTCATCTTGGTGGCTGGCCACCACAAGAGTTAAGCATCTACCTAAGATTCTGAGTGATGAGAAAGAACTTCCACTGGCTCGATGGTTCTCAACTTTGCTGAATATGTGAATCATCTGAGAGTGCTGATGCCTGTGCCTCACTCCTCAGACGTTCTGATTTAATTAAACTGAAGTGTGACAGCCATGGTATTTAAGAAAAAGACATAATCTCCAAATAACTCTGCACAAGGTATTCTCATGTGCAGTCAGGGATAAGCATACTGCAAGTGAACTGAAGTTTCCTTTTGAGACTAAAGTCCACACAGAATTTGCCTATCACTATCTGTCAACAACATCTGTTTTTCCCTCCTGGAGCAGGGAGTGTGGGAAGGTTTCAAGAGACGAGGAGGATTAGTCATTTATTCCCTCACAGACTGTTGCTGAATACAGAACACGTCTGGCTGACTAGGTTTCTTCTCTGACACCTGCACATTCTGCTTCAACTGTTCTGTAAAAGATTGGTAGGAGCAGGGTTAATTAATCAGTGCTGATCTGATTTGAGGCTCTTTCTCTTTTTCAAAACAGATCAAAACAGGCAGGTTAAACGAACAGGAAAGTCCCCAGATGAAAAAGAGAAAAACAGGAATTAGATGAGTAGCGTTGGACGTAGGCTGCCTGTTTACTTACAAAACAGTTTGGTACCAGTTTGATGGACATACACACGAAGGCACTCAGATGAAACCACTCTTGGCTAATATAGTTTTAGAGGCCAGTGGAGTTTTATATCTTCCGTGCTACTTGGTTGTTGGCTAGTTATCTCTTTGATCCCTCTTCATCCGGGTCCACGTGGCAGGAGTCTGGGCTGAACATGGTGGGAAGACAGTGAAGGAGGATTGAAAATATGGTTCCTGTGCAAAGTATTCTGTTTTCTGTCCATGAAAATAAACAACAGAATTTCAATATGAAGACTAACCATACTTCTCCATTACTTGGCAGCCTCGTTAGAACTTTTACATTTTCTTTTTCCTGTAATTATCATCTTAGGGAATGCAACAAAGGCCCAGGATTTTGGCAAGGAGTTTACAATGTTGATAGATGTTCAAATAAGAGGATCAGGCATAGGCATACACTTGAAACCATTGCTGTCCCTCCCTCAGAGAATTTAAATGAAAATACCGTATTTTTTTAATGATGGCAGACTAATGTGTACTTCTTACATAAGCAAGAAAACCACTACAAATTGCATTGAGTGTGAACATGACATATCCTCTCACTCTTGGTTAAGCTTCAGGCATTTGGAGATGAAGTGGGGGTGAGTTGCTGGGAAAACAGGTCACTCACTTCTGAATTCCATTTCAGTTGCAGCAAAGGCGTGGCTGAAGAGCGACTATTTTAATAAAGCACAATGTCTACCTTCTCAATAGGATTCCAGCAGAGTTCTGCCATGGGGCAAAGTCTCACGAGACTAGAGGGTCTCCATCTCATGATAAGGCGGATCACTTTCGTTGGGCTCTTGAATGCAAGTGTACTTGATAGGAGGGGGTGGTGGCTTGAAAGGTGGAGGTCTTTCCATGCTAGGAACAAAATATTGGTCTTTCAGTGCCAAGAATGTGAGGCAGTCTTATGCACACACACACAGACGTGCTTTGTTTCTTTAAAGGAGAACACAGATTGATGAGAAAGAGACATACCCTCCCAGTTCTTTCAGCATTCTTGCTGGCATAACCCTGTGCTTGTTAGTCCTGTCAACCATTTGAACCTCATGATGTTACTATTAGTTAATATTTAGATGGTACTTTGTAGTTTGCAAAGCGTTTTTATCATAACATTATTTACTTTGTGTGCAGGAAATGCATCACCATCTACAGATAAAACTGAGGCTCAGAGGTTTTAAACAACTTGCTCAAGAGAACCAGATGGACAATTCAAGTCTTTTCACCAGAACTGATACTCTGCATGAAAACTGCCTCCTAATAGAAGAAATGTTTCTCTTATGTGGATTAAAATTTTCCTCCTGAGACTAAATCTTAAAATTCTAGGATTTAAGACTGAAGCTTTTCATATAGCCTCTTTGCTAACCCTAGCCCCAGCCTTTGCCCGAACACTCACTATATACTGTGGGGATATGGTAGAGATGGGAAGTAAATCTCTTCTTGAGCCCTGAGTACTGGCTAGATAATGCCTAAATCCCTTTTGTTTGAATCAGTGAACATTCTTAAAGCCATCTTTGCACAAAGCACTATTTTATGTTAGTGCAAGTCATCTCTTTTTCAGAGATGCGTTAAAGAGCCAAGTTAGTGTGGAATTTAGCTATACAAATGCTCTAGCTATCTTGATATCAGGAAACAGAAATATATCTGTGAACATCTTTATGTCCATCACTCAAACACTTCCATGCCGTGGCAATCCATAGCCTCTTAGGAGAGATAAAGAGTGGGCAGTGGGGGAAGGAGGATGGAGAGATTGATTCTCATCTCCATATAAAACAAATATTTGAATACAGAACAATTTAAAAAATCAATTCAGATTTTCAGATTTCATTTGTTCATTTAATATAAAACTCTCTAATCCCTGTTACCCAATTTTCAGATGCTTTAATGGAGACTTCATATGTATTAATAGGTAGGTACAATGCTACGAAATGTGCACTTTTGTTTTACTTTTGTTTTTTGGAGGAATTATGAGTTTCTCAAGGTCATGTGGTGGCCAAATTGTAGTCCTTGGAAAAGAATCCAGAATTTCTAACTTCTGGTTTAGTGTTGTATTCACCACTCCCTGTATGGGGTTATAGAGTCTTCAAGGATACTCTGCAAAAGGTAGAAAAGCATATGGCAAGATGGTTAATGTTATCTTAGAGCAGTAGTAAGACAAGTGGAAGATCAGCTCTGGGTACTGGGGTCTCTTCCAATGATGGCCCAATCCAGACTGACTCAAAATAGCAAGTCAGAAAAATGAGGCTTAACCTTATGTACCATTTCAGCCTGCTGATTGGAGAAGGGTTTTGGAAAACATTTCAACAAGACAAAAATGAGTAACCCAATGCTTACTTTCTTTTCTGCTTGGGAAAAAAGGAAAAGGGCAGTAAAAGCCCACCCTAGTAAAAAAGCGGCTGGAAATCTCTTGAAATTACCTTTCTCACTCAATTTCACACTCGAGCACCTAGGACCAGCGGAGCCTAGGCAGTTCAAAGATGCATGAAAATGAAAAAATAATGAAGATTGAAAGAAAAATCAGTTTTAGTTTTGAGGGGAGGTAAGGCTCAGTTCTCATTTCATGTCCACAGACTTGCTCTATCTGATGAATGTTACAGCCTGACTAGGCCAATGCAGAGAGGGATACTGAGTCAGGAGTTGTGTATTTAATCCCAGCTGTGTGATGTTGGGAAAGCTATTTAATCTCTCTGAGCTTCTGTGAGCCTTATTTCTTCATTAAAATATGGGAGGAACTTCACAGAGTAATAATATATTGTACTGATGAACATTTTACAATGAGAAGTTGTCAGTTCCTATATATGTTAATATTATACTCACATTTCTTTTTGGTATTGACACCATTTTCTCACTCCAAGACCAAACAATATCATGCAGCAAAAGAGTAAAGCTGCTACAATCACTGGCCAGGACATTCCATCTTTGGGCTTACTGACCACAATACCTGAAAAGGGCATAAAGAAAGATGAACTTTAATCCCAAACTTTGGCTTTTGGAAAACAGGATTAATTAAACTTTTTCTCCTATGTGAAACATATTTTCTTCAAAGGCCATGGGGATTCTCATTGGCTATGATCATACTCTGGAGGTGGGCATGTCTATGCCTTGTTACCTACACGAGGTGATAACTTTTAAGAGTTAATGATGTATCCTATCAGAAAATTTCCATGGATATATATAAGCATACATATGTACCATGAATATATACCTCTTTTATTACAATTGGGGGCATATTATACACACTATTCTGTCCATGGCTTCTTTTTCGTTTTTTCACTATTTTAGGTTCAGGGGTACATGTGCCAGTTTGTTATATAGGTAAATTACTTGCTGTGGGGATTTGGTGTACAGAGTATTTTGTCACCCAGGTAATCAACATAGTGCCTGATAGGTAGGTTTTTTTTGTTTTTGTTTTTTTTTAATCTTTACCCTCCTCTCAACCTTCAGAAGGCCTCAGTGTTTGTTGTTCTCTTCTTCGTGTCCATATGTACTTAATGTTTAGTTCCCACTTATTGGTGAGAACCTGCTGTATTTGGTTTTCTATTCCTGTGTTAGTTTGCTTAGGATAATGGTCTCCAGTTCCATCCATGTTGCTGCAGAGAATATTATCTCATTCTTTTTTATGGCTTCATAGTATTCCATGGTGTATATGTACCACGTTTTCTTTATCCAGTCACTGTGGATGGGAGTTTAGGTTAGTTTCATGTCTTTGCTATTGTGAATAGTACTGTGATGAACATATGTGCTCATCTGTCTTTATGGTAGAACAATTTATATTCCCTTGGGTATATATCCAATATAATAAGATTGTTGGTTCAAGTAGTAATTTTTTTTTTAAGTTCTTTGAGCAGTAGCCAAACTGCTTTCCACAATGGCTGAACTAATTTACATTCCCACCGGCAGTGTATAAACATTCCCTTTTCTCCACAATCTCACCTGCATCCGTTTCTTTCTTTCTTTTTTTTTTTTACTTTTTAGTAATAGCCATTCTAACTTATGTGAGATGGTATCTCATTGTGGTTTTAATTTGCATTTCTCTAGTGATTAGTGATTTTGAGCTTTTAAACTAATCTAAAAATGTAAAAAACCATTTTACATTTTTTTTTTTTTTTTTTTTTTTGAGACGGAGTCTTGCTCTGTCGCCGAGACTGGAGTGCAGTGGCCGGATCTCGGCTCACTGCAAGCTCCGCTTCCCGGGTTTACGCCATTCTCCTGCCTCAGCCTCCCGAGTAGCTGGGACTACAGGCACCCGCCACCTTGCCCGGCTATTTTTTTGTATTTTTTACTAGAGACAGGGTTTCACCGGGTTAGCCAGGATGGTCTCGATCTCCTGACCTCGTGATCCGCCCATCTCGGCCTCCCAAAGTGCTGGGATTACAGGCTTGAGCCACCGCGCCCGGCCCATTTTACATTTTTAATTTTACATTTGACATGTTTTTAAAGAATAAGAGGCCAAAAGATGTACACCTGGCCTCTTTTTCTTAAAAAATATTCTTGGAATACTTTCCATAGCACTGCACAGAGATTTATCTCATTCTATTAAATGACTGAATAGTTCAATGGATATACCAGTTTATTTAATTTATCTCACAATGTTAGATTGTTAAATTGTTTCCAGACTTTGTTATTGCTAATGATACTCCAGTGAAATTTCTTATACATGATAGATAGATCTTTAGGTACTTCGATTACATAGATCATTTGGGCAAAAAGCTATCTGGATTGGTTTTCTTTCCTTGTCTCAACTAGGTAGTAAACTGCTGAAGCAAGGATTTAAATTTCTTTCATTTGCCCGTTTTTATTACACTGCTTTTCATACAGCAAAATCTCAAAAAATACAGGTCAAAGAACTAGATTTAATATTCGCTATCACATCTTTTCTGTGTTTGTACAAAGCCTGGACTGAAACCATGTGATGTTATCATGTTAGCATTGGCTAGAGTATTGAAGACTTTTCCCTTTCATACAACATACATCCAGGGATTCGAGGTCTTCCTGATTCTCACCCCTGTCAACGTAGCAACTGAGGGTTCCCTGGAGACTCATGTAGTCCAATAATACATAATCTTGTGATACATTGTATATACAGATGACTAGAAAGTTTGCATAGTTCAAACCACTAGAGTAGCATGATCATGAAAGAGACAATTGGTCAACTCAGGTCTAGACAAAGTTCTGTTTCACACAAGTCAAAATTTACTAAGCTCCACCATGGTAATATGGTGAGATATAATATTTTACCTCCAAAGTTTTAGATAAAGGAAAGAACAGAAGGTTTTATTTTATTTTTCTATAAGTTATTGGGGTACAGGTAGTATTTGATTACATAAGTTCTTTAGTGGCTATTTATGAGATTATGGTGCACCCATCACCCAAGCAGTATACACTGCACCATATTTGTAGTCTTTCATCTGTCACCCCCTCCCACTCTTCCCTTCAAGTCCCCAAAGTCCATTGTGTCATTCTTATGTCTTTGTGTCCTCATAGCTTAGCTTCCCACATATCAGTGAGAACCTACAATGTTTGATTTTTCATTCCTGAGTTACATCACTTAGAAGAGTAGTCTCCAGTCTCATCCAGGTCACTGCAAATGCTGTTGATTCATTCCTTTTTTATGGCTATGTAGTTTTCCATAGTGTGTGTATGTGTGTGTGTGTGTATGTATGTATGTATGTATGTATGTATGTATCTATCTATCTATCTATCTATCTATCTATCTATCTATCTATCTATCTATCTATCTAAAAAACAGTTTCTTTATCCACTCATTGATTGATGGGCATTTGGGTTGGTTCCACAATTTTGCAATTGTGAATTGTGCTGCTATAAACATGCATGTGCAAGTATCTTTTTTGAATAATGACTTCTTTTCCTCTGGGCTGATATCCAGTAGTGGGATTGCTGGATCAAATGATAGCTCTACTTTTAGTTCTTTAAGGACTCTCCACACTGTTTTCTATAGTGGCTGTACCAGTTTACATCCCCACTAGCAGTGTAGAAGCATTCCCTGTTCACCACATCCATGCCAACATCTACTGTTTTTTTATTTTTTTGGTTATGGTCATTCTTACAGGACTAAGGTGGTATCTCCTTGTCGTTTTGATTTGCATTTCCCTGATTATTAGTGATGTTGAGCATTTTTTCATATGTTTGTTAGCCATTTGTATATCTTTTGAGAATTGTCTATTCATGTTCTTAGCCCACTTTTTGATAGGGTTGTTTGCTTTTTTCTTTTTTCTTTTTTCTTTTTTTTTTGAGACGGAGTCTTGCTCTGTCACCCAGGCTGGAGTGCAGTGGCCGGATCTCAGCTCACTGCAAGCTCCTCCTCTCGGGTTCACGCCATTCTCCTGCCTCAGCCTCCCGAGTAGCTGGGACTACAGGCACCCGCCACTTCGCCCGGCTAGTTTTTTTTGTATTTTTTAGTAGAGATGGGGTTTCACCGTGTTAGCCAGGATGGTCTCGATCTCCTGACCTCGTGATCCACCCGTCTCGGCCTCCCAAAGTGCTGGGATTACAGGCTTGAGCCACCGCGCCCGGCCGCTTTTTTCTTACTAATTTGTTTGAGTTAGTTGTAAATTCTGGATAGTAGTCGTTGGTCAGATGTATAGATTGAGACAGTTTTCTCTCACTCTGTGGGTTGTCTGTTTACTCTGATTACTGTTCCTTTTGCCATGGAAAAGCTCTTTAGTTTAATTATGTGCCAGCTATTTATCTTTGTTTTTATTGCATTTGCTTTGGGTTCTTGGTCATGAAATCCTTGCCTCAGCCCATATCTAGAAGAATTTTTCCAATGTTATCTTTTAGAATTTTTATAGTTTCAGGTCTTAGGTTTAAATCCTTAATCCATCTTGAGTTGATTTTTGTATAAGGTGAGAGATGAGGATCCAGTTTAATTCTCCTACATGTGGCTAGCCAATTATCCCAGCACCATTTATTGAAAAGGGTGTCCTTTCCCCACTTTATGTTTTTGTTTGCTTTGTTGAAGATCAGTTGGCTGTAAGTAGTTGGGTTTATTCTGTTCCATTGGTCTATGTGTCTATTTTATACCAGTATCATGCTGTTTTGATGGCTATGGCTTTATAGTATAGTTGGAAATCAGATATGTGATGCCTCCAGATTTCTTCTTTTTACTTAGTCTTGCTTTGGCTATGTGGGCTTTTTTTTGGTTCCATATGAATTTTAGAATTGTTTTCTCTAATTCTGCGAAGAATGATGGTGGTATTCTGATGGGGATTGCATTGGATTTGTAGTTTGCTTTTGGCAGTATGGTCATTTTCACAATATTGATTCTACTCATCCATCAGCATGGGATGTGTTTCCATTTGTTTGTGTCATCAATGATTTATCTCATCAATGTTTTGTAGTTTTTCTTTTAGAGGTCTTTTGACTCCTGTGTTAGGATATTCCTAAGTATTTTATTTTATTTTATTTTTTGCAGCTATTGTAAAAGGGGTTGAGTTCTTGATTTGATTCTCTGCTTGGTCGCTGTTGGTGTATAGATGAGCTACTGATTTGTGTACATTAATCTTGTATTCGGAAATTTTGCTGAATTTTTTATCAGTTCTAGGAGCTTTCTAGAGGAGTCCTTAGGGTTTTCAAGGTAAACAATCATCATCATCAAACAGTGACAGTTTGATTTCCTCTTTGCTGACTTAGATGCCCTTTATTTCTTTCTTTTGTCTGATTGCTTTGGCTAGGACTTCCATTACTACGTTGAAGAGGAGTGGTGAGAGTGGGCATTCTTGTCTTGCTCTAGTTCTCAGATGGAATGCTTTCATCTTTTCCCCATTCAGTATTATGTTGGCTGTGGGTTTGTCATAGATGGCTTTTATTACATTAAGGTATGTCCCTTGTATGCCAATTTTGCTGAGTTTTAATCATAAAGGGATGCTGGATTTTGTTGAACTTTTTTTTTTGTATCAATTGAGGTGATCATGTGATTTTTGTTTTTAATTCTGTTTATGTGGTGTATCACATTTATTGGCTTGTGTATGTTAAACCATCCCTGCATCCCTGGTATGAAACCCACTTGATCATGGTGAGTTATCTTTTTGATATGTTGTTGAATTTGGTTAGTTAGTTTTTTTTTTTTTTTTTTTTTAAGGATTTCAGCATCTATGTTCAGCAAGGATATCAGTCTGTCGTTTTCTTTTTTGGTTATGTCCTTTCCTGGTTTTGGTGTCAGGGTGAGGTTGGCTTCATAGAATGAATTAGGAAGGGCTCCTTCTTTCTCTATCTTGTGCAATAGTGTCAATAGGATTGGTACCAATTCTTTTTTGAATGTCTGGTAGAATTCTGCTGTGAATCCGTCTGGTCCTGGACTTTCTTTTGTTGGTAATTTTTTTTTTTGAGATGGATTCTCACTTTCTCACCCAGGCTGGAGTGCAATGGCACAATCTTGGCTCACTGCAACCTCTGCTGCCCAGGTTCAAGCAATTCTCCTGCTTCAGCCTCCCAAGTAGCTGGGATTATAGGTGCCTGCCACTGCACCTGGCTAATTTTTGTATTTTTAGTACAGACAGGTTTTCACCATCTTGGCCAGACTGGTCTTGAACTCCTGACCTCATGATCCACTGGCCTTGGCCTCCCAAAGTGCTGGGATTACAGGCATGAGCCACTGCGCTCGGCCCTTGTTGGTAATTTTTAAATTGCCATTTCAATGTCACTGCTTGTTTTTTTTTTTTTTTTTTTTTTTTTTGAGATGGAGTCTCACGCTGTCGCCCAGGTTGGAGTGCAGTGGCGCGATCTCGGCTCACTGCAAGCTCCGCCTCCTGGGTTCACGCCATTCTCCTGCCTCAGCCTCCTGAGTAGCTGGGACTACAGGCGCCCACCACTGCGCCCGGCTAATTTTTTGTATTTTTAGTAGAGACGGGGTTTCACTGTGGTGTCGATCTCCTGACCTTGTGATCCGCCCGCCTCGGCCTCCCAAAGTGCTGGGATTACAGGCGTGAGCCACCGCGCCCGGCCTTTTTTTTTTTTTTTTAAAAAAAAAAACACTTTATTCAAGCCGCTATTTGAATATTTCTAATGCCATGGAATCTGCCCCACAAAGTGATTCATTGCATTTTCAACTAGCTTTTATTGTTGAAAGGTTCATCATAAATGTTAAATCTAAACTTGTAACTTTCTCTCTTTGGATGGTCTAAGATCTATCATGTATGGCTATACATTATCTAAATTATCTTCCATGACAATATATTAATTATTTAAAGACTCTATCATAACACCCTTTGTTTTCTCTGTGCCAAGCTTTCCATTTTATTCAAATGTTTATCATAGACATGATTTCTGGACCTTTCACCATGTGGATTCAGCTCCTGTGGACATCACCAGATTTTTAATATCCACTTTAATTTGTACTTCCTGGAAACGGAACCCACTACATGTGACTGGTGTCAAGTACACAAATGCCTTTTCCTTCTTTTTTTTTTTTTTTTTTTTTTTTTAAATTATTATACTTTGAGTTCTAGGGTACATGTGCATAATGTGCAGGTTTGTTACATATGTATACTTATGCCATGTTGGTGTGCTGCAGCCATCAACTCATCAGCACCCATCAACTCGTCATTTACATCAGGTATAACTCCCAATGCAATCCCTCCCCCCTCCCCCCTCCCCATGATAGGCCCTGGTGTGTGATGTTCCCCTTCCCGAGTCCAAGTGATCTCATTGTTCAGTTCCCACTTATGAGTGAGAACATCCGGTGTTTGGTTTTCTGTTCTTGTGATACTTAGCTAAGAATGATGGTTTCCAGCTGCATCCATGTCCCTACAAAGGACACAAACTCATCCTTTTTTATGGCTGCTTAGTATTCCATGGTGTATATGTGCCACATTTTCTTAATCCAGTCTGTCACTGATGGACATTTGGGTTGATTCCAAGTCTTTGCTATTGTGAATAGTGCTGCAATAAACATACGTGTGCATGTGTCTTTATAGCAGCATGATTTATAATCCTTTGGGTATATACCCAGTAATGGGATGGCTGGGTCATATGGTACACCTAGTTCTAGATCCTTGAGGAATCGCCATACTGTTTTCCATAATGGTTGAACTAGTTTACAATCCCACCAACAGTGTAAAAGTGTTCCTGTTTCTCCACATCCTCTCCAGCACCTGTTGTTTCCTGACTTTTTAATGATCGCCATTCTAACTGGTGTGAGATGGTATCTCATTGTGGTTTTGATTTGCATTTCTCTGATGGCCAGTGATGATGAGCATTTTTTCATGTGTCTGTTGGCTGTATGAATGTCTTCTTTTGAGAAATGTCTGTTCATATCCTTTGCCCACTTTTTGATGGGGTTGTTTGTTTTTTTCTTGTAAATTTGTTTGAGTTCTTTGGAGGTTCTGGATATTAGCCCTTTGTCAGATGAGTAGATTGCAAAAATTTTCTCCCATTCTGTAGGTTGCCTGTTCACTCTGATGGTAGTTTCTTTTGCTGTGCAGAAGCTCTTTAGTTTAATTTGATCCCATTTGTCTATTTTGGCTTTTGTTGCCGTTGCTTTTGGTGTTTTAGACATGAAGTCTTTGCCCATGCCTATGTCCTGAATGGTACTACCTAGGTTTTCCTCTAGGATTTTTATGGTATTAGGTCTAACATTTAAGTCTCTAATCCATCTTGAATTAATTTTAGTATAAGGAGTAAGGAAAGGATCCAGTTTCAGCTTTCTACTTATGGCTAGCCAATTTTCCCAGCACCATTTATTAAATAGGGAATCCTTTCCCCATTTCTTGTTTCTCTCAGGTTTGTCAAAGATCAGATGGCTGTAGATGTGTGGTATTATTTCTGAGGACTCTGTTCTGTTCCATTGGTCTATATCTCTGTTTTGGTACCAGTACCATGCTGTTTTGGTTACTGTAGCCTTGTAGTATAGTTTGAATTCAGGTAGCGTGATGCCTCCAGCTTTGTTCTTTTGACTTAGGATTGTCTTGGAGATGTGGGCTCTTTTTTGGTTCCATATGAACTTTAAAGCAGTTTTTTCCAATTCTGTGAAGAAACTCATTGGTAGCTTGATGGGGATGGCATTGAATCTATAAATAACCTTGGGCAGTATGGCCATTTTCACGATGTTGATTCTTCCTATCCATGAGCATGGTATGTTCTTCCATTTGTTTGTGTCCTCTTTTATTTCACTGAGCAGTGATTTGTAGTTCTCCTTGAAGAGGTCCTTTACATCCCTTGTAAGTTGGATTCCTAGGTATTTTATTCTCTTTGAAGCAATTGTGAATGGAAGTTCATTCATGATTTGGCTCTCTGTTTGTCTGTTACTGGTGTATAAGAATGCTTGTGATTTTTGCACATTAATTTTGTATCCTGAGACTTTGCTGTAGTTGCTTATCAGCTTAAGGAGATTTTGGACTGAGACAATGGGGTTTTCTAAATATACAATCATGTCATCTGCAAAGAGGGACAATTTGACTTCTTCCTTTCCTAACTGAATACCCTTGATTTCTTTCTCTTGCCTGATTGCCCTAGCCAGAACTTCCAACACTATGTTGAATAGGAGTGGTGAGAGAGGGCATCCCTGTCTTGTGCCAGTTTTCAAAGGGAATTTTTCCAGTTTTTGCCCATTCAGTATGATATTGGCTGTGGGTTTGTCATAAATAGCTCTTATTATTTTGAGGTACGTTCCATCAATACCAAATTTATTGAGCGTTTTTAGCATGAAGGGCTGTTGAATTTTGTCAAAAGCCTTTTCTGCATCTATTGAGATAATCATGTGGTTCTTGTCTTTGGTTCTGTTTATATGCTGGATTATGTTTATTGATTTGCAAATGTTGAACCAGCCTTGCATCCCAGGGATGAAGCCCACTTGATCATGGTGGATAAGCTTTTTGATGTGTTGCTGAATCCGGTTTGCCAGTATTTTATTGAGGATTTTTGCATCGATGTTCATCAGGGATATTGGTCTAAAATTCTCTTTTTTTGTTGTGTCTCTGCCAGGCTTTGGTATCAGGATGATGTTGGCCTCATAAAATGAGTTAGGGAGGATTCCCTCTTTTTCTATTGATTGGAATAGTTTCAGAAGGAATGGTACCAGCTCCTCCTTGTACCTCTGGTAGAATTCAGCTGTGAATCCATCTGGTCCTGGACTTTTTTTGGTTGGTAGGCTATTAATTATTGCCTCAATTTCAGAGCTTGCTATTGGTCTATTCAGGGATTCAACTTCTTCCTGGTTTAGTCTTGGAAGAGTGTAAGTGTCCAGGAAATTATCCATTTCTTCTAGATTTTCCAGTTTATTTGCATAGAGGTGTTTATAGTATTCTCTGATGGTAGTTTGTATTTCTGTGGGGTCAGTGGTGATATCCCCTTTATCATTTTTAATTGCGTCAATTTGATTCTTCTCTCTTTTCTTCTTTATTAGTCTTGCTAGCGGTCTGTCAATTTTGTTGATCTTTTCAAAAAACCAACTCCTGGATTCATTGATTTTTTGGAGGATTTTTTGTGTTTCTATCTCCTTCAGTTCTGCTCTGATCTTAGTTATTTCTTGCCTTCTGCTAGCTTTCGGATGTGTTTGCTCTTGCTTCTCTAGTTCTTTTAATTGCGATGTTAGAGTGTCAATTTTAGATCTTTCCTGCTTTCTCTTGTGGGCATTTAGTGCTATCAATTTCCCTCTACACACTGCTTTAAATGTGTCCCAGAGATTCTGGTATGTTGTATCTTTGTTCTCATTGGTTTCAAAGAACATCTTTATTTCTGCCTTCATTTCGTTATGTACCCAGTAGTCATTCAGGAGGAGGTTGTTCAGTTTCCGTGTAGTTGAGTGGTTTTGATTGAGTTTCTTAGTCCTGAGTTCTAGTTTGATTACACTGTGGTCTGAGAGACAGTTTGTCATAATTTCTGTTCTTGTACATTTGCTGAGGAGTGCTTTACTTCCAATAATGTGGTCAATTTTGGAGTAAGTGCGATGTGATGCTGAGAAGAATGTATATTCTGTTGATTTGGGGTGGAGAGTTCTATAGATGTCTATTAGGTCTGCTTGCTGCAGAGATGAGTTCAATTCCTGGATATCCTTGTTAACTTTCTGTCTCGTTGATCTGTCTAATGTTGACAGTGGAGTGTTGAAGTCTCCCATTATTATTGTATGGGAGTCTAAGTCTCTTTGTAAGTCTCTAATGACTTGCTTTATGAATCTGGGTGCTCCTGTATTGGGTGCATATATATTTAGGATAGTTAGCTCTTCCTGTTGAATTGATCCCTTTACCATTATGTAATGGCCTTCTTTGTCTCTTTTGATCTTTGATGGTTTAAAGTCTGTTTTATCAGAGACTAGTATTGCAACCCCCGCTTTTTTTTGTTCTCCATTTGCTTGGTAAATCTTCCTCCATCCCTTTATTTTGAGCCTATGTATGTCTCTGCATGTGAGATGGGTCTCCTGAATACAGCAGACTGATGGGTCTTGACTCTTTATCCAGTTTGCCAGTCTGTGTCTTTTAATTGGAGCATTTAGTCCATTTACATTTAAGGTTAATATTGTTATGTGTGAACTTGATCCTGCCATTATGATATTAACTGGTTATTTTGCTCATTAGTTGATGCAGTTTCTTCCTAGCCTTGATGGTCTTTACATTTTGGCATGTTTTTGCAATGGCTGGTACTGGTTGTTCCTTTCCATGTTTAGTGCTTCCTTCAGGGTCTCTTGTAAGGCAGGCCTAGTGGTGACAAAATCTCTAAGCATTTGCTTATCTGTAAGGGATTTTATTTCTCCTTCACTTGTGAAACTTAGTTTGGCTGGATTCGAAATTCTGGGTTTAAAATTCTTTTCTTTAAGAATGTTGAATATTGGCCCCCACTCTCTTCTGGCTTGGAGAGTTTCTGCCGAGAGATCTGCTGTTAGTCTGATGGGCTTCCCTTTGTGGGTAACCCGACCTTTCTCTCTGGCTGCCCTTAAGATTTTTTCCTTCATTTCAACTTTGGTGAATCTGGCAATTATGTGTCTTGGAGTTGCTCTTCTTGAGGAGTATCTTTGTGGCGTTCTCTGTATTTCCTGGATTTGAATGTTGGCCTGCCCTACTAGGTTGGGGAAATTCTCCTGGATGATATCCTGAAGAGTGTTTTCCAACTTGGTTCCATTTTCCCCCTCACTTTCAGGCACCCCAATCAGACGTAGATTTGGTCTTTTTACATAATCCCATACTTCTTGCAGGTTTTGTTCATTTCTTTTTCTTCTTTTTTCTTTTGGTTTCTCTTCTCGCTTCATTTCATTCATTTGATCCTCAATCGCTGATACTCTTTCTTCCAGTTGATCGAGTCCGTTACTAAGCTTGTGCATTTGTCACTTATTTCTCGTGTCATGGTTTTCATCGCTTTCATTTCGTTCATGACCTTCTCTGCATTAATTACTCTAGCCATCAATTCTTCCACTTTTTGTTCAAGATTTTTAGTTTCTTTGCGCTGGGTACGTAATTCCTCCTTTAGCTCTGAGAAGTTTGATGGGCTAAAGCCTTCTTCTCTCATCTCGTCAAAGTCATTCTCTGTCCAGCTTTGATCCGTTGCTGGCGATGAGCTGCGCTCCTTTGCCGGGGGAGATGTGCTCTTATTTTTTGAATTTCCAGCTTTTCTGCCCTGCTTTTTCCCCATCTTTGTGGTTTTATCTGCCTCTGGTCTTTGATGATGGTGACGTACTGATGGGGTTTTGGTGTAGGTGTCCTTCCTGTTTGATAGTTTTCCTTCTAACAGTCAGGACCCTCAGCTGTAGGTCTGTTGGAGATTGCTTGAGGTCCACTCCAGACCCTGTTTGCCTGGGTATCAGCAGCAGAGGCTGCAGAAGATAGAATATTGCTGAACAGTGAGTGTACCTGTCTGATTCTTGCTTTGGAAGCTTCCTCTCAGGGGGGTACTCCACCCTGTGAGGTGTGGGGTGTCAGACTGCCCCTAGTGGGGGATGTCTCCCAGTTAGGCTACTCAGGGGTCAGGGACCCACTTGAGCAGGCAGTCTGTCCCTTCTCAGATCTCAACCTCCGTGTTGGGAGATCAACTGCTCTCTTCAAAGCTGTCAGACAGAGTCATTTGCGTCTCAATGTCACTGCTTGTTATTGGTCTGTTCGGAGTATCTAATTTTTCCTGATTTAAGCTAGGTGGTTGTATTTTTCCAGAAATTTATCCATGTCTTCTAGGTTTTCTAGTTTATGTGCATAAAGGTGTTCATAATAGCCTTGCATGATCTTCTGTATTTCTGTGGTGTCGGCTGTAATGTCTCCCATTTCATTTCTTAATGAGGTTATTTGGATTTTCTCTCTTATTTTATTGGTTAGTCTTGCTAATGGTCTATGCATTTTATTTACCTTTTCAAAGAACCAGTTTTTGTTTCATTTATCTTTTGCATTTTTGTTGTTATTTCAATTATATTGTGCTCTGATCTTGGTTATTTCCTTTCTACTGCTGGATTTGGGTTCAGTTTGTTCCTGTTTCTCTAGTTCCCAGGTGTGACCTTAGATTGTCTGTTTGCACTCTTTTAGATTTTTGATGTAGGTGTTTAGGGCTGTGAACTTTCCTCTTAGCACCACCTTTGCTGTATCCCAGAGGTTTGTTAGGTTGTGTCATTACTGTAATTCAGTTCAAAGAATTTTTAAATTTCCATCTTGATTTCATTTTTGACCCAATGCTCATTCAGGAGCAGGTTATTTGATTTCCATGTATTTGCGTGGTTTTGAAGGTTCCTTTTGGAATTGATTTCCAGTTTTATTCCACTGTGGTCTGACAGAGTGCTTGATATAATTTCATTTTTCTTAAATTTATTGAGGCTTGTTTTATGGCCTATCATATGGTCTATCTTGGAGAAAGTTCCATGCACTGTTGAATAGAATGTATATTTGGCAGTTGTTGGATGAAATGTTATGTATATATCTGTAAAGTCCATTTGTTCCAACATATAGTTTAAATCTGCTGTTTCTTTGTTGATTTTCGGTCTTGATGACCGGTCTAGTGTTGTCAGTGGAGTACTGAAGTCCCCCACTATTATTTTGTTGCTGTCTATCTCATTTCTTAGGTCTATTAGTAATTGTTTTATAAATTTGGGAGCTCCAATGTTAGGTGGATATATGTTTAGGATTGTGATATTTTCCTGTTATACAAGGTCTTTTACCATGATATACTGTCCCTTTTTGTCTTTCTTAACCACTGTTGCTTTAAAGTTTGTTTTGTCTGATATGAGAATAGCTACCCCTGCTCACTTTTGGTGTCCATTGGCATGAAATGCCTTTGTCCACCTCTTTACTTTAAGTTTATATGAGTCCTTATGTGTTAGGTGAGTTTCCTGAAGGCAGCAAATAGTTGATGGGTGAGTTCTTATCCATTCTGCGGTTCTGTATCTTTTAAGTGGAATATTTAGGCCATTTACATTCAAAGTTAGTATTGAAATATGAGGTACCATTGCTTTCATCATGCTCTTTGTTATCTGTGTACTTTGGATTTTTGTTTTTGCTTTTTAACTTGTATTTTTGTTTTATAGGTCTTGTGTGATTTATGCTTAAAGAGGTTCTGTTTTGATGTGTTCCCAGGGTTTGTTTCAAGATTTAGACCTCCTTTTAGCAGTTCTTGTAGTGGTGGTTTGGTGAAATTCTCTCAGGATTTGTTTGTGTGAAAACAACTGTATCTTTCCTTCATATATGATGCTTAGTTTCATTGGATACAAAATTCTTGGCTAAAAATTATTTTGTTTGAGGAAGTTGAAGATAGGTCCCCAATCCCTTCTAGCTTGTAGGGTTTCTACTGAGAAATCTATTGTTAATCTGATAGATTTTCCTCTGTGGGTTACCTGGTGCTTCCATCTCACAGCTCTGAGGATTCTTTCCTTTGTCTTAACTTTGGATAACCTAATGACAATGTGCCTTGGCGAAGATCTTTTTGCAATGAACTTCCCAGGTGTCCTTTGTGCTTCTTGTATTTGCATGTCTAGGGCTGTCACAAAGCTGGGGAAGTTTTCCTTGATTATACCCCAAATATGTTTTCCAGGCTTTTAGAATTCTTTTCTTCCTCCGGTACACCGATTATTCATAGGTTCAGTTGTTTAACATAATCCCAGACTTTTGGGGGCTTTGTTCATATTTTCTTATTCTTTTTTCTTTGTCTTTTTTGGGCTGGGTTAATTTGAAGATCTTGTTTTTGAGCTCTGAATTTCTTTCTTCTACTTGTTCAAGTCTATCACTGAGACTTTTGAGAGCATTTCACATTCCTAAAAGTATGTCTAAAGTTTCCTGAATTTTTGATTTTTTGTCTTTAAGCTATCTATTTCCAGAAATATTTCTCCCTTCACTTCTTGTGTCATTTTTTTGGATTTCTTTGGACTGGTCTTCACCTTTCTCTGGTCCCTCTCTGATTAACTTAATAACTAACCTCCTGAATTATTTTTCAGGTAAATCAGGAATTTCTTCTTGGTTTGGATCCATTGCTGGTGAACTAGTATGATTGTTTTGGGGGGTGTTGAAGAGCCTTGTTTTGTCGTATTACCAGGGTTGGTTTTCTGGTTCCTTCTCATTTGGGCAGGCTCCATCACAGGGAAGGTCTAGGGCTGAAGGCTGTTGTTCAGATTATTTTGTCCCACTGGGTGTTCCCTTGATGTAGGCGCTCTCCCTTTTCCTATGGATGTGGCTTCCTGGGAGCCGAACTGCAGTGATTGTTGTCTCTCCTCTGGGTCTAGCCACCCAGTGAGTCTTCCTGGCTCCAGGGTGGTACTGGAGGTTGTCCGCATAGAGTCCTGTGATATGAACCATCTATGGGTCTCTCAGCCATGGATACCAGTGCCTGTTTTGGTGGAGGTGGCAGAGGGTGCAATGGACTCCATGAGGGTCCTTACTTTTGGTGGTTTAATCCTTTGTTTTTGTGCTGGTTGGCCACCTGCTAGGAGGTGGAGCTCTCCAGAAAGCATCAGCTGCAGTAGTCTGGAGAGGGACTGGTGGTGGGCAGGGCCTTAGAACTCCCAATATTATATGCCCGTTGTCTTCTACTACTAGGTTGGATAGGGAAGGACCATCAGGTCGAGGCAGGTCTAGGCATGTCTGAGCTCAGACTCTTCTTGGGCAGGTTTTGCTGCCACTGCTGTTGGTGATAGGGTGAGATTCCCAGGTCATTGGAGTTGTGTACCTAGGAGAATTATGGCTGCCTTTGCTGATTCATGCAGGTTGTCAGGAAAGAGGGGGAAAGCCGGCAGTCAAAGGCCTCATCGAGCTCCCGTGCAAACTGAAGGGCCAGTCTCACTCCCACTGTGCCCCCACCCTGCCAACAGCCCCAAGTCTGTTTCCAGGTGGAGGATGAGATGGGCTTGAAAATTTGTGTGAGGCTATCCACCTCCCAGAGTATTTGGGGTGTCTCCTGGGTGCTACAGAAGCAGTCTGTTTCCTTCAGAGGGTCTGGGGGTTTTCTCGGGATTGCTGGTTTGTTCTTGCAGTTGACCTGGAGCTAAAATTCACAGTGCAAAACTGCATGCTGCAGAGTTGTAATCTAGTCCTGCTTTCTGTCTGCCACGATCCCTCATTTTTGCCAAACAAAAGATTTTAAAGAGGTCTTACATCAATGCCTACAATTTTTTTTTTCCAACCAAATATAGAAAATGAGACCACTGCCATCACAATGGAAGTGGAAAAGCGGAACTCCACTCCTGACCCATCTCTAAACTAGACAGCTCTTTAAGGCACCAATATCTTAAAATCTTTGTAGTACCTTAGTTTGCAGCTTTATTGCCACGACATGTGCAAGATGATGCTCCAATGATCAGAAGACTGTATGACCTTTGATACAAAATGAGCTGAGTACCTAGGTGTTGCGTTCACTAGTCAAGTGAACACCCCTGAAGTTGATTATGCTTGTGAACTTACAATCATGACCTTCATTAGGAGGGTCCTAACTTTATTGAATCTTTTGCCCTCTCATGATATAAAAGAGGGATTACATTTTGCATGACAATATTATATTAGGTGAATTATAGGAGTACACTTTGTTCCAATGATTTCTATCTCAGACTTTGTTTTCATAGACCTGAAATGTTTTTTGCTACTTTTCACCTGGATAATTCTTATTTATTTTTCTCAGATTTTAATTTAAGTATCATATCCTCATAGAGTCCTGTCCTATCCTCCAATTAAAATCAGGACTGCCTGTTTGACTCCGACAACACCTTATCATAGTACTTGTCAAAAATAAATTTATTTGTGATTATTTATTTACTATACATGATCGCTAATAGATTATGATCTTCAAAAAGCCAGTGTTTTCACTGTATATCCAACAACTGGCATAGTGCCTGGCAAATGGTAGGTACTTGATAAATATTTGTTGAGGGAATAAAGCATAAAATCTCCCAAAATAGGACAAATGACTTACCAGTGATATGGACGTGATTAGTTTTCGTAGATCCATTGGCAGTTGTGGGGACTTCTGAAAATGCTCTGGTTGTGCTGGTAAAGACATTGTCTAGGAATATAACGGGGATATCTGGACAAGACATCTCAACTTGATCAAGTGGTATAATATCATGACTGGGTTTCATATGCTATTTGAAAAAACTCAATTTAAATTGTCTAAGTATCCCTTAAATATTATGTGTAAAGTTTATTAAGAACCAATTTATCACAAGGCTGGAATCCTGAGATTTGTCTAACAATTGCCAAAGGAATAAAATTTCCTATTGGTTGAAAAAAAAATTCCTATTAATTGAAAAAAAATATCCTATTGGTTGAAAACAGGAAAATTTCCTATTGGTTGAAAAAAAAATAAAAAAGAAGCTCCATACTTCCAAACAACAAAATGATGTCTGCTGAAGAATCTCCATGAGAAATGTAAGTGGTACAGAAAAAGGCCAGAGTTGGGGGTCATGGATAAGTGAGGCTCTAATCCTATTCTCTTGGTATGAGAGGTTCAGCTGATCAAAGTACTGATTCTTCTCCACATCAATGTGTTTGATAAGGTTAATAAAAACTCCTTTGCAACATTAGACTAGATAAATACATGTTGACTAATTATTCTATTTTCCAATAAAATACTGAAATATATTTTTCATAGATATAACTAGTAAAAAATGCTATTGTGTAGATTTTTTTTTGAAATAAAATGTATAAAAATCTAAGGCTTGGTCTCTATCGTCTTTGAATGGCTGAAAAGAATTTTGATTCCATTCATTGTAATTTTCATCATCAAGATGTACTTTTATGTATCTATCTGAGGCTGGCTTCTTATCAGTTCTTGTTTTTACACCTGTGTCCAAATAAAGCTGACCACTACCTTCAGTGTCTCTAAATCTTCCCCAGGTACTCACCATGAAGTGTTGAGCCTGCGCCCGAGGGGGATGAACTGTATGTTTCACTGGGTATCTGTGAAAATGCTAAAGGAAGAAGATATCAGAAGAGTTAACCTATATACACTAGTTATTCTATTATCTCTTCTTGACTGCTAATTTAATCTAATAATTATAAAAAAGGATATTAATGAATACTTAAAGCAAAATCATTAAACTGTTCCATAGCACACACTAGAATGTCCTCAAACAAAGTGGGAGTTGAAGGGATTCTTGCAGTTCCGATGTCCATATGGAAAGAAAACACTAGAAGGGGTTCCTCTAGCCAGAGTGTGTCATGCTCATTCCATAGATGAGCCAAAAAAATGGAAGAGAATGAAGGTCCAGGTGTGTGATGGTGGCGTTTAGTCAAGGAAAGCTGCCAATAGGACTTTGAGGACCTTGCTAGAACATGCATAAGGGAAGAAGACACTTTGTACTTGTGGGTCAGCTGACAGTCTTGCTGAACTGAGAAAACGAAACATGTCAGCAGTGAATTATCAGACCCCTGTGGCCACAGGCCTTGTCAGCTGCTGAGTGAGTCCTTTTGAAGCATTTAGAGGCAAACCTTCCCCTTGAGTGGATGGCAGCAAACTCAGACAGCACATATGGCTTTTGAAATAGATCTAACAACTCATTTTGTTTATTGCCCTGTCTCTGGCAAGAAAGATTCGCTCCTTGGCAGACACCACATATCTGTATTTGATAAAAGGCCTGCAGTGCAATGTAAAGTAAAATAACTACAGTAATGCATGGTTGTAATCAGTACAAATGTATTACATCCATTCATTTAAAATATTAGCATACGTGATGTTCGTAGTTAAAAGCTTTCTTGTATGTCAAGACCAAATCAAATGAGCCAAACCAAAATAAAACAAACCATACCCTCAGCCCTCCCCTTTCCTTGTTTCTCCTTAGATGCCAACAGCAGCTGCAGTTGCTGACAGAGGTGTGTGATCAGGCCCTCCAGAAGAGGTGAGAGTCCATTCTTTAGGGCTTGATTACAGGACAATTGGTCATAGCTATTTCCATTTGGGGTCACCTGAGAAGTAAGAGTGGTTTCATACGCAGCTTTTTTACAGTCTGAGTTCAGGGAGATGTTCTTATTTTCAGTGTAACTCTCTGATCCTGCATACGTGATCTTTATTAATTTTTTGTCCTAGACAGAATACCAAGGCCTATTGACGATGATGGACTAAGCGTTTTTTAATGATTATACCATTAGCCAAAATTTGATATCCAAAGAACAATAACTAACTGAAAAACAATTGGGACCAGGCCTAGATTTAGGTAAAAGTATGCAAAAGGCAGTTAACCTTGTAGTTTTTTTGCTAAATATGGTATGGTGACTCCTTTAATTTCTTACTTTCTAAACTTGATGTCTTTATTTTGCATCTCATCAAAGTATGTTTGCAAGAAAGAATGGGATAAATTAATTTATGCTAAAATCTAAACGGCTGAATAAGTGCTATCCATTTAAGGAAAATGGGTATTTAAAAAATATTTTCCATTTTATGTTTGTTATCAGTGAGTCAATGTAGAACATTTTGTAATGGTTAGTGATGTGTGGACACTAATAGTTTTCATCAAGTATACAGTGCCAGGTTTTTCTGGTCAGTATTGATTTTCCCCAAGCAAAATAACCTAACATAACACAATTTCAGGAGATGGTCATACCATCAGCACAATTACAAATTACAAACATTACAACACTTAAAAGTATGCAATTTTCTTTTTGTAATTTCATAAAACTTCTTTTTGGACTTTTAGTAACTTTCCCAATTTTAAAAGACCCCTCATAATAATTAAAAAATCAAAAAACATAAGCCACTTTGGAAAAGTAGGGAGTTATTTTTCTAATTTTGACTTTGAGGTTTTTTGTTTTTGTTTTTAATCTGTTAACAACAGGTAGTGGGAAGTATGGTGAGAGAGATGAAGAAAATGGAGTTTCCTGTTGATGGATTCCAATGTCTGAAAATACTTAAATACATAAAGGTAAACTTTCAAGACCAGAAATATATTGTAAAAAATAGTCTTTCATCAAGGTGAAGAGATGAACAATTCTGGTATCACTTGCTCTTGCAGAAGAGAACATCCTGAAGAATGCTTGTTTATAGAATCCTCTGTAAGACACAGTTGGCTACTTCTAGTGATTCATCTTTTGATGAAACAATACTTTCTTGAAAGCTTATCCACTCTATCATTTAGAGATCTAATTTTCAGAATGTGAAAATTTGGCTAATTTGTACGCCCTTTTAAAGTCTTCTTGGGAGTCTCAGCAGAATTATGTTACCATTGTTTCTTTTTTTTTGAGACAGAGTTTCGCTCTTGTTACCCAGGCTGGAGTGCAACGGTGTAATCTCACTCACTGCAACCTCCGCCTTCCGGGTTCAAGTGATTCTCCCGCTTCAGCCACCCGAGTAGCTGGATTACAGGTATGTGCCACCAAGCCCGGCTGATTTTGTATTTTTAGTGGAGACGGGGTTTCTCCATGTTGGTCAGGCTGGTCTCAAACTCCTGACCTCAGGGGATCTGCCTGCCTCGGCCTCCTAAAGTTCTGGGATTACATGCGTGAGCCACCACACCTGGCCGCTATTGTCTTTGAATTGACTGAAATGTTCTGTGTACTTCAAGGCAACATCATGTTCATTAACTGCATGAGGTAATTCTCCTTTAAATCCTTTGAGTACACATTTTCACAAATCCACAAACAAACGCTACGTTGACATTCGGATGACAAACACCAGCTTGATTGATAAACTTCTCTACAGCACCAATATCTGCTGAAAATATGAACATGGATACCGTGTTACTGGAGCTTCTCAAGTAAATTATTATATCCTGCCTTGAGCATAACATCAAGTTCTTCCACAATTTCTTTAAATTTCATTTTTTGGTAAAGCTTGTTCAACAAAGACACTATGTTGGGCAGCATACTATTCTACCATAGACGGGTACTTCTTTTGAAGTTAACAGGTTCAACTTCAATAATAAAATATTTTTCCTTCAGTTGCAATAACCTCTTTGACATTTGCCTGTGACAAGTTTATAGTTGTCAATCATATTATGACACATTAGGCATCTTTTCCCATGGTAGGAAAATCTACTTAGTGTCATATCAAAGTCCATTATTATTAAAGTTTGGCATCTTCCTTTAATAAAACCACAGATAATTTGTTACCTTTGCAGGGTTCTTGATGCAAACTGAACTTTTCTGGAATTCTTGCATCATTTCTACATGCACAGCAGACTTTTGATAAGTCACTTCTTAGCTATTCAATATTCCTTAAGGCATTCTGAGTTCTTCTGCTTTTGATTGTATCCTTGAAACAACAGTATAGGTGGCAAACAATATCCAGAGATGCAAGGCCTGGCCACAGGAATCTTGATGATCTTGATTTTTCATCTCATCTTCCTTTTCAAGGTGAGTATGTACTGGGCCAGCACCACCTCTGCCACCCAGGTGCACACACTGGTGCTAGCTTCTGTGCCCACTTTTGTCATGTCCACCTGGTCCACAAATACGGCCCTCATACTCTTGTTGACAAAGATGACACTCACAAGCTTTGGAATCTTGGGGCTTGTGCCTTAACCATGGGGAAAGGTTAAGAAAGCTCCCAGAAATTCGTGTAGGCATGCCTGACTTTATTGTACATCACAGACACAGATACTGCTTTATTTATTTATTTGTTTATTTTTTTTTTACAAATTGAAGGTTTGTGGCAACCCTGTGTCAAGCAAGTCTATAGGTGCCATTTTTCCAACAGCATGTGCTCAATTCATGTCTTTTCATGTCTTTGTGCCACATTTTGGTAATTCTTGCAATATTTCAAACTTTCATATTATTGTTATATCTATTATAGTAATCTGTGATCAGGGATCTTAGATGTTACCACTGAAATTGTTTTGAGGCACCACAAACTGCACCCTTAGAAGATGGAGAACTTAACTGATAAATGTTGTGTGTGTTCTGACGGCTCCAGTTAGTGGTGGTTTTCCCATTTCTCTTCCTCTCCTTGGGCCTCTTTTTTTTTTCTTTAATCTGAGACAAAACAATATTGAAATTCGGCCAATTAATAATCCTAAAACAGCCTCTAAGTGTTCAAAGGAAAGAAGAGAAGCACATTTCTCACTTTAAATCAAATGCTAGAAATAATTAAGCTTAGTGAGGAAGATATGTCAAAAGCTGAGACAGGCTCAAAGCTAGGCCTTTTGGGCCAAATCCTTAGCCAAGTTGTAAATGCAAAGAAAAAGTTCTTGAAGGCAACTCAAAGTGTCACCTCAGGGAACACATAAATGATAACACTGCTGATATGGAGAAAATTCGAGAATATGTGGTGTTTGATTTTCTGTTCCTGCATTAGTTTGCTGAAAATAACAGGTTCCATCTCCATCCATGTCTCTGCAAAGGACAAGATCTCATTCCTTTTTATGACTATAGTATTCCACAGTGTATATGTATTACATTTTCTTTGTCCAGTCTATTATTGATGGGCATTTAGGTTGATTCCATGTCTTTGCTATTGTGAACAGTGCTGCAATGAACATACTTGTGCATGTGTCTTGAATAATAGAATGATTTATATTCCTTTGGGTATACACTCAGTCATGGGATTGCTGGGTCGAATGATATTTCTGCCTCTAGGTCTTTGAGGAATTGTCACAATGTCTTCCACAATGTTGAACTAATTTACACTTCCGCCAACAGCGTAAAAGCATTCCTTTTTCTCCACACCCTCACCAGCATCTGTTGTTTTTTGACTATTTAGTAATAGACATTCTGACTGAGATGATATCTCATTGTGGTTTTGATTTGCCTTTCTCTAACGATCAGTGATGTTGAGCTTTTCTTTTTCATGTTTCTAACCACATGCATGTCTTCTTTTGAGAACTGTCTGTTCATGTCCTTTTCCCACTTTTTAATGGGGTTGTTTGTTTTTTGCTTGTAAATTATTTATTGATGCTGGCTATTATACCTTTTTCAGATGGATAGATGGCAAAAATTTTATTCCATTCTGTAGGTTGTCTGTTTGCTCTGTTGATAGTTTCTTTTGCTGTGCATAAGCTTCTTAGTTTAATTAAATCCCATTTGTCAATTTTTGTTTTTGTTGCAATTGCTTGTGGCATCTTCATCATGAAATCTTTGCCTATCCTATATCCTGAATGGTATAGCCTAGCTTTTCTTCTAGGGTTTTTATAGTTTTGGGTGTAAGTCTTTAATCCATCTTGAATTGATTTTTGTATATGGTGTAAGGAAGGGGTCCAGTTTCAATTTTCTGCATATGGCTAGCCATTTCTCCCAGCACAATTTATTAAATAGGGAATCCTTTTCTCATTGCTTGTTTTTGCCAGGTTTGTCAAAGATTAGATAGTTGTAGGTGTGTGGTCTTATTTCTGGGTTCTCTATTCTGTTCTATTCGTCTGTGTGTCTGTTCTTGTACCAGTACAATGTTGTTTTGGTTACTATAGCCCTGCAGTATAGTTTGAAGTCGGGTAGCATGATGCCTACAACTTTTTTCTTTTTGCTTAGGGTTGCCTTGGCTGTTTGGGATCTTTTTTTGATTCCATATGAATTTTAAAATAGTTCTTTTCCAATTCTGTGAAGAATGTCAATGGCAGTTTAATGGAAATAGCATTGAATCTTTAAATTGTTTTGGACAGTATGGGCATTTTCATGATACTGATTCTTCCTATCCATGTGCATGGAATGTTTTTCCATTTGTGTCATCTCTGATTTCTTTGAGCAGTGGCTTGTAGTTCTCCTCGAAGAGGCTCTTCACTTCCTTTGTTAGCTGCATTCCTAGGTATTTTATTCTTTTTTGTGGTAATTGTGAATGGGAATTCATTCATGATTTGACTGTCAGCTTGTCTGTTGTTGGTGTATAGGATTGCTAGCAACTTTTGCACATTCATTTTGTATCCTGAGATTTTGCTGAAGTGGCTTATCAGCTTAAGAAACTTTTGGGCTGAAACAATGGGATTTCCTAGATAAAGAATCATGTCATCTGCAGACAAAGATAGTTTTCACATCTTCCTTTACTCCTATTTAAATATGCTTTATTTCTTTCTCTTGCCTGACTGCCCTGGCCAGAGCTTCCAATACTATGTTGAATAGAAATGCTGAGAGAGGGCAACCCTGTACTGGTTTTCAAGGGGAATGCTTTCAGATTTTGCCCATTCAGCATGATACTGGCTGCGGCTTTGTCGTATAAGGTTCTTATTATTTTGAGGTATGTTCCTTCAATCCCTAGTTTATTGAGAATCTTTAACACGAAGGGATGTTAAATTTTAATGAAGGTCTTTTCTGCACCTTTTGAGATAATCATGTGCTTTCTGTCTTTAGTTCTGTTTATGTGATAAATCACTTTTATTAATTAGTGTATGTAGAACCAGTCTTGAATCCTGGGAATGAAACCAACTTGATCATGGTGGATAAGCTTTTTGATGTGCTGCTGAGTTTGGTTTGCTAGTATTTTGTTGAAGATTTTTGCATTGATGTTCATCAAGGATATTGATCTGAAATTTTCTTTTTTTGTTGTATCTCTGCCAGGTTTTGGTGTCAGGATGATGCTGGCCTCATGGAATGAGTTAGGAAGCATTTCCTTCTTTTAAATTTTTTAGAATGGTTTCAGTAGGAATGGTACCAGTTCTTCTTTGTTCCTCTTGTAGAATCCAGCTGTGAATCCATATAATCCTGGGATTATTTTGGTTGGTAGGTTATCAATTCCTGTCTCAATTTCAAAACTTGTTATTGGTCTATTCAGGGATTCAGTTTCTTCCTGGTTCAGTCTTCAGAGGGTGTATATGCCTAGGAATTTATCAATTTCTTCTAGAGTTTTTAGTTTATTTGCAGAGAGGTGTTCATAGTATTCTTTAATGATTGTTTGTATTTCTGTGGGATCAGTGGTAATATCCCTCTTATAATTTCTGATTGTGTTTGATTCTTCTCTCTTTTTTTCTTTATTAGTCTAGCTAGTGGTATATCTATTATATTAATCTTTTTGAAAAAATCAGCTCCTAGATTGGCTCATTTATTGAAAGGTTTTTTGTGTATCTATCTCCTTCAATTCAGCTCCAATCTTGGTTATTTCTTGTCTTCTGCTAGCTTTGGGGTTCATTTGCTCCTGGTTCTCTAGTTCTTTTAGTTGTGATGTTAGTTGTTAACTTGAGATCTTTCTAGCTTTTTGATGTGAGCATTTAGTGCTATCAATTTCCTTCTTAGCACTGCTTTAGCTGTGTCCCAGAGATTATGGTACGTTGTATTGTTGTCCTCAGTTTCAAAGAACTTCTTGATTTCTGCCTTGATTTCACTATTAACCTGAAAGTCATTCAGGAGCAGATTGTTCAAATTTTATGTAGTTATATGGTTTTGAGTGAATTTCTTAATCTTGAGTTCTTATTTTATTTTGCTGTGGTCTGAGAGACTTGGTTATGATTTCCATTCTTTTGCATTTACTGAGGGGTGTTTTGTTCCTGATTATCTGATCAATTTTAGAGGAAGTGCCATGAGGTGGTGAGAAGAATGTATATACTCTGTTGTTTTTGGGTAAAGAGTTCTGTAGATATCTATCAGGTCCACTTGATCCAGAGCTGAGTTCAAGTCCTGAATGTCTCTATTGATTTTTGTCATGATGATCTGTCTAATATTGTCACTGGGGTGTTAAAGTCTCCCACTATTATTGCATGAGAGTCTAAGTCTCTTTGAGGGTCTCTAAGAACTCGCTTTATGAATCTGAGTGCTCCTGTATTGTGTGCATATATATTTAGGATAATTAGGTCTTCTTGTTGAATTGAACCATTTACTATTACCTAATGCTTTTCTTTGTCTTTTTTTAAATGTTTGTTGGTTTAAAGTATGTATTGTCAGATACTAAGAATGCAAGATCTTCTCTTTCTGGTTTTCAATTTGTTTGGCAAATTTCGCTCCATCGCTTTATTTTGAGCCTACATGTGTCTCTGCATGTGAGATGGGTCTCTTGAAGACAGCATACACATGGGTCTTTGTTCTTTATCCAGCTTGCCATTCTGTGTCTTTTAATTGTGGCATTTAGCCCATTTACATTTAAGAGTAGTATTGTTATGTGTGGATTTGATCCTGCAATCATGATGCTAGCTCATTATTTTTCAGACTTGTTTATATGGTTGCTTCATAATGTCACTGGCCTGTATACTTCAGTGTTTTTTTGTAGTGGCTGGTAATGGTCTTTCCTTTCCATTTTTAGTGCTTCCTTCAGGATCTCTTGTAAAGCAGATCTGGTGGTAATGAATTCTCTCAGCATTTGCTTGTATGAAAAGGATCTTATTTCTTCTTCATGTATGAAACTTAGTTTGGCCAGATATGAAATTTTGGGTTGAAAATTATTTTTTATGAATGTTGAATATAGGCTCCCAATCTCTTCTGGATTGTAGGATTTCTGTTGAGAGTTCCACTGTTAGTCTGATGGGCTTCCACTTTGTAGGCGACCTGGCCTTTTTCTCTGGCTGCCCTTACCATTTTTTTCTTTCATTTGACCTTGGAGAGTCTGATGATTATGTGTCTTGGGGATGATCTTCTTATGGAGTATCTTACTGGGGGCCTCCATATTTCCTGAAATTGAATGTTGGCTTGTATTGCTAGGTTGGTGAAGTTCTCCCGGATGATATCCTGAAGTATGTTTTCCAAGTTGGCTCCATTCTTGTCTCGTTCAGGTACCCCAATCAGTCATAGATTCAGTCTGTTTACATAATCCCATATTTCTCAGATGTTTTGTTCATTTCTTTTCACTGTTTTCTGTTTGTGTTGGCATGTCTTATTTCAGAAAGACAATCTTCAAGCTCTGAGATTCTTGCCTCCATTTGGTCTATTCTGCTATTAAAGCTTGTAATTGCATTGTGAAGTTCTTGTAGTATGTTTTTCAGCTCTATCAGGTCGGTTATGTTACTCTCTATACTGGCTATTTTGGATATCAGCTCCTGCATTGTTTTATCATGATTCTTAGCTTCTTTCCATTGGGTTACAACATGCTCCTTTAGCTCAGTGAACTTCATTTTTATCCACATTCTGAAGACTACTTCCGTCATTTCAGTGATCTCAGCCTCAGCCCAGATCTGAACCATTGCTGGGCAGGTGTTGCAATTATTTGGAGGAAAGGGAGCATTCCAGTTTCTTTGTTTTTTCTTTTCTTTTCTTTCTTTTTTTTTTTTTTGTGCTAATTCTTTCTCATCTTTGTGGGCTTATCTGCCTCTGATCTTTGAGTTTGCTGACCTTTGGATTTTTTTGTGTGTTTTGTTGTTGCTGTTGTGTTTTATTTGTTTTTCTTTGAACAGTCTGGGCACTCTTCTGTAGGGCTGCTGTGGTTTGCTGTAGGTCTGCCCCGTCTAGACCCTAGTCACGTTGGTTTTTCCAGTACCTAAGGTATCATCAGTGAAGGTTGTGAAACAGCAAATATGGCCACCTGCCCATTCCTCTGAGAGCTCTGTCCCAGGGGTTACTGACCTGTTGCTGGCCTGAACGTGCCTGTAGGAGGTGGATGGAGTTTCCAGTTGTAAGATCTCACCCAGTCAAGAGGAATGGAATCAGGGACCTGCTTAAAGATGCAGTCTGGCTGCATTTTGGTAGAGCAGCTGTGCTGTGTTGGGAATCCCTTCAGCCCCCAGCTGATTTGGGCTCTTCAAGGCCCACAGCCTGAACCTGCTAAGGTGCCCAAACAGTAAATGTCTGCCCCACCTACTGGGCACTCTGTTCCAGGAAGAAATTAGAACTCTGTTGGCCATAGAACATGGGTGGGGCTGGCTGGAGGCCCTGGCTGGGAGGACCCACCCAGTGAGGAGAATGGATCCGGGTCTGTTTAAAGAAGCAGTCTGGTCATGCCTCAACAAAACAGCTGTGCTGGGGAACTGTGCTGTGGAACTGCCTCTGCTCTGTTCAGTTTGGACTCTCCAATGCCTGCAGGCTGGAAGGGCTGAGTCATCCAAACAACCAAGGTGATGACCCACCCCTCCTATGGGGCATTCTGTCCCAGGGAGACATCAGAGTTCTGTCCATAGAATACAGCTGGGTGGGGGTGGCTGGAGGCCCTAGCTGCGAGGTCCTGCCCAGTGAAGAGGAATGGATCAGGGTTATGGCTATTGTTTTGGCTGGCTTCATAGTATTTCATTGAGTTATCCTATTTGCCATTTCTTATTACTGAACATATTTTTCACCCTCTTAATATCCTCTTACTCCTAACACCCTTTTACTCCTACTCCTGTACACAGATTTTGGGTTACTATCAATAAAACCATAAATGCTTTCTCCCTGTCTCATCCCTTATATCTCCATCAAAAGCAAATGCTGTCCTGAATGTTTATAATTACTATTCACTTATAAAGCTTAAAATTTTGTATCACATATTATGTCTAAGGCATATGGTGTTTGATTATACTTGCTTTAAAATTTCATTAGAAAATATGCCATATGCTTTTATTTGGTATTTACTCTTTAATTCAACATAATGTTATTAAGATTCATTCATGCTGTTGTATATGGTTGTCATTCACTTATTTTTCATTGCTCTCTAATATTATATTTTATTAGTATACTACAATTTATTTATCTGTCCTCCTGACTATGGCCATTTAGATTACTTAAAGTTTTTGCTATATGAACAGTGTTTCCTCCAAACATTTGTGTGCATATCTCATGCATACATGTACTAATTCTGGAGGGATTTTTATATCTAGGAATAGAATTGTTGGATTGTAGGTATGCACATGTTCAGCTTTAAAATGCAATGCCAAAGGACGGTGGAAAGTGATGGTACTATCAGTAACATATAAGAAATTATGACAATAGGATGTTGGATAAATCCTATTTAATAGTTGGCAATATCAGATTTCTTAATTTTTGTAAATTGATTACATGTAAAATGATTTTCTAATTCTAGTCTTCATTTATATTTCCTGATTGTCAGAGAGACAGAGATTTTCTTTTTTTTCTTTCTTTCTTTTTTTTTTGAGACGGAGTCTTGCTCTGTCACACAGGCTGTAGTGCAGTGGCATGATCTCTGCTCACTGCAAGCTCCACCTCCTGGGTTCGTGGCATTCTCCTGCCTCAGTATCCCGAGTAGCTGGGACTACAGGCACCTGCCACTATGCCCAGCTAATTTTTTGTATTTTTAGTAGAGACGGGGTTTCACCATGTTAGCCGGGATGGTCTTGATCTCCTGACTTTGTGATCCACCCACCTTGACCTCCCAAAGTGCTGGGATTACAGGCGTGAGCCACCAGTCCTGACCAAGACTGAGCATTTCTTTAGATGTTTCTATCTACGTGTGTTTCATGTTTTGTGGTGTGACTTTTGTTCATTTTGTCATATTTGTTATTAATTTGTAGGCATTCTTTGTAATTTCTTGATATAAAATTTTGATCCTTAGTCAATTATATATTCCTGATTCATTTTCAATTATATGCATGGCAAATATCTTCCCCAGATTACAGCTTGCTTTTTGTTTTACTTTTTTAAAGATGTCTTTTGATTAACCCAAGTTTCTTAATTTTACTCTAATTTTTATGTATTTTTTATGGTTATGTCTCTTTGTTAAGCCCTTCCCTACTCCAAAGCAGGAAGAAATTCACATTTATTTTATCACATGTTTTAATGTTTTGCTTTTGACATAAAGATCTTAAACTATATAGAGTTATTTTTGTGTAATGTGCATGGCAGGGGTACATATTATTCTTTTTTTCTTATCAATAATCGCTATTACTAGGTCCTTTTGCTGAACAGTCTCCTCTTTTCACAGTAATCTGCCATACCATCTTTGATAGACACTTAAGTTTAATTTATTTTTAGATCTCTTTCTATGGTCCCCCTTCTGAATACTGTCTTTTCAATTCTTGTATTTGGGTACTGGGTTCACAGGTGTCTATTACATTATTAACATATTTATTAAAAGAAAAATGTTAAATTACAGAGGGTCATGCATCGACCAATGACGAATGTGTCTCATGAATTAAATATTATGATTAATTCAAATCTGTGAGCCTGAGGGCCATTAAAAAGATAAAATAAATAAATAATGCTACAAAGAACAGTCTTATTCATGTTCTTTTTCTCCCTTTCTTGCCTAAGGACAAGTTCCCAGGAATGAGGGAGCAAGTGTATACAAAATACTTTTAAAGGTTTTAACTGTGAAACTTAAATGCTTTCCAAAGGGACATACACATTACCCTTTGTGGCAAAGGGTCTAGCAATTAAATTCAGAGTTCTGGCCCTGGGGCATCCATTGTCCTGTCTTCTTTTGCTCCAGTCTCCTTCCTTACCCCTTCCCCACCACACTGATCCTTGTCTAATCCCACTAAGAGGCAATATATTTCTTCTTTGGACCCTGTCTGTACCTGCTAAAGCAGCACCCACAGACTCTACTGCTAGTTGGCCAGATTAAAAGTAACAATGAAACAACTTCTGGCCTCACATTGGTCTCCGTCTTTTCATTTTTATTACTGATGCGCATTTTCTAGCTAGTTTGCTCTTTCCCCAGATACACTCACAGCTTGCTCTTAGGGTTGACTGGTTATAGCATTGCTCAGATGTCACCTTCCTCAGCAAGACCTTTCGAGACCACCCATTTAAAATGGCAACCCCTCACTCTCGATTCCCACTGTTTCCCTCCTGTGCTTTTTTTTCCCATATAACTTATCACCACTTGTCTGTTTCCCCTTCATCAGAATTTGGAGCTTAGATCTCTTTTGTCCATGGGTGTATTCTCAGCATCTACAATACTTTAAACATGACAGATGCTTTGTGAACATTTGCGAATATTATTACAAACAAAGCACATAGATGTTGTTCAATATGTGTGTCGGATGAATGACTGAAGTCCAGAGGACTCAAGGAACCCACGATTATACTTAACATTTTTTGGCATCTGTCCCACTGGAGGTCCAGGGGTAGTTGAAGTCTTGGGTAGTCACACTGGAACTGCTGGCTGAAAGACAAAATTATTTTCAGAATCCAGCTTTTTTAGAAAGCTGTAATTTAACTTTGCTTTGATGCACAGAATTTTTAATCTATGTGACTTTGGGGAAATCTGAAATTGAAAATGTGCTTCCCTATGCAGGAATACTAGCTGGCATATTAAGCAAACGCTCTGTAGGTTAATGCCAGCTTGTCACTGATTTGTATTCTTTTTCTGTTCTTGTCACAAACTCAGATCACTGAGAGTATTGTGAAGACTACTTTAATATTACCTTAAAATCCCTTGACAAATAAAAGGTACAATATAATAACAAATCATCACCCCTTATTTTTTAAGATTATAGAAATTGTCATATCAATATGTAGTCACCATAGAGTAACTCAAAACCAAGATATTAACAAACATCAAATGAAAAATACAGCTGTGTACTGAAACGTCAACATTATAGAAGCAGTAGTAAAACTTGTGAGTGTGTTGTCTCTTTCCAGTCATGGAGGAAAACCTTGCTGAACTCACATTGAGGAGTAGTGTTTGGCCTCAAGGCACTCACATCTGCAAGGGTCACTGAAGACGTAGCTGGATATCCTATTTTGAAAATAAGATTCCCAAATTATTATATGTATTTACATTCATATGTTTAACTATGCCACTACATTTAAAAAGAGCCTGGAATATTAGAGTTGGAAAGAATCTTAGCGAATAGCCTCATTTTATAAATGATGAAACTGAATCCAAAAGGAATAATATCCAATATCATTTCTTTGCTATTAACCCAGTTCTCCTAATTCTAAATGTATTATATTCATACTTTCAAAATATATTATATTGGTGTCTACCGTATGCCACTCTATTCCGCATGCTGGGGATATAGCAATAAACAATGAAGACAGGGTCCCTGCTCTCATGAAACTTACCTTATAGTGAATTTTCACAAATACAATTGTGAAAATATATCTTCACATACTAAATATGGTTTCATATTTACTTCAGTTGTTAGTTTGCAAAGTCATTTCTCCATCTTTATACTCCATAATTGTACATTCTCTTCCTTCCTCCTCACTCCTCCAAAATGAAAGACTGATTCATATTCATTTGAAAATACCTCTATATTTTAGAGCTATTATATATAGCAAGGTAGATTAAAGAAGAAGAAAAATATCCAACCACAGTCCTTTGAAATCATGTTTATATCTCTTGGAAAGAAAAATTTTGAGTACATTTTGTGTGTATTTCTCCTTTGTTCCAAAATGTATTTAAGGTGGTTTATATCAATGTGCAATACAAGAAGATAAAAGCAGAAAGGCAAAATAGGAACAAGGAAAATATAGTAGAAAAATTATGTTGAGTCCTGTTGAAACCTAAACAGGGATAGTGGACAAAGTGCATTTCCTGATGTCCTATGCTGTTAGTAGATGTGGGCCCCACATTTGGTCTGACATTTCTGGTAGCAAATGCTAAGAAATAAACAGTAGAGGTTACATGATTGATGAATATAATAAGTTAGAAACAGTATTATTATGAATAGCGAGAGAAAAAGTTATTCTTTTTGCTGTGATTAAAAAGAAACTTTTCCCCAGATCGTCATAAAAAGAATGCTGTATAATGTGTAAAGTATCCTATAAAATATCCTTACAGTATCATAGCCAGTATGTTCACTCATCCTCAAACTTTAGTTAGTAGTGAAGGGCAGCCAGCTTTCCTGGTACCTCAATTATGTGAAAGGGAATGTCTTAAATAGAGAACATGGGCAATCAAATCAAATGAATAAGTTGGCATTGTGGTTTTTGCATTTATAAGTAGTTCACATTCAGAGGTCAGCAATGATAACCTTTTTTTTTTTTTTTTTTTTTTTTTTTTGCAAAGCAGCGTATCAATGAACTATAAAAAGATACTTACCCACCGTGCCTCCATGATTAAAAGAGTCATACATACAAAATACTTAGAAGAGTGCCTGACATTCAGTAAATGCTAAAAAGTATGTCTTAGAAACTGTAAAACAGATCACTTGCAGTTTATCAGATGTTAATACCAGCATATTCTAACTATAGGCCACTTGAATCTCCTGAGGAGTTCCACAATTGTCCCATTTTCCTTGGTCTTTTTGGAAGAAAGTTGATCCAAGGTAACTCATTCCTTCTTCTTCAGCCTGGCTCAAGTCAAGAACTACATTCCAAAGTGTTGTACTAGAAAAGAGCTAATAGAAATAAAGAGTGTGATAGTAGGCTGGGGCATTAGCTTTGTGGTAGGGTAGTAACTTCTCACTGGCAGAATCACCTACAATTCTTTTCCTCTGCTATCCCACTGAGCCATCGGTACCAGATTCTTGTGCGGTAATTTTAACTTCTAGCTCACTGCCTCCCACCATTCATCAAAGGCTGTATTAATAGAAAAAAATGCACAAGATTGACTACGTAAAGCATATATGATGCTTTTGTAGATTGCTTTGAACTGAGTATTGAAATCACATTCCTAGTCACTGTGGAATTCCTCTTATATAATACTGAGGATTTTCCCATTGGCTGACACTAGATGACAGTCTAATACGATGTGGGGAGGGGTGGGGTCGCCATTGTTCACTTAGAGTGAGAAAGTTCCTGGGACTGTGCTCCACCACGCCCTCTAGAGGAGGGTCTCCAGGCTGTCTCTGCATTAAGAGCAGCTGTGCTTCTGGACAACTGCCTTGTTATACCATTTTACAAATCTATGGATCACCAAATGATTTATAATTTTATTTCTCCCATTGAGAAGACTTTGCTTTTTTTTCTCTGCAGCAATTCCTTCAGTTACCTCTTTTCAAAATTGTATTGTTACGTATTTTTAAAGTTACTTCATATTCCTTTTGGGACAAGAGAAGGTAAAAATATAGAGAAGAAAATAAATAAATTAGGTGTAAGTAATTTGAACACTGTGAGATACTGAGAGATATGACAGGCTCTTCCCAATGAATAAAGATGGTTCTTTCCTCCTTCCTCCCCTCCCTTCTCTCTCTCATGCTGAAATTAACCTCCAAAAGTATTTGCTGAGAGGCTTGGTAAGTAAATTCAAAGGAATTGTTTTTAACAGTGGTGCTATGATAACAATAGTCATAATGAAGATGATGAAAAAGATCTAGGAAATAAACATCAAAGAACTTAATATTTATTTGTAAACTACATGACCACTACCTAGAAATCTCAGTCTAAGAAGCAACTGCCAGCTGCCTTTAAAAATATATCTTACCTGCAAGCAACAGACACTTTCCTATGCCAGCCTGGTTGCCCGCACTGGGTGCTGGCACTGACCAGGACATGTGATTTAATTCTGGCAGGAATCTCAGGAATCCTGATGAAGTACAACTTGATTGGGAATTTCATTTATATGAAAATGACTGGTTAAATGTTCTCTTCTGGAGGTCAGAAAATAATGTGACATAAGTCATTTCTCAAGGTTTTCTGCAGGAGAAGGAGAACTCATTCATTTGATTCTACCTATTATGTTATTTAGGTACCTTGTTGAGGGAGAAACGTGCTGAGGAATGCATGCTGCCTTAATCCTTGTGTGACTATGTCTCTGCCCCAACTTAGACATCTATGTTGCTTTACCCTTCTCACACACAAGACTGTGGAGTACATTGAGGGCTGAATACATGCCAAGGGTGGGGAACAAAAGGATCAATGATACCTAGTCTCCTAGTCTCTTTCCCCAGGGAGCACAAAGTTATTTCGCTCATATTGATCTCCAGCTGAATGTTCTTTAGACTTCCACTTGAGGGTCCGAACCAACTTGCACAGGTTATTGAGAGAATGATTCCTTTACTATGAGACCTCACTCATTATGTAGAATTGAGAGTTAAAGTTATTTAGAGAACTATGTAGTTCCTAGATAAATTAAATCTACCACTCTCTCTTCCACTTTACACTATGGTTCCAAGTTAAGGCCCCTTCATATTCCATGACCTGATCTCTAACAATCTTCACATAGTCCTCTCTTGCCACTCCCTGCATACATTCTTTCATTTGTTCAACCAATATCTGGAAGTCTCTGTATTTCAGGCATTGTGCTTGGTACTGGGAATACTGCTCTCCTGGAGTTTAAGTTCACGGAGGAGATGGACATCAAGCAGAGGATCACGTAAGCCAATTCAAACACTAGAACATATTAAAGGGGGGATGGCCCAGCCAGAGTCCCAGGAAAGCTTTCCCAAGGAATGTAGTGGGAGATTGTGGGCAGTGGAGGGAGGGTGGGAGCTTTCAGGCAGAGGGCATAGCCAGTGCAAAGGCCCAGTGTGTGGTCTCACATATCATGGATTAGTAATAGCCATTTCTGGCACCTGTCTATTCCAGGACTGGGCTTTTACAAACCCTCAGGGTGTTTTTTCCATGTGCTGAGTTGAACTGGATGTGAGAGCTAGGTGGGGTGTTACCTGCCAAAGTGCATATCCGAGACATAAGCAGCAGCAGGAGAACAGTGATCAAACTGTGGTACAGGGTGCAGCAACACTGCTTATTTTTTAGGAGTTTTGTTTTGTTTTAAAAAGTCCCTTCTTAAAACCTGACCTAGAGATTCTGTAACTATATAAGAACATGTCTGACTGTCTCTTGATACCATGTAGAGAATTAAAAATATTTTATTTGCATTCCTCGTAGCCATGTTTTTGAAAGATTCATATTGATCATGTATTTCCAGATGTGAGAAAGCTTGCTTTGTACCTCTTGTTTTAAGGCTAAGTTTATATTTCACAACATAGCAAAATCTCTTCGATATTCAATAGTGTGTTCTAAATCATGAGATACTATATAGGCAAGTAAGATGCCAAACTCTGTGATAGGGAGTTGATGGCTTTGTTTGCTGATTGTTTATTCCTTCTTCAATGTGAATGTTTAGTATTATTAAATCTTGCAAGTATCCAGAGTTATACTATAATGACCCATGTCTCCAGGAAATAAGATGAAATTTAGAGGTAAACACTACTTCACACAAAATGTTTTGTTTATACTAGTTCAGAAATGGCCATGAGGTTGCATGAGGAGGTTTGAAGCCTTCCTGGCCCATTTCTATTTTAACTCTTTAAAAATTTTCTCACTAAAATAAAATAACGCCCCCCCTTTACGCTATCACTGGAAATTCAATTAAGTTAGAAGACAGCTCCAGTCAGTGCTGAATTGAGTGGGCAGACAGAAACATGTTCTAAAAGAGCTAATTTTGGTCATCTCCATGTGACATCGTTAAGCAGAACTGAATCTCTTAATCTATACTCTTGCCAGTCTTCCTGGTGACCTAATTGCTAGAGAAAGGAAAGGTACAGGAAGGCTAGAAGATCTATGGTTGGTTAACTTTTGGGAAATGCTGAAATATTTTCCAAACAACATAGATTTTAAAGATAATTTAATATGGACCTACTATATGCCAAATAAAAGAAGCAAGTGAGCAGTTGCAAAGTAGCATAAGGGGAGCATAAAGGATAAACTGGTAACTGAAAAAAAAGAGAGAAATAAATTTGGTCATTGTTTCCTCCTTCAAGGAATTAAAAATTACAAATAAAGGTCTTGATTTATTTTGAGATGGTTTTTGCTTACTAGACTCATGACATTTCTTCTCAGACTGGACAGTATGAGTCATAGCTTCATTTTTGTTTTTTATGCACTTTCACATTTGATTCTCATAATAATCATATGAACTAGATAATGTTACTCTCTATTTAAGACAAGGAAACTACTACAGAGGTGAAATTGTCACAGGATCCTTGGGGTGTCGCTTTGCCAGCCAGAAATTCTGTGGCCAGTGGTGCCTTCTGCCTGGGTATTGCTCACACTTCTGGGCTTGTTCCACCCACTTGATTCGGCAGGCTGTGCTTGGTCTGTGCTACCAGCCTGGATCCCACACCTGCCAAGGGTGAGCCAGGTGCAGAGCAGTAAGGGGTGTGTGAACGAGTCAGCGTGGGGTCTGGCCACTGCATACAGCCAGGCACACTGGCTGCTGAGGCAGAGTGGGAAGCTCCAGGCTCCAGCATGGGTGCTGACTCTGTGTGAGGTTGCTGCTGGACCAGATGTATTGCAAGCGGTTTCTGCTGCGGTCACTGGTGTCTGGACAAGGGGAACACTGTGGCACCTGAAAGCTTGGAGATGCCAGGAACTGTAGAGCTCCAAAGAGGGTGTTACAGATCTGGCTTGGGGGGCCTTAGGTCTGGGCTCCCCAAAGGGCCACAGCTCTTCTGTCTTTCTCATTGCTTGCAATGTGGTGAGCAGGTGGGAGGTGTGTTTCAGCCCGGTTTATGTTACAACTATTTCAGTCCCGCCATTCAGTAGGTCCCGAGTTCTTGTCTCACCTCCAAGAAGAATGAGGTATGCAGACAACTGGAGGGTGAGCAAGGTGGAGAGGAGCTTCATTGAGCCACAGAACAGCTCTCAGGAGACCTGAAGTGGGTAGTTCCTTTCCACAGGCAGGCTCTCCAAGTGAGTGTCCAGCTCTCAGTGGAGAGGAGACCGGTAGTGGGTAGCTCCTTTCTGCAGGCAAGTCGTCTGGACGAGGAGACCCATAGTGGGTAGCTCCCTCTCACAGTCGGTAGTCTTGACTTCTGTCTGAGTCTGACTGAGTCCCCAGTTTTTCATGGGATTAGAAGGGAGAAAGCGCATGGTGATTGGTCCATGGACAGCCATAGGCGGGCCTGGAAAAAGCACTATCCAATTGATCCAATGGTCATCAGTGAAGTTATCACTCCTATCCATGGACTTCACCTGGAACTGGCAGCCCAGCTCCCAGGCTTCAGGCCATCCCTAGCCTGAAGGTGGGGTTTCACTGGGGACCTATGCCTTTCCATCCAGGATCCTAGTCAGCCTCCCACTGTCATCATGTCTTCCATAGCCCAGGCTGTTTGCACCAAAGGGCACCTGCAGGCCTGCATCCAGCTGCCCTTAGCCCACCCCCACCTGCTGCCTTCCTCCTGTGCTCCTTGGCGCCCAAAGTCCGGAGGGGGCCAAGGTGGGGGATTGGTGTATCAGTGCTGCCCCAAGCGTGCACACACCTGGCCAGGTTGCGACAGTGCCTGGGCTGAACCTCAACCTTGCTCCGAAATTGGAGCAGGTGCTAGGAGTGGCAAGAGTCCAGGGAGTGGAAGAAGGCTCTTCTGAGCCTGCAGAAGTGGGGGTGTTCCCAGCCCCCGAGAGCCCTGGGATGCCAGGGTACGGAACTGCAGCTGGGTGGCTACAGCTGCCCTGAGAGCCCAGGGCTTCTACCCCACCAAGTCAGTAGGGGGCAGGCTCCCTCCTGTTCCCAGCCTCCGCGGGTTCCACAGTCCCAGTCACGCCTCCCTCGCTGCAGCTGGCATCCTCACAACAGCTAGTCCAGTCGGGCAGCTGCTGCCATCAGAATGACTTGCTCTAGGCTACAGAGCCTGTAGGTGGCAGAGACAGGAACTGAACCCAAGCCTGTCTGACATTAAAGACTATATTTATTCCATTCTGGTGGCCTTATAACTGTAGTTAGCCTTACTGCAGCATGCATCATCAGAACCGGGGCCTAGTCATGGAAGAGCTCACTCGTGATGTCTAGTATACAACCGCCCAGAATAGCAGGCCTTTGGTAGCTTCTCTTCCTGTCCCACCATCACCTTTCAACTTCCTGTCATAAGACTACCCAGACGTCAGCCCTAGTCAGATGGCTTTTTTTCAGGGAGATATCCTCTGCATTCCCTAAAGCCTTCCTTTGTTAATCTCTTCTTTTTTTTGTACTTAAAAAAATTCTCCATTTAAAAAACATTTACTGAATTATCAACACATTGATAACCATGTGTTATCATTGCTCTAGGTGGTACAGCTATATCAGTAGACAAATAAGATAAAAAACACTGCCCTCATCAGATTTACTTTTTTGTGTGTGGAGAGGAGCCAAACAGGTAACTTACAGACGGTGTTAAAATGTGCTATGGAGAAAATACAGCCAATAAAGGAGAACAGGAAGTGGGGTGGGAGGCAGTTGCAATTTAAAATAGGATGGTCATGGAGTACCTCATCAAGAAGGTGACATTTGAACAAAAATTTTGAGATGAGGGTGTGATCCATGTAGATATTTGGGGGAAGAAGTTTTCAGGCATAGGAAGTGAGGTTAAAAGGCCCTGAGATGAGAGAAACCCTGTCATGCTAAAGAAAAAGTTGGAGGCCAGCTTGACTGAGCAAAGCAAGAGAAAGGAGAGTGCAGTCATGGGGGATATAACAAGTAGGGTATAATGTGGCTTTTTAGGCTAACTGTAGATTTCTGCTCCTCTTTACTGTCCACTTCCCTCCTCCCCTCACTAGACCTTGGTCCTTGTGAGCCTGGTTTTGTTTACATCAGTATCTGTCTCAAGTAGATACACATAATTCTAAACCTATATAATTTGCTTTTATTCTAAACCTATATTATTTTTATTAAAACACACACACACACACACACACACACACAGACCCCTTAGACAAAGACAGACTGGTTAATCAGCCATTCTATTTCCTACCTTGGGTTCTTACTGTATTTCCGAATGGATTTAGAGGGTCTAATAATAGAATACAACATGTTGACACTTGCTGTGAACCAAGTGCTATGTAGGTATTTTGTTTGCTTAGTCTCTTCTGTTGCTTTTAATCACCCTTAGAGGAAGGAACCACCCACATGAAAGCTTTCCCTTTTCTCCATTCTCCTGTCTCCCTTCATGTTCTTCAAGCATCCTCACCTTTGGTCAATGCTTGTAGAACTCAGTGTTTATTTTCCATCCATCACACTATTGCTAAGAACTACAGCTTTCTGTGGATCCTCTCAGTGCGTTAGCCATCACCTCATCATGTTTGCTTCATTTTCACTTTATTTCCTTTAACTCTTCAATGGATCATGCAGAACAAAATTTTTAAATGGAATCCTTGTACCTTCATTTCAGATGAGGTTCCAAAGGTTAAGAACCATAACACAGGGCACAAGCCACCTCACGTTGAAAGCAGGGTTCTAGTCCATCTAGGCAGGACATGCGAGGCAGTGTGGAGTGGGACCTGTCAGTGCTGGTCCATCATCAACCTCAAAGCTATGTGACGGAGTGGGAGCAGCCTAGCTAAGAGTTCCTTTGAAGGGTCCTGTGCATCAGGCCCTCCCTCATGGAGAAGATGAATAAGAATCCGTTCCTTCACTTTAGACCAAGTAAAGTGTGGATCTGGGAGAACTACTCAGATCTCTTGACCTGTGTGTCCTGCAATTTAGGACAAAGGGGCATGGTGCCTTACTCAGGCTGGAGAGGCTACATGAGGAGTCCATGGTTGGTTAGCAGCTCGGAATGGGCACGGAGAAGAGAGACAGGGCCACCCTGGTGAAGAGGAGCACTTTCCCCATAGAGTAGGCAAAGGTGCATATCTTTCCAGACATAATAGGGTGCCATGAAAATAATCTCACTCAGTAAGAATGCCTAGAGGAGCAAAGAAGCCCCCAAGAGGAGCTGACCTTCAGAAGTTTAGAGGCTGCAGGGAGAAGGAAGCAGAAGACCAGAGGAGAGGCATGGCCTGCACCAAGGGAAGCAGTCATAGGATAGTCAGGGATTTCTGAAAAACCTGCCAGAGTGCCCCATGAAGTCAATATGGCAATTTTTATTCTCCTCATCCAGAGGACACCTAAGTCAGATTACAGCCAGCCTATTAAGGAAGGTCCTTCCTTACCTACCTCTCCCTTCTTCTTCTTATGCCCATGCCCCATAAAGAGGGGCCCAAGCCAGCAGCTAGGAGTGGAGGAGAGGATGGAGCCAGGCTAGGGAATCAGAGACATTCCCTGTCTCTTCCATACCCCCACCTCACATATCCCAGTCTTTCCAAGTTGAGTTAGACCCACACTTGGGGGAAGGGAGAGGAAAGAAGTTCTGGACTAAATTCACTTTTTTGAGTTTTGAGATTACGTTTGACAAGAGTTTTTAATTACTGACACAGTCTGTTCTTGAGGCTGAAAGGGACCAGATGACATTTATTATATGAAAATTACCAAAAAAAGCGAAGTAATCTGTTGGAAATTTCTTTTAGAGGCCAAGAAAAAATTATTCAATAGATCTCATTTGAACAGAGAAGAATGGAAAAAGTAAAAATTATTTTTTGCTAACCTACCCAGTTTAGCTTATTTAATCAACAAAGTACAAAGGTAAAAGTTATTTGTAAGTTTCAAGCTGCTGGTTAACTTATCTGGTTAGTCAGACGCTGTCATCTAAGATTTTACCTTACTCCAATGTAAAACTGAACCTAAAAATTTAACTTATTTTCTAAAATAGAAATATTTCCATTTGGCCTTTCATTCTATCACTACAGCACCTATTGGCATAGCACAGACTTAGACTTATCCATCTAGTTTCTGGACAAATGTGTAATTGCTCTCCATCAATTTACCTGCAGCACAAAGAACCTTTAAACACAGTGGTGACATTAACTGGATAATACAGGCCTTCAACCACATCTAAACACATATGAATCAGCCTCATCAATCTGCGTGGTCAGGATAACGTGGGCACTGACCTTCAGCCCAGCATAAAGGAGACATGTGGTGTGAAACCTAAACCTAAACCCTGCATAAAATTGGTTTCATGTGGGAGGCAGATTGTTCAGGACATGTGCTGACTAAATGGGGAATAATAATGTGTATTGCTGGATTACTGGTCCAGAAAGGGTTTCAGGACTCCCTTGGGGAAGATGACAGTAAACAGGACAGAACTCATCACGCATCATGTGGTGAACTTGTAGATACTCAATAATTATGAAATAAACTGAAAAATAGGTCATCTGCTAGCTTTTACCCTGAGGAACCTCACCCCAAAGGGGAATAATTGAATAGACAAATATGCAATGTAAACTAGTCATCAAGAAGGCTGAGCTTGACTTACAGGTGACAGATAAAGAAAAAAGAGAAATCCTTTCAACAGTCTGTTTTGTGTGCCCCAGGTGGAAGGTGGTGAAAAAGATACGATAAACAGAATTTCCTAGGATTCAAGGAAAAGCATTGGAATTTTGTATGGATTCTGTAGATTCACACCTACAGTGAGAATTACATGATAAAAAGTGTTGATGGCGGAGGAGGGGGGTGGGCTACAAATGCAGGAAGGGTTTCTTTAATTTATTTCCAACTGAGGAAATGCTAGCTTCACTCTCAGATGCTGCATGTCTCAGGAAAACACTGGTCTAAAAAAGGGAGAGATTAATGTAAGCATAGCTGTCATGTTTGACCTTTTCCTGAGACCTATAACAGCTTCACACTAGAAGGGATTTATTCAGTGTCTAAAGACATTTATTCAGCACCAACCATGTACTCTCTGACAGTAGGACTCAAGGTCTGAAGTCTGTCTGGGCTCAATACTGGCTCATCTACTTTCTGCTGGACTTTGGGTGAGTTACTTAACCTCTTTGTGCCTCAGTATCTTCATCTGTAAAGTGGGATAATAATAGCACCTAAGTAATTGTGTTGTTGGGAGGATTCAATGAGAAAATACCTTTACTAGTTTAGAACAGTCCATGCATATTGGAGGCAACCAACAAATATTAATATTTTTGCTTAGTGTTATTATACAATCATGTCAGTTGGTAAACATTTTTATGTAATTGCTAGGAAAAAAAATGGAAAGGTCCTTGTATGATTGTTCTCTGAAAACCTTTTATTTAGCCCCTGCATTTATGCAAACAATCCTGGTAGGCCTCCTGTTGCAGCACTCTCCATTTCTACCAATGCCCATTCTAGTTCAGACCATATCACTTTTTTAACCACCTTTGTGATCATGGAAAATAAACTTAAACCACTTTAAATCTATATCATTTAGTCTTCTTGCTCCCTGCTCTTGCAACTATCACCTAACATATACATAGCTTCTGTTTTCCTGACATTTTCCCACACACTAAAAAAGCCATACTGGCTATTTGTTGTTCAGATCACAGCCCCAATTCATAGCCCATTAGTTGACATTTAAACACAGTAGTGACATTAACTGGACAACACAGGCCTTCAGCTACATCTAAACACATTTGAGTCAGCCTCATCAATCTGCGTGGTTAGGATAACGTGGGCACTGACCTTCAGCCCAGCATAAAGGAGACATGTTGGGCTGTGGGCTATGAACTGGGGCTAAATGAGTTGAAGCTCATCTTTACCTTGTTCTACCCCACCTAATCAACCCTTACCCTTCTCCCAACAAGCAATGTCAGAACTCCTGCTTGTCTTCTCATGTCCTGCGCTCATTTTGTTTTATGCCTTTGCTTATGATGAGAATGTGAAGATCCATTTCTCATCTTTCTTCCACCTGAGTCAGTATTTTCTTCCAGACCCTGTGTGAAGACTTCTCTGATTCCCCTTCCTTTCCCCCAGCACTCACTGACTTTTCTTACTTTTCAGCAGCAGATACATATTGATAAAAGCAGAAACTATTGAACAGCAATTGAGGTGCCCTGTTGGCACCTGAACACAGGCATGGCATGACTAGCAAAGGGGTCAGAAGTTGCTGTCACAAACAAATCACTGGAGCCTTCTCACTGCCTTGCAGACTCTCTCTGGCATTCCCCTGTTAACATTAGAATCCAATACCCCTATCAACTGCTGAACTTCTGATCTACTTTCTTCTAATCTCATCTAATGACATGTCTTCTGGGTTGATCCCCCACCATTTCTGACATTCTTACTCATAAATCAGTAGTTTTGTTGCATCCCCTGGGCAGTTGCTTCCTTTGGTCTGTGTCCCTCAGTGCCTGATCATCCACTTGGCAAGGATAAGTTCTGTCTACCTGGGGTGCTGGCTGAGGATTAGAGGCAGACTGGACCTAGTGTTTTACTCTAAGTATCCAGGAGTAGAAAGACCCAGATAGTGAGGACCAGCTAAGTCATTAGAAAGGGCTTAATATTAAAATCAACATCATCAGGTCTAAGGGTCATGTGCAGACATAACAATAGGAGGCAGAGCGAAAGGGACTGGTGGGCAGTAAAATAAGAGGCAAGGCAAATGGGTCACACAGGATTATAAGCTCTGTAAGCAACAGGAGCCCTGTCTGTCTTGTTCATCACTGTATCCGAGCCCCTCAAAAGTCCCTGACATTGTAGACACTCCATACTTATGAGTTTCATGAATAAGTGTCTTGGATGATTGCCACACTGGGTTGGCATCTCTTAGGCTACACAACTCTTAGCCGAGTCACAGCCAGTGAATTGAAAGGCACAAGGCTCTCTCCTCAAGGCTATGGAAGCTCCTGAATTGTGTCTGCACAGCCCCACCCTGGATTCATCAAGTGTCTCTGATTGTTCCACATGGACTTGTCTCATCTCGCCACTTAGCTTGTCAGCCTGTCTTCCTTGAACTGCACTGAGAATGCGGTTGGGACTCAGCAAACACTAATTGGTTCAGGTTGAACTGAGCTGGGCTTCCCTGGATAACTCTTGCAGTTTGTTATGAGTTATTAAGTTCTCCTCCCCTCATTAAAGAATATTGCTTTCATGACCTTCAACATTTGTTTAAAAAATATCCTTTCATCGAGGAAAAAATAAGAATTGGATGCTTGCAGCCAGACGTGTAGCTTCGTAATGACGACTGGATTATAAAGCTCATTACATCTTAGAATTTGGAATGAAACCACAGCCTTTGAAGTTGGTTTCCATGACATGCTTCATCTCGCTTCCTTTCTTCAAAGAACATGCAAAGGTGAATCCTACCAGCTTCTGAGGCAGGAAGTCATCGTGTGATTTCGCAATTACCCTCCAGTTTGTCAAGACAAAATTTGGATTTTTCAATAGTAATTCAGTGATTATTCCAAAAAGATAAGTTTATTTAGACATAATCTGCCACTGGTTTAACATGAGTTTTATTGACATAAAAAATCAAACAAAATTATTCCACACATAAACTATTGTTGCCATCTTGACAGAAATCCAGATTTGATTTTGAAAAGTAAGAGATACCTACTGTAATTACACCTAAGCCTTGATCTGAAACAAGGCTTCTTGGCCTTGGCACTATTGACATTTTGAACCAAATGATTATTTGTTGTGAGGGCTGTTCTGGCTTGTGTTGCACAATGTTTAGCAGCATCCCAGGCCTCTATGCACTAGATGCCAGTAGCACCCTCCCACCCTCTTTGTGACAACCAAAAATGTCTCCAGGCACTGCCAAAGGTCCTCTGGAGTGGCAAAATTACTCTAGTTGACAACCACTTATCTAACACAATCCTCAGGTCCAGTGTGGTAGAACCTCATTTTACGGAGGTCTTTTGATTCTGCACAGACTTCCCAACTACATCGTCTTAGTGTGATAGTAGATCAGGTAGCATTTTCCCCCCTGCTTTTAAACAAGTATGGTACTTGACTGTGCTTTCTTTCCTTCATTAATACTAAACCTATATTAAATTGTAGGCTTCTTAAGTGTAACAACTGCTTTCTTTTGCTTTGAATTTTGTCACAGAAGTATGAACTGTGTTTGTAAGCACTGATATAAGCACTTAGTGTATGTAGACTAACCCCATAAAAATTCAACTAGAAGAAATTCATGTCTGCTTTTAACTAGCAGAATATAAATGCTATGAGGACTTTTTTTTTTTTTCAGTTTTGTTCATTGCTGTATTCACAGCACCTACAAGAGTACCTGATAGGTAGGTGCTCAATAAATATTTGATGAATGAGTTATATCACTTTCTTTCTAAAATAAAGTGGAATGAGGTCCTTCCCCCGTTTCATAAAGGATAGCATTTGGAGTCCTTAAACTGGGAATCAAAGCTCTGTTTAGTTTGCATTTTCCAGTCTTCATCCCTGCTTTTTTAATACACAATACCACCTCTTTGATCCAAGCTTATCTACTGATGCTTTCTCAAATGCCCATAAACATCTTTGTCACTGCACAGCTGCTCACTTTGTTTTCTCTGTTTAGAATGTTCTTTCAAGCTCTCCACTGAGTCAAACATATACAATATATACTTGAAAGGTCGAGTTATTTCATGTCTCCCAGGTAACGTTTTTTGAGCCCATGAACTCATAAAGAACTTTCAAAGCCTAATACTTACGGGTTTGTACCTCCCCCTGGGCATTTTAATTCTGTAAAGTACACCACCTTTCATCTTACTATTTTGAATTATTGTTTTTATGTGTGTATACCTTCTCTTCCAAGTAGATGCAACCTTCCTGAAGGCAGAAATATATTTTTATCTTTTTTCTTTAGCATTAAATAGTCTATTAAATAACATCTACACAGTGAAGGGACCTTATTGTTATTAATTCTTTCATTCATTCAGTTAGTTATTCAACTAATAGTTTTTGACTGCCTACTCTGTGCTAGGAGGCAAAACAAATACGGTTCTTGTTCTCATGATACGTTTGGGCCAACTGGAGAAAAAGTGGTATCTAATGTAGTGAGAACTAAATTTAGTCATAAGACTGTGGTGTGAATGCAAAACACTGTCACTTACTAGGTATGTGATCATTTAAGCTCTCAGCATCTCAATGTCCCCATCTCGCAAGTGGGAACAATAATGCTTGCTCTGTCTACCACCCATAATAAAGAAGCTCCAACCACATTGCCTTTTATGTGCAGACACTTCTAAATGACACGGTATGGTGGCTTTAATTTGTTCAGAGATTCTTTGATACCTGGAGACTAATTCTCATCCCCTTGAGTATAAGATGGACCTAGTGACTTACTTCTAGTAGATAAAATAAAGCAGAAGTAATGACATGCAATTTTGGAGACAAAGCCATAAAAAGACAATATGGCTTTTGACTTAGTCACTCTGTTTCTTGAATTACTTGGTCCAGAGGAAGCCAACTGCCATATTGTATGCAGAGCTATAGAGAAGAACATGTGCTGAGGAACTGAGATCATCTATATGCTAGAGCTTAGAAGCAGATTCTTTAGCTCCAGTCAGACCTGCAGATGACTGAAGCCCCAGTCAACAGTGTGACTGCACCTCACGAAAGAACCCAGGTTAGCACCTTCCAGCTAGGCTGCTCCTGAAATTTCTGACCCCCAGAAACCATATGCGACAATACATGTTTTGTAAATTGCCAAAATTTGAGTTATTTTTAATGCAGCAATGGAAAACTAATACACAGGATACTAGAGAGATTTAAGGTTTTATTATTTTTGAATATGCTAATACTTGTTGAATGAAAAGTGCCATAATTAACTGTGGTTTATGATCGGTGGTGAGTTAAAAGTAGAAGAAAAAGAGGCTTCAAAAAAAGAAGAAAAGAAAAATTACAAAACATTAAGAACATGAGAAAATCAGATGGATGTGAAACTTTTGATGGGTGGTTTACAAGCTTCTCTGCCACTTGCTTCATTTTCTGAGAAGTATCAACCTATGACAGTGACTGCAGGCTAGATGCCAAAGGTTACCAGACAAAGGAATTGTTCATTCCTACTGACTGCTTTTGTTTTATTCCATTTTTAGTTCTCATTTTGAGCGAAAATTGATAGTTTTAATTAAATGAGAAATGAATCTTACTTCTACTTTACATAGAATATAAACTTTTTTGTATTAGAGAGTCACCACGGTTCTTTGTTAGACACAAAGGCCACGGACATGGGAATTTATGATGTGTTGCATCAATGACAACTTTTGAGAGTCACTGCCACTCCTTTGCCATAGTATTGCTGACCCAGGCTGACCTCCATTATTAATGATGCCTCAGATGGGAGGGCTGAATTCGTAGTCCTCACCAGTCAACTTTGTCACCATTAATTTGAACCAGAACAAATTTAAATTTAAAAGGATTTAACCTCCTTTGGCCTATCCTGATTTACAACCAATCTCTTAAACTCCCCACTGAGAACATTGTTTTGGAGAACGACTATCAATTTATTAACCTATTTAATAATAAATACAGAATTTAAATTCCTCACTGAATATTTATTGACCTTAATTTTCCCAGAGCTTCAAGTAAAGGATTTTGGAAGTTATGTTAACCCTTTGAAGCCATGAGAATGACACTTTAATATGTTTAGGAGTTTCTTTACTAGATGATGAAAATGTTCTGAAATTGGCTATGGTGATGGTTGTACAAGTCTGTGAACATACTAAAAACCATTAGATCATACATTTTAAATGGGCGAGTTAATGTGATGTGAATTATATCTCAATAAAGCTGTTAAAAAATAAAACTCAATTTCAGCCGAAAAAAAGTCATAGCTAAGAAACAGGCATGAACCATGCAAGTTTGCTAAAATTTTATCTGCTTGGTTAAATTATCTGCTTGGTTAAATTAATAGCTCAGTGTGAAAACATTCTTACTTGTAGGAGATACACTGCTGGCTGGAGAAGGTTGGGTGTCAAGGGTGGATTCTGTAACACTCGGTGGAGGGTCCATTGTGGACATTTCAGAACCTGAAAGGATTGGAAAGATGTTTATAATGAACAAAATATTGCAATAGTATTGCCTTAGTTCCTAAATACACTTTCCTTTATTTATTCATCATGTAACAAATCAATATATTGGGGGCATATTATGGTCAAGGCAGTGGGATATAATGATGAATGACAAAGACATGGGATTGTCCTTAAAGGGCCGATGGCCTAGAAACTAGGCAGCCAAGCATTGTGTTGAGTACTATGACATGGAAGTATAGGTGGCCACAGGAACGCAATAAAGGTGCACCGATAAAGACTGGGAGGTCTGAGAGGGCTCCCTGGAAAAAGTTACACTTTACCAAGACCTGGTAAAACTATTATAGCATTTAATATTTTGAAGTGTTTGATAAGCAATCATGTAGTTTACAAAATCCATAAACTCACAAAAATTTTTATATCAGCAAGAGTAGAAACAATGATACAACTATCCAATTGGATGTAACATTAGTAAACTTGTGATGTTATTCTGCTTTCTAAAATGTCAACTTTTGTCATAATATTTTTGTTTGGCCTCAACTTTTTCGTGTGTGTGTGTGTGTGTGTGTGTGTGTGTTGAGGGGAGTTGAAATAGAGGCTAGAATGTGGTTTTACTTATGTTTTACATTTATGTCAATTCCTTAAATCTCCATTACTGTATTTAAAAATAGCCCTATTGGAAGGGCAATTTACAAATGCCAGAAGGCTCTATTGACTTTAGGAGCGTGTGGGTTAAATGTGCTTAGATGATTTTGAAGTTAGAAGATTTTATGATTTTTGTAGATATAATGTTACTGCATACAGTGTTACACATCTGAAGAACTACATCAATTATCTGGATGTTTAATTAATAATTAAACTATTGGTTCTATTCTGTAATGTACTTTAAGGGACAAGTATATTTTACTTACGTTATGTCACTGGAGAGCACATAGCCCAGTGGGAGGAATTTGTTTTTCTAAGCTAGATGCATGTATGTTCTCTTCTCATTGTTAGTAGCATTGCTATTGCCATTGGCTGTTGGGGGCACTCATAGCTAGCTCTGACCTACTACTATATGAATGCTTTTGTGCAAATAATCTCTGAGGAGCTGGAGGACAGTTAAATGGGAAGTACATGACTAGGTTAACAAAATGACCATCCTTTTTCTTCATACATCCCAAATAAGTTTGAACTCTTCAGCATGACACACAAGTCTAATTATTGTTTGAGCTGTCATTACACTCCCAATTTCCTGATGTTGCCTATCATTTTTTCCATCTCTCTCAAATAATACCCTCTATCCAATAAGCAATATTTCAACCCAATTTCTGAAACACAGTATTCTCTCTGTGACTTCTGGGACTTCTTGGTCTTAATTTATGTGGTTTGCTGACATTTTCTTATCCCCAAACTTCCCTGAATGTACCTTCTCAAGCTGAGGAAGCCTGGGGATCTTTGTGGTGTGCTCACCCCTCAGGGTTTACCCTAGCAAATGCCTCATAACTCTGTGTCATCGTGTATGCCCCTCAAGGGAAGTCACTGTTTTGCTCCGCACCATATTTATGGATTCTGGCAAATGGAAGTAGGTGAATCAATGCATGCAAATTTATTCTTAACACTGAAAGAAAGAAGACCAGCATTAAGTGTGTGTCTGACAGCTGGCGGATCATAAGCATTATCTTCCAAAGTGCTACCTTAATAAGACAGGGCATTGGCTTGGAAAATAAATGCCTAGACGTTTTTCTCTGTATATTGATTAAAATAGAGGTTGGCAAACTATGGCCTACAGTGAAATCATGTTTATAAAATTTTTATTGGAACACAGTTTTTCCCATTTTTTTTTTTTTTTACATATTGTCCATGGTTGCTTTTGTGTTAAAGTGACAGAGTTGAGTAATTGTGATAGAAATTAAAAAGTCTACAAAGCCTAAAATGTATTTACTATCTAGCCCTTTACAGAAGAAGGTTGCCAGTTCCTGGAACAGAAGATATTGATACGTTATGCTCAATTTCCACAATGGGAAACTTTTATTTTTCATTGATTGAATATTTCAGTTTTAGGATACTTTTCTGCCATATTTCATCACCAAGTGATTTTGTAAGCTGAGGTGTTCAGCCTCATAGTGCATTAATAATATGTTGTTGTAAGATGTGCATTTTAAGATGAACACTTTGTCCTGTGACAGAGGTGAAACATAGCATTCAACATAAAATATGGGGCCTAAAAATGTCTGTCTAGTTTTAGATTAGACTGTAAAGTGGAAATTCTGCCTTGGTAAAAACAAAACTCAGGGGATATGAAAAGAGTGGTTAAAACCTCAAAAGGAGAAACAGTTTCCCAAAACCCAAATGCAGAATTTAGCAGAAACACCTCTGCCAGTTTCCAGATCATTGCATTTACCATAATGTCATAAGACAGTAAGCTGCTGCCTAAAGCCACTTCATCCGTTCCTGGGTGTGTCCCTTCGGTTCTGGCAGGGCTCTCAGAACCAACCTCATGGGCAGCAGTAGCCATGGGTGTGTCCCACAGGGCAACAGGCTTAATTCTGGGGTTTCCTCAGAGCTTGTATAAGCCCTTATCTTGTCCACCTAGAAGTAAGCCAAATCCGAGGGTTTGCTAGGTCCTTTCTTCTCAAAGTGTTGTTCATAGACAAGCAGAATAGGTTTCTTTTAGGATCTTGTTACAAATGCAGAATCTCAGGTCCCACCTAGACTTACTTAATCAGAATTTTTGTATTTTAGCGAGATCCCTGGGTGATTTGTATGCATATCGAAGTCCTCAACTGATACTCTCAGAAAGGATCAGTCACGGGTATGAGGTCAGCTGCACTGAGGGAAGTCATGAAACAGGAAGTATTTGTCTGACATCTTCCACACCAATATGCAGTGGTCCTCCTGTTCCACTATTAAGATATCTTTTTGTTACTCATCTTTCCACATGCTAAGATACACGTGCATACCTACACACACATACACCTACATGCCTGTCAATGCTTAACTCTCTTTCTATCCCAAAGGTCTTGATCTCAACAGCTACAGTCAGAAATCCACTTAATAAACAAATCCCTGTCAAGGGTGATGACAACCAAAATATTATCCACCCCAGGGGGTATTGTACTCAACTTTTGGATTAAAACAAGACAAAATATCTCCCACCCACTCCCCAAAACAAAACCCACGAAACCCAGCTCTTTAAATCTGCCAAAAATAGACTCAGCATTGCCATGATTTTAGACATTTTGACAGGCTAGCAGGGCAGGATTTTCTTTTTTTTTTTTTTGAGACAAGGCCTTGCACTGTTGCCCAGGCTGGAGTGTAGTGGCATGATCACGGCTCACTGGAGCTTCAGACTCCTGGGCTCATGCAATCCTTCCACCTCAGCCTCCCGAGTAACAGGGGTTAATGACATGCATCACCTTGCCTGGCTGATGTTTTGAATTTTTTAGTAGAGACAAAGTGTCACTATGTTGTCCAGGCTGATCTTGAAGTTCTGCACTTAAGCAATCCTCCCGCTTCGGCCTCCCAAAGTTCTGGGATTACAGGCATGAGCCACCGTGCCTGGTCCATGTTTTCTTTGAAAGACTTTTTTTCTTAGTGGTAGTTACTGTGGATCGTGGGAATTCTGCAGGTCCTGGTGCACAGATAGCTGCCTGAAGAGTCACTGATCACCCTAACCCTAATCCCATGCCCTTTCTGAGTTTTCTAGAATAGGGATCACTGAGCACCAGAGCTTCTTGGGAGACCAGGCATAGGTGGAGAAGGAATCACCTCAAAGGGCTGTTACCTCGCAGTCTTCAACATTAATACCCTTTTCTGGAAACAAGAGGGAGCAAAGAGAGTAAAACTTCTTCCCTTTTCTCACTAAAACTTTTTCCTACTGTGTAATACTCTTAGCATTTCTCTAATGTAGCACTCAGGGATGGCAGATTTTTCTTCTGTGTCTTCATCTCAGTCTCTTGTCTACAATAATAGCTTGGTAAGGCAATGACTCTTGCACCACACATCAGAAGTTTACTGCGGAGTTCACAAAGCGTCCAGCAGTACCATCACAGACAGAGAGCATGTGTGGAAGTAAGTGTTTAAGAGCTTGCAACAACAGGGAGACATAACACAGTGATGACATTGCTTTATAGAGCCTTGACTGTATCTTCTAAGTCAGTCACATAGATAGATGCCAGAATGGGATGAGAATGTAAGCTTTAATTTTGAGAAATTGAACTCCTCAAGATTGATTTTCTTTCATATTTGATCACAAAGGATAAAGACTCATTTGGCAATTTAAAATTAACCACCTGTTCAGAGCCCCAAATTATGCTAGATCAAGGTCTGCCTTATACAATTGGAATTATGGTATGTTTTCAGTATCAGAATCAGTGTTCTTCCTATTACCTAAAAAGGTATTCATTATTTTCGGATACTGAAATCAAGCACTGTTTTAGCATCAGAAAATATTAGTTTTACAGACACGGTTCTGCCTATAATGGGAAGAGAGTTCTCTTTAGGAATTTGAGCTTTTGGGGTCCTTTAGCTCACGTCCTTAGATTCTGCCAAAGCTACTGACAGATCTGTGTGAGAATCAGCTACCTGCACATTGTTCCAAGACTGCAGCCCTATTATGTCCAGCTTTCCAGGAAGGAGCTGACTTATTCCTGAGGGAATTAGGTGAAGCTGAGTAAGGCTATATATAAATATATCATGATTTCTGAATGATTAACTCAAAGTACACAGGTTGATGTGTTCATACATATACATAGACATAGACATAGACATAGACATAGACATAGACATAGACATAGACACAGATACACAGGCAGGGCTACGGGAGTGATGCCAATGCCCCAGCATCAGAATCACACCTGCTTCTGAGTAGTGGGGATAGATTTGTGTTGGGCATACACTCTTCTTCATAACCAACCACTGCACTTGTGAAGGAACTGGACAGAACCCAAGATGGGGATTGGGCCCTTGGAACAAAGAAAAACTGTTTCCTTCTTAAATTATTCTGGGTTTTTATGAGTATGTTATAGATTATGATATCTCTGAAAATAGGATGTGGTTAAATAGATTAATGCTCCTATAGAGTTGTAATAATGATTTGCAAATATATTTACATTTTATAAGATTACTGTTAAATATGAATATTTGACAGTTGTCATTACTTCTATTTTTCTTCAGGCATATCTGTTGTCACTGTATTTATTGAGGTATTAGTTCATCTTTTATGTAGTAAAATCTTCATTATTTTGTCTGGTTCAGGGTAGTAAATACTCCGGTTGGTCAAATGATATAATAACTACAGTAATCCTATATAACAATTTTCAAGTCATAAAAGTCTTCTATTAGCTAAATACTGTGCTTGAACCAAGGGATACTACAATTATTAAGATACAATCCCTATTTTTATGGTATTTTTATTGTACACATCTTATCCCTTCCTAAATATCAAAAGTATATATGTTGCACATAATGGAATGTTTCTTAGGATGCAGAAGGAATTTTAAGGTCTTTTAAATCTTTTTTGATCATCAGTATTAGTATTAATTTTCATTATGTGATGGATTAATAAAAATGCTAGCTAATTAAGAGTTAGATGAATTAAATTTGAACAAAAAATTTGCAGTATTCAGCAGAAATTCTTTGTGAAAACATGAATCAACTATTTTATTTTTATTTGAAGAATTCTTTTCACTGGAGTCCTACTTGTCAAAAATGTTTGATAATTTGAAATAGTTATGAGTTATATAGAAAGTTTTCTGAGATTAAAACGTTATGGATGTGATAAGCATTTTACTTGTTCCCACTAAAGATATTCTGAATTTATGGCAGTCTTGTCAAATGCTTGTTGAGCTTATTAAATAGACAACTCACCTAAGAGAAAAGTGATCTTTTCTGATGAGATGTTCCACACTTTATTTCCTGGGACTGGAGACAGAGCCATACACCAAATGGTCAAGTTGTCTGATTGGGCTGGTTTATCACTATGTACCCTTGTTAAAACAGACTTCAGTTCCAGAAATCCATCTTTGCCTTTTCTGTCTTCATTAGTAATATATATTCCTGCCAGACAGATAAGAACATGGTTAGTCACTAACATTTTATGTAAGAGCCATACAATAATGCCAAGGCATGGCATGATCCATTTATGGTAATGTAGAGTCTAAAGTGGTCAAATGGCAGCTTCTCTGCAGTGAGGGTCAATTTCAGCAGATCTGGAATTAAATTGAGCTGTTTGCTCAAGCTTCTACGTGTCATCAATCCATGGTCAGGGTATAAAACATATTGATCAATAGTGTTGCTTTGTTTGTGACCATGTGTCCAAAATGTTTTGAGGCAGATTATCCCAGCTCACCAGCATTGTTTGTTGACAACTGTGAGACTGATAATTTACACCTAGTCTAGGTTAGACCTTGCGAGAGCTCTCCTGTGGAGTCTGGTTATGTTGCAGGAATATACCTAAGTGACCAGTAAAACATAAAGCAATCTTGGTTGGGACTCTGTTTTGGACTACCTACTTCTGAGCTCTTCTGTGTATGTATCAGTAGTCTCTGAGCTGAGAGAGAAAGTGTGTCTGGCTATGGCCCTTAGAGAGGGAGGACGAAGGAGCTCATATCTGACTTCTCTGAACTCCTGGCTGTAAGTGTAGGATAGGATATGCTGCATATTGTAATATTTTTGTTACGTCGTCTCCTCTTCTTGAAATAAGGTGTAGATTTGTAAGCATTGCATTTTGGGTCCCATGAGTCTTCTTTACAAATCAAACTCTGTTTTAAACTGTTATGTTAGTACAACCTCCAAATAGCATAATAGGCAGCAGAAAATTAATGTAAAACCAACTATCACTATATGTCAGAATTTTCTGGATTCTCACAGCTTTTTCACATTAAAGATTCTTAACACCAATTCTGATATAATTATTTACCAAAGTAATAGCTAAATGCAGTTGTGTGCCGATGCAATTCTGACCACAAAATCTAGCCTCTAGTGTGGTGAAATCTGGGTGCTTTGCCTGTGCAGGGCTTATTGAACAGGATAATATATTTATAATAACCTTTTTTTTTTTTTTTTTTTGAGACGGGATTTCCCTCTTGTTGCCCAGGCTGGAGTGCAATGGCACGATCTTGGTTCACCGCAACATTCGCTTCCTGCATTCAAGCGATTCTCCTGCCTCAGCCTCCCAAGTAGCTGGTATTACACGTGTCCACCATCACACCCAACTAATTTTTTGTATTTTTAGTAGAGACGGGGTTTCACCATGTTAGTCAGGCTGGTCTCGAACTCCTAACCTCAGGTGATCCACCTGCTTCAGCCTCCCAAAGTGCTGAGATAACAAGTGTGTGCCACCGTGCCTGGCCTATAATAACTTTTAACCTATATTTTTAGAATTGTATTCTGTCATTGTTGTGGGTGAATTGTTTTTTAAAAATAAACTAATAAAACCAATAACAATCTCAAAATGCATCAAGTGATCAATACACTCATTAACATAAGCTTTCAATTTTATCACTTAAAAATAATTCAGAAAGAGGCCAGGCATGGTGGCTCACGCCTGTAATCCCAGCACTTTGGGAGGCCGAGGTGGGCGGATCACGAGGTCAGGAGATCAAGACCATCCTGGCTAGCACGGTGAAACCCCGTCTCTACTGAAAATACAAAAAATCAGCCGGGCGTGGTGGCGGGTGCCTGTAGTCCCAGCTACTCAGGAGGCTAAGGCAGGAGAATGGCATGAACCTGGGAGGCAGAGCTTGCAGTGAGCTGAGATCGCACCACTGCACTCCAGGCCTGGGCAACAGAGCAAGACTCTGTCTCAAAAATAAAATAAAATAAAATTAAATTAAAATAATTCAGAAAGAGTTGTGTGACTCAGTTGTTATTGAAGACAGATTGAACTTTGAGGAAAAATGACTCAGGAGAAAGGAGAATGGCTGTTGTTCAGGCAGGGACAGCTGAGATTATTCTGGTAGAGGCCGTCATGGTTACTACTTATAAAAACATGGCTTTGTGAATTATCACCTGAGCTTGTCTTGATGTGTGTTCCTCCTCCAGGAATTTTTAATCCTCCTGGGGAACATGTGCCTTGTCAAGGGGCCAACTCTTTTACATAGGCTTCCTCTAGTGCTTCACCAACACCTGCCTCAGATCCTCACATAAAAAGGTAGAAATTATTTATTGGCTGATGTAAAGCAGTGGTGCTAAGTTAATTGAACACATTGTATTGAAATAAGAAAGACATGGAAAAACAGGTAGCTATGTTATAAAGGCAGAAAACGTTTTAATAAATATATGTAGACTTAAACTTTTTGTCCTCATCTAAGATATTCTTTTTACTGATAGTTAAATAAAATGTTTGGATGTTGTTTGTCTAAATCAATTGTATTTCTTTTATTCTGGAAAATGTTACATTCCACTCCCTTGGAAGAGCCAGATGAAGCATCAGAAAATGACATTTGGTAGGCAGAATGATGTTTTACTTGGAATAAGAATCATTCTTAAGTGCCAAGATCAACTTGGGCAATGACAATTTCTGATGTCCTTTGTTTTCTTTCTTTTTGTACAGAACTTATTTCCATTGTTTAATTTCCTTACCTTCTTTTTCATCATGAAGAAAACTTCCATCTATAAACCATATGATATTTGCTTTGGGGAATACATTCTTTAGTAAGCAGGTAAATGTTCTCTGGGGTAAAGACAGAAAAAGGGTTATTTGCAAATTCCTAAGAAACTGGTACTCCTTACAACTTACTAACATTCATATAACATAAGTTGGTAAAAACGAGTTTCTCCACTTTTAGCTGAATAAATAGAAGGCAGTGTCTACTTTTAATATAGGTTGTGTTAGAACGTGCACTATAAATGGGTTATCTCCTATAGAGATGTTATAAACTACCGACTATACTCCTAGGTCAACTAAGGGTTAAAGATCTAGGACTATACTGATGTTCCAAGTCTGGATTCTGGGTTATGTTAAAGAGAACTCTTAACTCTGTGTAGGCAGAATAAAATAATACTAAATGGAAACCAAAGAATAGAAGTAAAAAGCAAACAGAGTCAAGAGAAGAATAGTCTGTTAGGTTTAAAGCTCAAGGGGATCTACACATTGTTTCTGTGTCCCAAGTAATGTACAACACTATTTGTAATAACCACAGAAATCAATTTATATAAATATCCTGCTTTTTACTTGTGAAGCATTTTACTAATTTTTAAAAAAATTTTATTGGATTAATCTTGAGGATAGGTAGGGCATGCCTTATTTTTGCCATTTGACAGATGGAAAAATCAAGGCACCCAGTGGTTCAAGGAAGTGGAAAATAATTAATGGCACAATTAGAAATGATGTCTCGTTAATCTCAGTCCAACATATTTTTTAATAAAAACTGTATTGAAATAAAAACATGAAAGAAGTTGCTATGTTATGAAAGCAGAGAACTTAGATGCAGGGCTAGTTATGTTTTATTTTCAATGCTATGTTTGTTCTTTGGGGGATGATACTTTCTTTAACAGTCTGGTGAAAACATCCAGTGAGAATTATTGGATTCCCATTGTTTTATCTGAGACTCTTCAAAATTATAATTCCATTTATAATTACTTGTTTTCTCAAGAGATGTATATATTTTACATATGACGAGCCCGAGTTCTTAGTTCTCAGATATTTTCCACAGTTAATGAATATGCTAGTTAACATGTACAGAACAATTAAATGTATGTGATGATTGGGGTGTCAATCCACAGACTAGTTACTCCTAAGAAGTCTGGGCCTATAGAGCTGAGAAACCACACTCAAGAATGCTAAGTAACATTTTCCTGGTGAAATCCTACAGAAGTTTACCATTTCTCAGTACATTGCTACCGAAATCCCAAAGAAACAAGAGAATTTCAGAGGGGGTTGTCTAGCATATCCAAGATGCTGGGTGACACACACTGTAGCTCCCAATATTCCCATCCATTCAACACTTGCCTTTCCAGATAATGGGGATACATACATGGACCAGGGATGCTATTCTCTCCACTAAAAAATTAAAAGCAAAACCAGATCCTCTAAAATACATTCTTATTAAGTAAAGGAGAGTGTTCAGTTTAATTTAATAGATGCCAAAGATTGATTTTTATCTCCAGTTGGTCCAGGAAGAGATAAAAAGGTATAGGAGATAAAACCTTTTTTTTAAAAAAAGAAAAAGATACAAAAGTTTGCATTAATCCAGTGACATTAACCATTCTCATGATTCATTTCCTTTATCTTTAGTTAACCCACCAAAGATGACGATATGGTAATATCAGGAGTAGGTGGGGGTGTTATTATTTTATGAAGGCAACTGGCTCACTGAAGAACTCTTTTGTTAACTTCTAAAAATGTTGAAAAGATTTGACTTTCATGAATTCTCTAGATTCAGATTTTCTGAAATGGTTCAAATTTCAAATATTCTATACTCTCTCTAGAATTTGTGTTCCAAGATTTGGTTTAGAAATGTGGTTCATGTTCTAAAACTCCTGCCAGTTTCATTCCTATTTTGAATTTTTTTCCCCCATTTTTTTTTTCTATTTTAACTTAACCGTCAACCTCTACGTATTTTCTGCTGTGCCATTTCTTTTTCTTTTCTTTCTTTTTTTAAATTTTTATATATTTATTTATTTTTTTGAGACAGAGTCTCCCTCTGTCGCCCAGGCTGGAGTGCAGTGGCATGATCTCAGCTCACTGCAACCTCCACTTCCCGGGTTCAAGTGATTCTCTTGCTTCAGGCTCCCGAGTTGCTGGGATTACAGGCATGCACCACCACACCTGGCTAATTTTTGCATTTGTAATAGAGACGAGGTTTCACAATGTTGGCCAAGCTGGCCACGAACTCCGGACCTCAAGTGATCCACCTGCCTCGGCCTCCCAAAGTGCTGGGATTACAGGCATGAGCCACGGCGCCTGGCCTGCTATGCCATTTCTATCTTTTCTTTTATAACACAAAGTTTTTTTTTCTTCTATTGACGTCTTCTTTAGAGTCTTCCTATCTCCTCTTGGTAGGCTTTCCTTTTCAATCTAAATATGTATACACACACATATATTATGCATATTATATATAATGTATGTATATATATAATCTATATGTGTATACACATTTCATATTTCAGTCTTTCCCATTCTTCTTCCTTCAAATCACTTGCTTTACTTGAGAGGCTAGGTAATCTAGTCTTCAAAAAAGAGAACTAAGACTTGTAGGTGCTTGACTTACTGTATTGCTGCTTGACATATGCCAGGAACATCCTTTTCTTGGTAGTGGAGGGGGTGGAGAAAAGGTTTGCATCTGTGTCTAAGTGTTGCAGAAAAATCCGACAGGCACAGACACACCTACTTGAAAACAATGCTGCCCTAGAAGTGGGAGGAAACCAGAACTGGAGGTGCCCTCCTTCTAGGGGTAGGAGTCAGCTAATAGCCATCCAAGGTGTGCAGGAGTGCTTTCACTCTGCGCTGGAAAGATCAGAGAGAAGTCCAGAGCCTTGCCTGCTTGTAAGTACCCACTTGTGGCTAGGGGGGAATTTCCTAACTGTTCAGGTTGCAAAGCTTGATTAAATAACGCTCTTATTAATTTAAGAAATGACCCAAGAAAGGAGAGAGAAGTCGGGCTGTTTTTAAATGCAACATGATTTTCCATTTACTTATTTATCTTTAAAATGAGTTAAAGAGCAAAACACCTGGAGTCTGGTGCTTCAGGAAGGTCTTATTGGCTGTTGGCTTTGCAGGTGTTCCTGCTGGAGAAGGAGTATGGTGAGCTGCTGGCTAAGGACAGCCAGGCAACATCATGTTTGTGAAGATGTGCTCCATCTTCCCCTCTGTGCATCCCAGCTCCTCCTGCTGAAACAGCTGAGCTTGCTTTTTGGATTTCTTAGATTCCTGGCCTCCGAGAGACGCCTCTAAGGACAAACTGACCTTGCATTGGGAACTTTATTATCCAGATCCTCATAGGCTTTGTCTACTCTGGATTGCTTGTTGCAACAGTTTTTAGGAAGCATGATTGTCTCCTACACCAGCATCTGCCTGTGTTTGCTTTTACCTACTCTGAGCAAGACCCAGTGAGGCCATAGCCCTGTTGGTCCTGAAAAGCCTGAAACCTGAGGCTGTTTCTCTTGCCTCCAAAATGCATTTATAGGCAATAAGAAGCACAGAAACAGTGGAAACAAGCAGGAGGAGAAAAAAGAAAACCTAAAATTTTCAATATTCAAAAATACCTGTCGTGGTGGTTGATGCAGAGAACACTGAGTTCATCAAAGAGCTTTGTAATTGTTGGACAGAGAACACCTTTGCTACAGGAACTGATATGTTTTGTCTTTCTGGCCTAGTCAAGGGAGGATAAGTAAGTATCTGGGGCATGGAAGGAATGCACTCTTGGGTCGTTTTGCTTGTATCTGACTCACCCCTGACTCTCCAGTGAAGCAGAAAGGAAGAAACCTCACACCACCCAGGTGTGGCCAGACTTTGGCCATTATTGTGAATCCGCAAGAGTTACCACGGGCCCTTCCCAAATATATATTCAATCTTGTGGTTCAAATAAGCTTTTGGCTCACATCTAGCCACATCATAAAGAACGCTGTAGAAGAGGTGACATGATGAGGCGGGAAGAGGAGGAAGAGGAGGGAGCCATGATGAAGGCAAAAGGGGACTTGGAGATGAAGGAAGAGGAAGAGATTAGTGAGACAGGAGAACTGGTTGGCCCTTTTGTGAGTGCTATGCCCACTCCAACACCCCACAACAAGGGCACCCGGTTCTCTGAGGCATGGGAGTATTTCCACCTAGCCCCTGCTCGTGCTGGGCACCATCCCAACCAATATGCCACCTGCCGCCTGTGTGGCAGGCAGGTGAGCCGTGGCCCTGGGGTCAATGTGGGCACCACAGCACTGTGGAAGCATCTGAAAAGTATGCACAGAGAGGAGCTGGAGAAGAGTGGCCATGGTCAGGCCGGGCAGCGCCAGGATCCAAGGCCCCACGGGCCCCAGCTCCCCACAGGCATTGAGGGTGACTGGGGTAGGCTCCTGGAGCAGGTGGGCACAATGGCTTTGTGGGCCAGCCAAAGGGAAAAGGAGGTGCTTAGGAGAGAAATGGCAGTGGAATGGCGGGAGAGGGCTGTGGAAAAAAGGGAACGAGCCTTGGAGGAGGTGGAAAGGGCCATCCTGGAGATGAAGTGGAAGGTGAGGGCTGAGAAGGAGGTATGCCAGCAGGAGAAAGAGTTGCCGGCAGCAGTACATGCCTTCCATTTTGTTTAAATTGGGCTTGGAGAATCTATCCTGAAAACATTGACTCTAGACTTGTACAAAAGAGCCACTTTAGTTTCAACTCAAATGTAAAGCAAAGTAGTTTAGTGACATTTTGCTTTTATGTGAAATAGTGCACAGTATGAGTTAATCTGAGCAGGTCTGAATTGACCAGATGCTTCTCTATGAGGTTACTAGAGCTCTGCTGACCCTTGGCCGAAACTCTAAAATGTACCTATTAAAGATAAATGCTGTTACCAAAGTAAAACTCTGTGAGTTGTTTCAGGGCAGAATGTACCAGCCAGTCAGCATTGTTTACCAAAATAATCAGATTTTTGCCTAGCACTCGGTTTTGGTGGAGCTGAAGATTTTGATGGCTGAGGCTGGTTAAGTAGCTGGAATGTGCCTATGTGACCAGCTCACTTGCAGACACCCTGCAGGAAGCAGAGCTTAATCTTCCTGGGACTGAGGTCTTAGCACATGTACTGGTGGTGCTTCCAGACAACCAGTATGAATACAAAGCTTGTTCTGTGTGACCCAGCAAGTGGAAGGACAAAGAATTGTGAGCCTCAGATCTTTGGATCCTTGCAATGCGTATCTTTCTCCTGTTATTGCTGCGATGTATTTTCTTGCTTATATTAAAGCTGTTTCATCAGTATAATCTGAGTCCTGTGCATCTTTTTAACAATCTAATGCTTAAACTAATTAATGTGTAATTAGCACAGAGAAATGACAAACCTCTCAACTTACTTGGTTTAAACATTCAGTATAGAGTATATGAAACTTATTCATAAATACTTAAAATATGATCTAATTTCATATTAAGGTTTATCAAGGGAAAAGGAGTTAGTGAGGAAGAGCTGAAATAAACTCAGAATGAAAAAGAAGACAGAGGTATAAAGGAAGTAAGGAGAAGTAAAGAACAGAGGAAGGAAAGTTAGAAAGAAATGGGATGAGAAGAAATGCAAAGATGGGGAAGAAAGACAGTGCTCTAGGGAAAATTTATCATGAAAATAGAAGAGAACACGACTGTCTGAATGAAGGAAGGACAGAGTACATTTCTTAGATCCTGAAGTCAATTTGAATGAGTTAACTTGGTTTTGTTTTGCATCCACAGAGCAGTTATCTATTTGAACAGTAGGTTTTAGATTTTACTCACACCTCCAAAGTGCTAACTGCATACCAATCCACTGTTCTCTGATTTTTTAAAACTGTTTATCTTTAAATGTTCAGAGATGCTTTGAAAAAAGAGATTCTAACACAATATAGGGAGAGAATAATTTCCTGAGTTGCTGAGAGTATGCCTAAAATATTAATTTAGAAATAGAATAAAATCAAACTGGAAAATACTCTGGCCTTTGCACTGGAGCTGATATTTGTTATGGAAGATAGACTCCTCTGTAACCGTATTGCCCTCCCCAACCAAACACGCATATTAAAAAACAAAACAAAATAAAACAAAATGTGGGTTGGGAATGGGGATGGAGTGGGGAAAGAACTAGGGAAGACAGGAATAGATAAAAACAGCATCCCATTATCTCATAGATAGCCCAGGTACTTTGTGGGCACCAACCTCTCTGAAAGCAGAGGATGTCCTTGTGTAACAATGGTGTCTTGCCTCCTTTGGTCCTGACCTATGTAGTTCACTCATATTCTTCCTAGACTTGCTAGGCAGCCCTAACTTCCAGACCTGTCTTCCCTAAGAGCTGTTTGTAGAACAAACAAAAGTCCAAATACCAGGCTTGTGAAATAACCAGGCTACACTGAAGTCCCATCATGTTCTTTTTTTTATCTAGAGATCTGCCTGATATTAAAGATTTCGTTGTCATATGGTCTCCCCACAGGGGTATGATGTCCTTTTAGAACCTTCTCTATCTGTGGTGCAAGCTCAGGTGCTCACCAGTGCAAGTGACGATGGCTAGACATTTGGACTCAGAACCTTACTGTGTTGCAAAAGATGCTAGAAAAAAAAGGAGGCTGTAATACCTAATCATTTAAAAACCAAAAACCAAAACACATACATTTTGAGTGGGGCTTAGGAAGCTTGAGGAAACCACAGGGTTAAAACTTTGCAAAACCCAAACCAAATAAACACAAATAATCAAATTCTGCACAAAGCTGCTGGAGCTCTGCTGATGCCAACCAGTGTGGTTTTTAGATTCTGGTGTCTTCTTTTTTTTTTTTTTTTTTTGAGACGGAGTCTCGCTCTGTCACCAGGTTGCAGTGCGGTGGTGTGATCTCAGCTCACCACAACCTCCATCTCCCAGGTTCAAGCAATTCTCCTGCCTAAGCCTGCCTAGCAGCTGGGACTACAGGTGTGCACCACCACACCCAGCTAATTTTTGTGTTTTTAGTTGAGACGGGGTTTCACCATGTTGGCCAGGATGGTCTGGATCTCTTGACCTCATGATCTGCCCGTCTCAGCCTCCCAAAGTGCTGGGATTACAGTCATGAGACACTGTGCCTGGCCTCTGGTATCTGTTTTACATGGTTATTAATATTGTAGATGCTCTTCCTTTGTAGGCTTCCTAACCCCAAACTGCTTTTGTTTCTTATGCTTCATGACAGGTAATTTTCTTTAGACTTTTTTCCCCCTAATTTCTTTCAAACATAACAAAAGTAGCAAGTGATATGAACAAGACCCATGGAGATGATGGGGCTAAAGTATAAAGCACAAGCATAAGAGTGAGAGACGTATGAGGCTTGCGGAAAGCGTGAACTGTTGAGTACATGCTGGGGTTTTTATGCATCCCTCTTGTGCCTTCTACGCTACATCATCAGCTGTGAGTTGAGGGCTCTTTGGTTTGACATCTTTTGCTCTAATGCAAAAAACTGCTAAATGGAGGGGCCCTGAAATTTAGGTTAAAGACTCTTTTCTCATTGTAGTGCAGGAGTGAAGCTGTGTGCCATGTTGAAGCCCTGGCAAAATCTCAACTTTGGGAATGCACAAGATACAACATTCACAGGTGTGACACTTTCCTTAGACATCTATGGCAGGTCCAGGCCTGAGGGGCATCATACTTTTGGGTCTTTTGTATTTTACAGAAATACTAAAATTAACCATAAACTTTGTAAGTTTAAAAACACAGGAAGACACAGCTCACAACTGACCAAGTCCCCAGAGTATTTCCACACTGCGGGCTGCTAGTGTAGTGGACAGGTAGCAGAGCCAGTGCGTGCGTGTTGACTTCAACAATTTCTAAGGAATGAAGGAGGGGCAGGAAATTGCCAAGACCAAAAACTTGTGGTTGCTGGATGGTAGGTATTTTGCATACCTTCTCTCACTTCATCCTTATATCACCCTTGTGGGATTGGAACCATTGCCCTCACTTACTGTTGAGGAAGTTAAGGAACTGAGCTCGTAGGGGCCAGAGTTAATAAGTGCTGGAAGAGAACTCAAACCTGGTTCTATCAGATCCCACAGTCTATATTCTGGGTTTAAAAAAATTATTCCACAGTATCTGCTGGAATCAGTCACATAGCTGATTTATGAATGTAAGAGAGTGCGTAAATGATAAATAGTGGGTAGGGAAGAAATATTCCTGAAATGTCTACTATGTGCCATGAACTTCATTAGAGCATAAATTTAATCTTCCTAAGAACCCTCTGAACTATTTGTTATTATCTCAGTTTTAGATGTGAGTTAGCTGAGGCTTGTGGAGGTTCACTAGTTGATGAGGGTATGTAACCAGCTAAGTAGTTGAATTAGGATTTGACACTTGTGCTATCTGACCCCGAAGCATGATATCCTTTTATCATAATAATACTATTCTGCCTGGATACAGGCACACTAAATATGCATCCCAGCTCTGCCCCTTATTAGTGACTCAGCCAGTTGTTAAGACTTTCCAGGCCCCAATTTCTCATCTGTAAAATGACTGATGCTCTATCTATTTCAGAGGCTCATTGGGAGCAACACAAGATAAAAGTCTGTGAAGGGATTTTGAAGAGTTAATAAATTTTTAAAAATACAGCAGGGATTGTAAGAATATTAGAGTGAGGAGTTACTAATGCTTGGCAAGATCTGAAAAGATCCAAAGACAAGCCATGTCCTGTAGCTGGTTATGTGTGATTGGAGAAAGATTATTCACTAATTTTCTAGGAAGGAAAACTCTCTGTTTTTTTTTTTTTTAGTCAGCACTGAAGCAAGGGTAGAGAAGAGGAAATTTTATGGCACATAGGCAAATTTCTTTTTTTTTTTAAACTGGGATTCTTGGATGCAATTTATGGTCCTGTATCTGGATTGTGCCCATATTACATGTAAACTCTGGTACCAAGAATCTATTAGAGATCCTTATAAGAAACAAAAACACCTACCAAAAGCTGTATGATTAGTTTATTTTTGAAATGTAAACTATTGAAATGAAGTTCACTAATAAACTTAGAAATTAAGTTATGACACAACAAAAATGAATTAAGCAATTAAATCTTCTGCTGTATAATCAGGATTATAATAGCAGTGATATGGTTTGGCTGTGTCCCCACGCAAATCTCATCTTGAACTCCCATGTGTTGTGGGAGGGACTCAGTGAGAGGTAATTGAATCATGTGGGGGCAGGTCTTTCCCATGCTGTTTTCGTTACTGTGAATAAGTCTCATGAGATCTGATGGTTATTATAAGGGGCAGTTTTCTTACACATTCTCTTTTTGCCTGCTGCCATCCATGTGAGATGTCATGTGCTCCACCTTGCCTTTGGCCATGATTGTGAGGCTTCCCCAGCCACATGGAACTATAAGTCCAATTAAACCCCTTTTCCTGTATAAATTACTCAGTCTTGGGTATGTCTTTATCAGCAGTATGAAAATGGACTAATACAGTAAATTGGTATCAGCAGAGTGGGGCGCTGCTGGAAAAATACCCAAAAATGTGGATGCAACTTTGGAACTGGGTAACAGGCAGAGGGTGGAACAATTTAGTGGGTTCAGAAGAAGACAGGAATATATGGGAAAGTTTGGAACTTTGTAGAGACTTGTTGAATGACTTTAACAAATATGCTGATAGTAATATGAACAATAAGGTCCAGGCTGAGGTGGTCTCAGATGGAGATGAGGAACTTGTTGATAACTGGAGCAAAGGTGACTCTTATTATATTTTAGCAAAGAGACTGGTGGCATTTTGCCCCTACCCTAGAGATCTGTGGAACTTTGAACTTAAGATAGATGATTTAGGATATCCGGCAGAAAAAATTTCTAGGCAGCAAAGCACTCAAGAGGTAACTTGGGCGCTGTTAAAGGCATTCAGTTTCAAAAGAGAAACAGAGAATAAAAGTTTGGAAAATTTGCAGACCGACAATGCGATAGAAAAGAAAATCCCATTTTCTGGGGAGAAATTCAAGCTGGCTGCAGAAATTTGCATAAGCACTGAGGAGCTGAATGTTAATCATCAAGACAATGGGGAAATTGTTTCCAGGGCATGTCAGAGACTTTTGCAGCAGCCCCTCCATCACAGGCCTGAATGTTTAGGAGGAAAAAATGGTTTTGTGGGTGATGCCCAGGGTCCCCATGTTGTGCACAGTCTAGGGACTCAGTGCCCTGTGTCCCAGCCACTCCAGTCATAACTGAAAGGAGCCAAGGTACAACTTGGGTTGTTGCTTCAGAGGGTGGAAGTCTCAAGTCTTGGAAGCTTCCATATGGTGTTGAGCTTGTAGGTGCACAGAAGTCAAGATCTGAGGTTTGGGGACCCCTGCCTAGATTTCAGAAGATGTATGGAAGTGCCTGGATGCCCAGGCAAAAGTTTGCTGCAGGGGTGGGGCCCTCATGGAGAACCCCTGCTAGGGCAGTGCAAAAGGAAGATGTGGGGTTGCGGTCCCCACATGTAGTCCCCACTAGGCTACTGCCTACTGGAGCTGTGAGAAGAGGGCCACCATCCTTCAGGCCCCAGAATGGTAGATCCAATGACAGCTTACACTGTGTGCCTGGAAAAGCTTCAGACACTCATCACCAGCCCATGAAAACAGCCAGGAGGGAGGCTGTATCCTGCGAAGTCACAGGAGCAGAGCTTGTGTCCTTAATGGGGCACCATGTAGTGGAGATGTGAGAAGAGGACCACCATCCTTCAGACCACAGAATGGTAGATCCACCAACAGCTTACACCATGTGCCTGGAAAAGCTGCAGACACTCAATGCCAGCCCATGAAAACAGCCAGGAGGGGAGCCATACCCTGCAAAACCACAGGGTTTGAGCTGCCTAAGACTATGGGAACCCACTTCTTGCATCTGCATGACCTGGATATGAGCCATGGAGTCAATGGAGATCATTTTGGAGCTTTAAGATTTCACTGTCCTGCTGGATTTCAGACTTGTTTTGGCCAATGTCTTCCATTTGGAATGGCTGTATTTATCCAATACCTGTACCCCTACTGTATCAAGGATGTAACTAACATGCTTTTGATTTTACAGGTTCATAGGCAGAAGGCACTTGCCTTGTCTCGGATGAGACTTTGGACTCTGGATTTTTGAGTTAATGCTGAAATGAGTTAAGACTTTGGGGGACTGTTGAGAAGGAATGATTGATTTTGAAATGTGAGGATATGAGATTTGGGAGAGTCAGGGGTGGACTGATATGGTTTGGCTGTGTCACTATCCAAATCTCATCTCAAATTCCCACGTGTTGTGGGAGGGACTTGGTGGGAGGTAATTGAAGCATGGGGGCTTTCCTGTGCTGTTCTCGTGATAGTGAGTAAGTCTCATGAGATCTGATAGTTATTACAAGGGGGAGTTTTCCTGCATATTGTCTTTTTGCCTGCTGCCATCTATGTAAGACATGACATGCTCCTCCTTGTCTTCTGCCATGATTGTGAGGTTTCCCCAGCTATGTGCAACTGTACGTCTAATTAAACTCTTTTCCCTGTATATTTTACCCAGTCTTGGGTATGTCTTTATTGGCAGCATGAAAACGGACTAATACAAGCAGTTATCTGAGAGATCAATATATGAAACTGGCAAAAGACACAAATACTTGGAAAAAATATATATATAGTCATTGCAAAACCATCTCAAAGAATCTAAGCTATGATTTGTATGCAACTATCAAATTAAATGACTGATATTCAGTGAGACCAGAGATTGTAAGTTAATGTCATCAGTGCGAGAATAAACTAGAATATGAGTATAATTTTCTCTCGCCCCATGTAATAGAAAATGTTAGAGAATTAATGAGAATATTTTTTATATAGGGTTTTTAAAAGCTAGGCTGAAGTCATAAGGCCACAGGACAGTTGATTGACACAGATAATAGTAATAACAACAAAAACAAGAACAATAATGCTGATTAAACACTTAATATATGCCACACTCTACTCAGACTTTTTCATATGTTATTTAATTTTTTAAAACAGCTGCTATGTGAAGATAGTATTATTATTCACTTCATATAGATGGGGAAACTGACTGCAAAGACATGAAGTAATTTGCCCAAGGTCACAGTTCGCAAGAGGAAGAGCGAGAAATTGAGTCCAGATCCTAGTGACTAGAGGTTGGTAACTACCACCCAGAAGAAGTTAAGTCAGAGGTCCCTATTCAATTTTCTTGTTTCTCCTGCCCTTCCTCTTTACCACCAAAGACATAGCCAGGGTTCTGCAGGAGTACAGGAGGGCATATTTTCTCTCATCACTTTGAAATAAAAACAATGGGAAACCAGGTAAAGGAAATGGAATAGAACAAATCAAACATCAGCTGAGCCAAAACTTCATTCTTACACCAGGATTCACACAGCTTTCTGCCCTACTTCATCCTCACTATCCACCTCAATTTTTATTAAAGAGAAATTTAAACAATTGTAACTATTTTTTTTTCCTGAGAAATTTAAGGACTAAAAGTGCAGATCATTCTGAGAACACTAAGTCTAAAAATGAAAATTCCCATTCACTTTCCAGAAACAACTCAGCTTCCCTTCATCCCTATTAGCAGTTAATTGGTCAAGGGCCAAGGAGTAAAGTTCTTTGAGAGAACATTCCTGGCAACTATGCAACCTGACACACCTTACATGTAATGCTGTAGATTTTCAAAGGCTTTTATGTGACTCACCTCTACCAAGACATCCGTGGAGTTATTTTCCACAATCATGGGGATTTCCGGTTTAGCTTAAAGGCAAATAAAACATAGTTAGTGGCACCAAATGTCATCCTACCTGGCCACTAGTGTGTGTATGTGTGTGTGTGTCTATGAGAATCTTCATTCATCAAATATTAATATTTATTTATTAATATTTATAAATTAATATTTATTAATATAATATTGCCAGGCCTGCTGTGTACCTGGCAGTATGCTAGATGCCTAGGAAACAAAGGTGGACAAATAGTATTCACTGTTTTTAAGAAATCTGCAATTTCTTGGGAATACAGATAAACAAACTGGAAGTTATAATACACTGAGATAAGTACAATGATTAAAGACATGTAGTATTTGAAGACAGCTTTTAAATAAATTTTTTAATCTAACCTTGGAGGATAGGAGGAGGCTTTTGGAAGATGTGATGTGGTTACCAGCGATGAGTTAAGTAAAATTGGGAATGTGGAAGACTGGTAGTACAAGCGGAGGATGGGTGGTGGGGAGGGAGAGAAAAGAGGAATGTTCTACATGCACAAAGGCTTATGATATGGTTGGACTGTGTCCCCACTCAAATCTCAACTTGAATTGTATCTCCCAGAATTCCCATGTGTTGTGGAAGGGACCCGGCGAGAGGTAATTGAATCATGGGGGCTGGTCTTTCCTATGCTATTCTCGTGATAGTGAATAAGTTTCATGAGATCTGATGGGTCTATCAGGGGTTTCTGCCTTTGCTTCTCCTCATTTTTCTCTTCCCATTGCCGTGTAAGAAGTACCTTTCAATTCCCACCACAATTCTGAGGCCTCCGCGGTCATGTGGAACTGTAAATCCAATTAAACCTCTTTTTCTTCCCAGTCTTGGGTATGTCTTTATCAGCAGTGTGAAAACAGACTAATACAGTAAATTAGTACCACCACAGTGGAGTGTTGCTGAAAAGATACCCAAAAATGTGGATGTGACTTTGGCACTGGGTAACAGGCAGAGGTTGAAACAGTTTGGAGGGCTCAGAAGAAGACAAGAAAATGTTGTAAAGTTTGGAACCTCCTAGAGATTTGTTATATCACTTTGACAAAAATGCTGATGTTGATATGAACAATAAGGTCGAGGCTGAGGTGGTCTCAGATAGAGATGAGGAACTTGTTGGGAACTGGAGCAAAGGTGACTTGTTATATTTTAGCAAAGAGACTGGCAGCATTTTGCCCCTGGCCTAGAGATTTGCGGAACTTTGAACTTAAGAGAGATGATTTAGGGTGTCTGGCAGAAGAAATTTCTAAGCAGCAAAGCATTCAAGAGGTGTCTTGGGTGCTGTTAAAGGCATTCAGCTTTATAAGGGAAGCAGAGCATAAAAGTTTGGAAAATTTGCAGCCTGACTACGGGATTGAAAAGAGAAACCCATTTTCTGGGGAGAAATTCAAGCTGGCTGCAGAAATTTGCATAAGTAGGAAGGAGCCTAATGTTAATCTCCGAGACCATGGGAAAAATGTCTCCAGGCTATGTCAGAGACCTTCACAGCAGCCCCTCCCATCACAGGCCCAGAGACCCAGGAGGAAAAAATGGTTTCCTGGGCTGGGCCCAGGGTCCCCTTGCTGTGTGCAGCCTCGAGACTTGGTGCCCTGTGTCCCAGCCACTCCAGCTATGGTTGAAAGGGGCCAATGTGCAGCTTTAGCTGTTGCTTCAAAAAGTGTGGAAGCCCCAAGCCTTGGCAGCTTCCACCTGGTGTTGAGCCTGTGGGTGCAGAGAAGTCAAGAACCGAGGTTTGGGAACCTCCGCCTGGATTTCAGAAGATTTATGGAAATGTGTGAATACCCAGCAAAAGTTTGCTACAAGGGTGGGGCCCTCATGAAGAACCTCTGTTAGGGCAGTGCAGAAGGGAAATGGGGGGTTGAAGCCCCCACACAGAGTCCCTAATGGAGCACTGACTAGTGGACCTGTGAGAAGAGGGCCACCATCCTCCAGACCCCAGTATGGTAGGTCCACCAACAGATTGCACTGTGCTCCTGAAAAAGCTGCAGACACTCAACACTAGCCCATGAAAGCAGCCAGGAGGGAGGCTGTACCCTGTAAAGCCACAGGGATGGAACTGCCTAAGATCTTGCGAACCTACCTCTTGCATCTGTGTGACCCGAATGCAAGACATAGAGTCAAAAGAGATCATTCTGGAACTTTAAGAGTTGACTGCCCTGCTGGATTTTGGACCTGCATGGGGCCTGTAGCCCCTTTGTTTTGGCCAATTTCTCCCATTTAGAATGGTTGTATTTACCCAATGCTTGTACCCTCATTATATCTAGAAAGAAACTAACTTGCTTTTGATTTTACAGGATCATAGGCAGAAGGGACTTACCTTGTCTCAGATGGGATTTTGGATATGGACTTTTGGGTTAATGCTGAAATGGGTTGAGAATTTGGGGGACTGTTGGGAAGACATGATTGATTTTGAAATGTGAGGACATGAGATTTGGGATGGGTCAGGGGTGAAATTACATGGCTTGACTGTGTCCCTACCCAAATCTCAACTTGAATTGTGTCTCCCAGAATTCCAACGTGTTGTGGAAGGGATCTGATGGGAGGTAACTGAATCATGAGGGCCGGTCTTTCCCATGGTATTCTCATGACAGTGAATAAGTCTCACGAGATCTAATGGGTTTAACAGGCATTTCTGCTTTTGATTCTCCTCATTTTTCTGTTGCTGGGAAGAAATATGCTGGGTTTAGGGCATGTGGAATAGGTCTGTGATACATTTGGGTGTTGATTTCAAAGTTTTCATGGGTGTTTTGGGGAGACTTATTCTATATGAGGAATCATCAATGGATGTAAAGTAGGTTCTGATAAGATATGTGGTCAGGGCCACAATATATACTTGGGTAACACCTCAAAGTAGGTTAAGGACTGGATAAGACTCCACCCAAACACAACCCACCCAGCCAATTTACTAAATGCAAAAGCCAGGAAGAAGTGCCTTTCACCTCCCGCCATGATTCTGAGGGCTCCACAGCCATGTGGAACTGTAAGTCTAATTAAATCTCTTTTTCTTCCCAGTTTTGGGTATGTCTTTATCAGCAGCATGAAAATGGACTAAAGCAGCTTACAAATAAATTCTCGTTATAAAGATCCCTGAAGTGGAGCAGAGAAACATTTGGCTCTTGTTTGGTTGCTTGGTACTAGGAAATATCAGGGAATATTTCAGTGATTTTGTTGTTTTACTAGATTTTAAGTGCCTCAAAGCCAGTATTTTATCAATTTCTTCATCTCCAGCACTTAACAGTGCCCAGCACAAACTAGACATTAGTACATCATGTTGAACAGAAGTGGCTTCAAGTACATTCTTGAGCATAGCAAACACAGCGTTCTGTAACTCAGTGGAAAGAATGTTAAACCTCCAGTCACAGATGTTGTCAGTGCCTGCTACAGCCACTTGCCATTTACCTCGGCACACTGAAGACCTCTTACTGGGATAACTCTTTGATGACTAGATGACTCTTTGCATAACGATTTATTGAGATTATGGGAGTACACTTAGTCCACAGGTAGTAAAAACTGGGAGTCCCAGAGAGTTAATAGTGATAACAGATGGAGAGATGGTAGATAAATACCCCAGCTTTCTTGCCCTTCATGTGGGATAACTCTAATGTGTGTTCTATGCTGTCTCCCAGTGAGATGAGTTCTAAACCTATGGTGGTAACTGATGTAATCTTGTACATTTTATTATCTTCCTTCCCTTCCCTTCCCTGACTCACTTTCTCACTCCTTTTCTGATGTTTCCAAGGATGGTCTTTCAAATAAATTAATCCCAATCCTTATCTCAATGTTTTATTTCAGGGGAACCCAAAACCAAGATACAACCTGAAACACTAATGGGTGGAGTGGTATCTCTTACCTCCTGTTAACAAATACCAGCAGAATAAAAGCCGTGAAAGAACAACTACTAAAATTTGTAGAGGTGACAGGGTGAGAAAGATTTTCTTTGAGGCTGAGGACAATCAGATTTGGAATTTAGGAGTGGAACAGAACAACCCTGTGATGGGCAGGTGACTCCCTGCCAAGGAAAGGAAAAACAAAGGAGACCAGTGAAGGAGATGCAGGAAGTGGCAAAATTGCTGGAGTAGCCCCTCTTGTCCCTGGTCTGTTAGAGAATGAAGAGTTGAGTAATGAGCACTGTTTGGGAAGAGGAAATATGCTGGGTTTAGGGCATGTTGAATAAGTCTGGGATACATTTGGGTGTTGATTTCAAGGTTTTCATGGGTGTTTTGGGGAGACTTATTCTATATGAGGAATCACCAAGGGATGTAAAGTAGGTTCTGATAAGATATGTGGTCAGGGCCACAATATGTACTTGGGTAACACCTCAAAATAGGTTAAGGACTGGATAAGACTCCACCCAAACACAACCCACCCAGCCAATTTACTAAATGCAAAAGCCAGGAAGCAGGAAAAATGTAATTTTCTGAACAAGCAGGCAGAGCTTCATATTTTAAAGCATCCACTGAAAGGACTTCAAAGAAGAAACAAGAGAAATGTAGAGACAGAGATATGTAGAATCCAATAGGGTGATAAAAGTGACATATAAAAGAGTGAAAAACATTTAAGATCAAAGTAGAGGTATTTTAATGCAGCAAAGAGATATAGGACACAGCATAGATGTTGACAAGGCAATTAGATCAAGTTATGGTGCAAAAAATCTTGATCAACAGGGGACACAGCTTGCCTAAATTACAATTGATATTTCTTTCCACACTGAGGATGGCTGCCTTCATTGGTTTGCCAATAGACCAGAGGAGGCAGTTTCATGTTTGCACTAAGACAGTCACACCCTGGTAAATAAACAAATGGTGATAACAAAAGAGATGAACAGCTTGTTTCCAACTCTTCACAGGACACTGTTTAGGCTCCGTAAGGAACCTGGTCATCAGGGATGATTATTGCCTAGTCCATCCCTGAGGAGAGATGAAGAGAAAGAGAAGAGGGAGGATGCAGAGGAAAGGGGAGGACAGAGGAGGGAAGGGGGAGGCAATTTTGCGTTTTCTTCAAAATACTACATTGTATGACTGCCAATAATAAGGCAATACAATTCCAAATAATTTTTTTTTTGCTTGCTCTGCCCTTTAGAGAATTGAGGAACAATCTAGCAGCCTGTGCCCATAGGTTTGTGAAGTTGTTTTCCCTTTGTTTATCTCATTTTCAAAAATAATTAATTGCCTATCCATCTCACTGCTTTTCTCTTTGCCTTCTTTAAAATTGACTTTCCAAAAGACACAGATCTTTGTCACAAAAAATGAAAAAACATCCAAAGACAGGGGCTTCTCTTTATTAACGGTGTTTATTAATTAGTGGTACTTTCTTGTACCACTGGGGAAAATAGAATTCTAACCTTTCTTCCTTAAATTTGCACCCTGCAAATACTCTGCATTTTGAGTGAGGCCGCAGTGGATTTCACAGCTCAGCTCCACAATCCCGACAGTGCAGGTTCAGAAGCCTTTCCTGAAGGCTCCTTTGCCCGAAGGGCTGGACCTGACTGTCTCACCCCAGCTGGCCTTGGCAGGATAGCAGGGGAGGAGGAACTTCTGCAGTTTCCCTGGGGCTATATTTATCACCTTCCTTTTCTCACTGACCTTACTCCACCTTGCTCAAGCAAGCAACTAAGACAATTAGACAACTAAGCGATTAGACTTTGGCAGCTACAATTAAAGAGACTTCCAGTATTCTGAGAAACATTAAAGTTGTAAATAAGATAGTGGTCACCAGGAAATTGATCTGTCTGCTATGGTTTGAATGTCCACTCCAAAATTTATGTTGAAATTTAATCTCCAGTGTGGCAGTATTGACAGCTGGGGTCTTTCATGGGTGACTGAATCATCAGGTCTCTGTCTTTATTAATAAGATTAATCCATTTATGGATTAAAGGGTTATTGGAGTCATGAGTTATGATGGGAGGGGAACTGGTGGCCTTATAAGAAGAGGAAGAAAGACTTGAGTTAGCACATTAGCAAACTCTGTCCCCTTGCCATGTGATACCCTGTGTCACCTTGGGATTCTTCAGTTAGTCCCCCCATCAGCAAGAAGGTTCTCACCAGATGCATCCCCTCGACCTTGGATTTAGCCTCCATAACTGTAAGTAACAAATTCCTTTTCTTTATAAATTACTCAGTTTCAGGTATTCCATTGTAAGCAACAGAAAATGAACCAATACAGAAAATTATTGCTTTCTGTGTGATTTTATTCTGTTAATGGAATCATTAATCTTTAGCATTCTACCATCATCCTCATCTCCAACAAGAATGACAAGTATCCAGGGAAACAGACTCCAGCATTGTTACCCACGTGTGGCGGCTCTGCAGCATAATAGAGTGCTTCCTCTTCAGGGAAGAGCAGGGCAAGAGACAGGAGGGTGTCAGGGAGTCTGTAGAACAACAGCCCTTACCAAAAACCTTGATTGTGGTGGAGCTCCTCAAGATTTTGTCAGGACCGACTCTAATGTGGCAAGAGAACTTCCGCCCATCATCGAAGATTTGGACTGGAGAGAGGTGGAGTCTGTAGTCTGTACCAACCTTGACTCTATCTTTAAGTAATGTGGAACTGCTGATGAGGTGATCTTGGGAGATAAGTGTTTGCTGAGTTCCATTATCCTCCTGGTGAGAAAAATCGTTACCAGTTATTGAGCCCTCAACTGTGCCAGCTCTGAACTAGGCGTTTCACAAGCATCGACTCATGTATTTTTTGTAAAGTGGAGAGGAAGAATGAAGGATGGAAATTAAGAGACATTTAGTATATTACTAGAGAAAGTATACACTTGACTTTCAGTTAAAAACTATTGTCACCCTCTCCTAACAAATGGAAACATTCTGTTCTTCTGACTAGACCTTCTCCTTCATAATCTTCTATGAACTGCATATCTGGAGTAGGATTTGGGGGCTGGAATGGATGTGGAACTAATGGCAGATTTTAATTTTCATTTAAGAAGTTCTGGCATCTTACTGCTAAGATGTGCTGAGAAGACTGTATCAGTGTGAAGATTTCATAAAATCTTCACTTAAACTGGATGATTACAGTTATCCCTGAATTCCTTTAGAAAGGACTCTTTTCAGCTCCTCCCTGAGCCTGGACTAGGATCAGGTAAAGTGACGTTCTCAAAGTCTTGCTAGTGAAATGTTGGCACCCAACAGTGAGTACCTCCTTAAATTTTGTGCCCTGGGCACCTCCTTGCCTCCTTTCACAGCCTTGTTCTGGTCCTAACCCTATTCTCTTTATTTCTGTGTTTGTGTTAGCTTCAAAGAGGATGCATGAAGAGTAGGCTGAAAATGTTAATCTGAATTTTGGAGATCAGAGTGTATTTGAGGTACTTGGTTTTTCTATCGCATATCCTTTCTTCCATCTGTGATGAAAAGCACTATTATTCTCTCTGTGCCTGGAATTTTTTTGGACAAGCTCCCTGGGTTGTCACAGTGTTGACTGATGTCAATAAAAGTGCTCACTAGGGGCCCAGTGAGGAGGGGATTCTTGAGGGGCACAGGGGTAGAGGATGGATTAGGTCTTCAGACCCCGTTAGTATGACCCAGCATTCTCGGTTGAGCTGCTTTTAAAACATCCCGATGCACACGCTTCTCTTCTAGAGATTCTAATTTAGTCTGTCTGGGATAAGGCCATGGTTAGGACAGTTGTTTTTAAGGTACTCAGGGGATCCAGGGCTGACATCTACTGGCCTAACTCTAAACAACAGATGAATCCTTGTGCACAGGCATCAGGGGAAATGGAGGGAATTAAAATGGAGAAGGATAAACAGGAATGCATTCAATGGGGGGAAATGTTACAAAATAATGATAAGATCTATGAATTGGAATCTCTAGTGTTAAAAATGAGACAGATCAGGCTACACGAAATGGAAACCCCATTCAAGTATGGGCAGAAACAGAGGAAGGACTAAAGCAGACTTCTTAAATAGTTTAAAGAGATAATTCCAAAATATACTTAGTAGAAACTCTTATGTAAGACACAGTTCTTTAGCTGAATCTGGCTAGGATTTGTGTCAGTCTTACATGCAGATAGTATTGTGTTATTGGCTGCAAATAATCACACTCTGCTGAATTCTTTTTCCTGAAGCAATTTACATACCTTTTACCCTTAGAAAGAAGGACCCAAGAATCTGTGCTGCTGTTTTCTTTAAAGAAGAAAAGCACAAGAAAAAGGGAGAAAGACTGTATTACAGAGACAGGATCCCCCAGAGGAGCTCTAAGTATTGGGTGGGGACAGGAGAAGAAAGTGGAAAGCATGTCACTCAGCACTGGCAGGTCTGGAGGTCAGTAATTAAGAAGGCAGGTAACCCCTGCAGATCTTTTGGCACAGGTATGTTTGGCAGCCTCTTGCTTTTTTGTGTGTGTCAGGATTTTAGAGTTGAAAATGTTCCTTGGTCATTTGGTATGGTATGGTATGACTACCATTTGGAACAGTTCCATCAACTGTCACTTTGTTGTGGGAAAAAGAGCAGTTACATGCTGAAGTTGGAGACTGGTGAGAAAAACCACTTTTTTCTTTATTATATAGCAGATTGTGACTAGGTGGTTTAGTTGATATAGAAAAAATACAAAACCTTTCAACTTTTTCCAAAGGTTGCTTTTTTTCCCCTGGGCAGTTGACTTTTGCAGAAAGAAGGTTTGTTCCTTCATTGGAAAAGATGGGATTCAGTTGCAAAGAATGCCCTGTAACCTACAAGAAAAGGAGATCCTGAGACATTCTAGAGTCTTCAGTTATAAAGGGGGCAGTAGCAAGAACTTACGATGAGTGGCTGCCTTCATAGAGCAAATGGGAGGAGAGGTGAAAAAATTAGCACAGGCAAACAACAAAATGCCTAGGGATGGGAGAGGGAGAAAAATACTAGTATTATGTTATGACCACTATTAAAATTTCATATTCTTATTAGTCATAGTTTAAATTTATTTAGTACCTATTATATTGTAAGAATTCTGCAAAGTCCTTTCACGTCTTGTTTACTCCTTACAACCATGTAAAATAAATTGAGGCTAAAAATTTGCTCAAATATCACACAAAGTAAGAGGTATTTAAGAAACAGCATCAGAAAGCAAGGATGCCCGGAACCGGGGACAAATGTCTCAGATACAATTTGTACTAATAAGAACCAAACTATGAAATAACAATAATAAATTTAAAAAACCTTTCTGAAGTATACAGAGTGAGAAGTTTAACAGAAACTTTAGAAGGCTAGAACCTTTCATGTGAGTTGTAGGTTACAGGGTGTGGGCAATTTGCTGATTGAAAGGGGCCTTTGTATGACATATTGACCCACTTTTGGTGATAGGTGTTTAGAGCATACCTCAACTCCTACTTGATAATAATGCTCTCAGCTAAGCTAGTCTTCAGGAAACAGACTGGTGGAGGCTAGAACCTGCATGTGAAAGCCTGATTTCTATCAGGTTTTTCTTTTCCTGTTCTTCAAAGAAAAAAATTGCTCGCTTTAAAAATTATTAATAAGTATTTCTAAAACTTTATGGATTCATACCTTGGTAGACTCTCACATTTTAATGGGAAATATAGATTTAATGAGCTAACATATATGATATACTTACTCTAGTCCTGACACTTAATAGCTGTTCAATAATACAAGCTTATTATTATCTAGTCCGGCCTATGAGATCAACCTGCTATTTCATGAGTATTCATTATGTGCCTGGCTAAATTGAGGAATTATGGAGATTCATTGCTGTGGTTTGAATGTTCTTGTCCCTTCCAAAACTCATATGGAAACTTAATCCCCAACGGCACAGTGTTGGGAGGAGAAGCCTCATGGGAGATCCAAAGGGCTCTGCCCTCATAAATGCATTAATGCCTCGTACAAAGTGCTGGTAGTAGTGAGTTCTCTCTCTTCTGCTCTTCTGCCATGTGAGGACACAACTTTTTTGTCCTCTCTGGAGAATACAGCATTCAAGGTGCCATCTTGGAAGCACAGAGACCAGGTTCTAACCTGCTGGCACCTTGATTTTGGACTTCCCAGCCTCCAGAACTGTGAGAGAATAAATTTCTGTTTATAAATTTCTCAGTTTCAGATATTCTGTTATATGCAGCAGCACAAAATAGACTAAGACAGTTATAAAGTCATGAATAGCTCAATCTGCTCTCTTGCCAGTGTCAACCCTTATACACTAGCCCTTGGGGGACAAAATGGCCATGAAGCCCAGAAACAACAAGTTGATTGAAAATACTGTTCCTTAAACAATATAAATGTAGTAAGGTCTCAAAAACACACAAGCAACAGTCCGCCTTTATTTACAAATTTGATATTTTGTTCATCATGGATTTTCCCTAACTTCTGATTTTTAAAAATATTGTATTAAAATATTTATCTTGATTGCTAATTTTTTTGTGCTCCCTTAAATTTTGCTCCCAAGATTAAGAGCCTTACTTGCTTCACTCTAATCCCAGCCCTTAGGTCTCATAGCTAGTAAGTAGTGGAGATCCAGGTCTTGAAAACAGCAATTTCCCTCCAAAAGTCACATTGTTAATGACTTTGCTATATATAGTCTCACAAAAGTAGTAGAAGAAACAGTCTTTGCCTTTCCTACATATAATCTACTTAAGGGCTGAGTTTGGTGGCTCATGCCTATAATTCCAGCACTTCGGGAGGCCAAGGCTGGTGGATTGCTTGAACTCAGGAGTTCAAGACCAGCCTGGGAAACATGGTGAAACCCTGTCTTTCCTAAAAATACAAAAAAATTAGCCAGGTGTGGTGGCACATACCTGCTGTACCAGTTACTCGAGAGGCTGATGTGGGACCTGAGCCTGGAGAGGTCAAGGCTGCAGTGAGCCAAGATTATGTCACTGTACTCCAGCCTGAGCAACAAAGTCAGACCCTGCCTCAAAAAAAAAAAAAAAAAAAAAAAAAAAAAAAAAAAAAAATCTAAAAAAAATTAATTTTTAAATATAAATTTTAAATAGATTTTTTGCACTAAAAAAACTACTTAAGGAGAAGAACAAACACACATATGAAAATCAGGAGCCACAGAAAATAAACAAATGCATAATTAAATTATGTATAGAAGCTTAATAAAATAATTAGCATGATAAGGGCTGAAAGGGATCATACTGAATCATGAAACTGCTGTTATATGTCCCTTAAGTACTTGACAAATTCTAAAATAAGTCATTGAGGCTTTGTTTTTGAACTAGAATCAAAATTTTCAATTTAGAAGAGGAATGTTTGTACTACAGATTGAGTGTCGCTTATCTGAAATGCTTGGTATCAGAAGTATTTCAGGCTTCAGATTGTTTTGGATTTTGGAATATTTACGTTATGCCAGTTGAACATCTCAAATCTGAAAATCTGGAATCTGAAATAATCCATTGAACATTTCTTTTGAGCATCATGTGTGTGCTAAAAAAGTTTCAGATTTTGGAACATAATTTCAGGTTTTCAGACTTGGCATGTTCAGCCTCCTTGATTTAGTGATGATATTTCGTCTCTGAGCTATCCTGAGCTCCTTGAAACCAGCTCCATGTCAAAGCTGGATGCACTGACCACAGCACGTGGCAGGTGCTGAGTGTACAGAGCTCATTCGATAACTGCTGTTAACTGTATTGATTGCTTCTCCTTTTTTCTCCAAACTGTTTCCTATCTTCACATTTCCTCCATTTATTCTCCATCCAGTCAGTGCTGTCAAAGCAAGCTGCTTGCAAAGCTTCCTATGTCCATTTTGTAGAGCACCAGAACAATATATTTCTAGTCATTGTTGTTGGTTATCAACACTTTGCAGTTCGGCTAGCACTTTAATTTTTATTAAAGACAATTAGAATCAGCTGCCATCAGGTAAGAGGTTACAGTTTTGTTTTCTGAATAGTGAGGCATCCATAAGCATAACAAACATTGTCTAGAGTACCATTTACCTTTTAACATAAATAGCACAAATATTAAATAAGAGCATATTGAAGATATACATAAAAATTTTAAGATAGATGAGCATCTGTAGTTATGTGCTTTGGTCACTAATATTGAATTGTTTGAATTGGAAATATTCTTGTCCTTCTCTTCATGATTTTAAAGAGAATAATCATGAATTTCTTTATTTTCACTGACTTTGGAAACAAGTATTTCCTCATATACATTTTCCCATCTGCACTACCAATTTGTACTTAAAGTTCCCAGGGTCTTGGTGTAGTGTAAGTCCGTCTTTTGCCAGCCAACTATTTAGTTATCCAGCTCAAATATAACCTTTTCTAAGAAACTTTTCCAGGTCCGTCTAGTCGGAATTGAATGATTTTTCCCATGTTGCCATTTTTTACATTTTTATTAAAGGTGTATGTCATGGTAGGAAATATGTCCAATATAATTTTGTATCCCTGCAGGACTTAGCGCTCAAAACAGATTCACATAAGTTTATTGGACTGAACTGAAATTTATGCTGTGGGAAATAAGGACGATAGTTTGCTATGAAAACAGAGTATTATCGTATATTTAGAAGCTTCCAGAATAAGACTGCCGAATTTCCCTAATGACTATATGCTTATGTCCCAGTGCATAAAATGGGAAAAATATTACTTATCTTTTAGCTTCCAACTGCATCCCATCAAAATATACATATTCTAGGATTTCTTATACATTACTCCTCCATTCACATAGATTATTAGTCTTCATTAAAGGGTTAACCCTTTGTGTTTACTTAGTTACCCCTCATGCTGGATGAATGTTAGATACACCGTCCATTTGCGCCTGATGCCTGTCTACCTCAGTGTATTCCCAGTCCTGCAATGTAACTTCCCAAAATGCAGAGTGTGTCCCATTAACACATTTAACACAGCCTTAGCATGAGATCAGGCACATGTAGCATAAGAGTTTATTTTATAAGACAGAATCCCAATAATAACCTTTCCTATGAGGGTCATGATTGAATTAATTAGCCTTTATAAAATTACACATACAGGAAGACATCACTTTCATTTTTCAGTGACTTAGATAATTTTAGTTTGTAAATTGTTTCCAAGGTTTCATTGAGTCACTTGGGGCAGAAGGCCTTTGAAGCTTCCCAGAGTTCAGTATAGGAAGTTTCTGCTCTCCTGAGCTCACCTTCATCACTTTTATGTTGTAATCTCTTTCTAAAGAGATTTTATAATGTTTGTAGGAACAATAGACTTATCATTATGATTATTATTATTAGTTTAAAAAGAGATTAAAGACCAAAAATACGGATTGGCTGGAATATTTGTGTCCTTTGCAGACATGTAGCAATTATGATACTAAGAGTTGTAGCTTATTCCCTAACATAAGTGTTGCCAGTGGCATCAGTTTGTTTTTGACTTCACTGCACAAAAGAATTTGAGAGCAATTTTACCGCACAAAAGAATTTGAGAGCAAGTTCAAAGTGGAAGGAGGTAAGAGAGTTTACTGCGAAGCAAAAGTACACTCACCGCTGATCACAGAGGGCTACTCAAAGGTGAGACGATGCTGACTGACACTAGAGAAACTACCTTTATGAGTTTCATATGATTATTCATGAAGGGGTAGGAAGGTGTGTTGCTATTAAGCACGTTCTGGATGGTCCTCTGGATGTGCATGTGCTATTTTTGTACATGCTGGTAGATACATGGCATGTCTCATTAACATCTGAAATCTCTACTCATGGGTGTATTTTTTACTATTCTAATGAGCATGGGTCAGCCCAAAGACACTAATCATGGGTTTCTGCACTTGCATGCATGTGGGAATTTTTCCTTTCCGCTCCTTTACCTCCTTGCTGTAGGATGCTCTAACCATGAGCCCAGGGTGTGGGTGGTGCACTGTCAGGCAGTTTGTTCTCTCCATTTATTTAGGAAGTTTGTTCTCCTTTAAGGGAGACTATAAGCACCCTATGTAATCTACTTTTTAAGGACATTATTTGGTTTAAGAGACTGGCCGAATCCTACAGCCATCAACAGTGTGGGGCATAGATGTAAATGAGAGGACATTTTGAAAGGACATGCACTATAGGATTTTAATTAACACATTTGCCAACACCATGTTCCCTTTGAAGAAAGGTTTCTTTAGAAAGATTCTTCAAGTTGTCTGTATCATGGTGTATTCTTTAAAGTGGCAGCATGGCTTGAGGTTCTAGTGGATGTTTAAGATTCACCCTCTCACTGTGTGACCTTACGTGCACTCTCTGGCATTCATTTACTCTAAAGGTCCTGGCAGAATCCAAAGGTAATGTCTATATGGCCTTCTTAGTTTCTTTAAAGGTAGCTACTTGATACACGGTGACTCATCAGTCGTCTTTGAGACTTAATGAGCTGCCACTCAGTAAACAATCAAACAGCATGAATTTAGTGATCATCAATTTAATATGAGAACAATGAATAAGACTGTGGGGAAAGAGGACAAATAGAAACAAATTAATTCAAGTATTTATTAAGTATTTATGAGTACCCATGTTCTGGACTCTATACTAGATGCTAGAGATTTTTAAAATGAGCGATACAACTTTTTGTCCAGGAGAAGCTCAGAGTCACATAAAAGACACACACTGAAGGCTTTGCATTTGCTTAGAAAAACAGATTACATACCCATGAGACAAGATAAGAACACTACAGTAAAAATATGTACAGTAAAACTTTATTAAACCAGTTGCCATTGTTGGTGAACCTGTGATAATTTGGATAGGAACTTTCTGCTCAACATGTTGGGGGAAAATATTGAAGCAAGGTATGCATTTCATTACTAAAAGTTTTAGTATAGTACATTTCTGTTCTCCTGAAATTATCTCACTTCTTAACCTTTTTCTCAGAAGTATGTTGTATCATGTTTGTTAAGAACAATGGACTTATACTTATCCTAATGATAGGCATAATGTCCAGGAAGCCTTACTTTTTGGAAAGCAAATCCTATAAAAGGGCAAACATGTTTTGTGACAGATGACAAAGAGACATTGTAGGTTTTACAACCATTTGGGAAAGTTATTTTAAAATATAATTCTTTTTATTACTTACTACCTGAAAAATAGCTAGACAGTGAAAAATTATCAGTAGGTTGTATTTAAAATTCTTCGTACAAGTCAATTATTTCAGGTTTGGCACAAACCCAAGGAAATATTTTTATATATAGGGTCTAGTTTCCAAGACTGTCCACAAAAATCTAGGTAGCTTGTAATGTGAATAATCAACCATCTGAATCACAGTATTTTCCAAATTGTGCCAGCTGTTATATTCATGAGGATCCGTGAGTTTAATAAGAATTTTTTAATCCTGTTTTCATTTTGACAAAAATATAAAAATTAACATACAGTAATCATATTCTGTATCATCTAAATGAATGCCCTGTTATGTGATTCTTGAAATCATGTTTATGGTCACCTCTATAATTGTGTTTGTCTCTTTGTTGTCATTTGTTTTTAACAGTTTTAGGGGTTTACTGTATACACTGGTTAGTAGCTGGCTGCCATTTGATTGACTAACATTAAAATTATAATGACACAATTCTTTCATATTTACTATTATCCTCATGTTGATTTTGTTTATCTGTTATGACAAAAAGCTCAGACAATTTTAGTTTTTAAGATTAACTTTAGATTTTAAAAATAAACTGATGCATTAGGCAGAATGGTGTAGACTAATGATAAAATAACAAAGGCAGACAAAGTGGATAAATGATGCAGTTATGTTAAGTGATAGGCCAAATTAAATCATAAATCCAATTAGATGAAGATCTGTATAGATGAATTCTGCAGTATTTCAAGGAGAGAAAAGTAGCGGGAGAGTTTAGTCATCACACAGGACACGTTAAGCAACTTAATAGTCAGCCCACCATAACTGCCAAAGTGAATACTCAGTGGAATTTTTTAAATTTATAACTAGGGTTATATCTTACAGTGCCTTAGCAAAATAATAGACCAGTATTTATTTTTGCCCTACACATCATTTTTAAAATTGGAAATATTTTCATAAAAATCCAGATTTCTGGCCTTTTTTATTTTTTTAATGAGAAGGCATGGTAACTATAGACCTGTGGCCCCCTATGGCATTAATAGAGCTGGGCAGTGACTGTTTCTTATACAAGTCCTGCTTGTCTCCTATACATTTGCTGCTTATATTTCACAAGCATTAGAGTCTGTGCTTCCCAATCTAAGCCAATGTTGGATATTTCCCAGGATGCAGTAATAAGGGTTTTTGGAAAAGGGAGTCTGTAGCTCTGTATATGTTGCTTGTGAAACAAGTATTTGTGAGTAGGGGCTTCTGCTGAATATGGCTCCTTTCTAGGGCACTATCACACTTTGTTCTTTCTGTAATCGTGGTTTGGTATGTAGATAGAAATAAAAATCAATCTTTAGAAGCAAATTTATAAATTAATTCACTGCATTCATAGACTCAGAGGCTTGTCTGTGAGAAGGAATATGAGTGTCCTCTCCTTCCTTCCCTACCCCTCCTCCCACCACTGGCATAATGCCTGCCTGTCATTTGTATGCTTCCTTCCCTATTATTACTGCTTATTCATTTTACATCATTAATGTTTAAAGACGATTGCAGTTATTCACTGAAAAGGGCAACACTTACCACCAACCATGCATAGGTGAACTCAGATGAAATTTCTGAGGAGCTATTTTGAAAGCATGGTATTTCCAGAGTCTGATTTATCTCTATTTCTATTGTATGGTTGCTTTTCCACTCATCTGGTGTAACTGTAACAAAACATAAGGTAGAAAATATATGAATCTCTGATTGGTTTGTCAAGTGTTTTTATCAAACAGACAAAAACGGTTTTAGTACAGGGATTCATCTATCCTCAGGGTACACCTATGAAGCAGAGAGGTGTACCCTCATTGTATAAGTGGCTAAACGGAGTCACTGAGGAGCACAGAATTGTTGCTAAACACTGAAAAATTACAAGGAAATGACCCTAACAGAATCAAACTCATCATTTGGCGTGTTCCTCTGCTTTAGCCCCAAATTGGTGCTTTAATCTTCAAGTTCCATTTCCTTGATCAGATAGAATATAAAACTTCATAACCTAGCCTAATTGTCTTTTTATTTTGTTGGACTTTATTTTTTAGAGTAACTACTAAAATTAGGTTCACAGCAAAATTGAGCAGAAAGTACAAAGTTCCCAGTATATCTGCTTCCTCTACCCACCCACAACCTCCCCAACGGTGGACATCCTGTTCCACAGCCGTACATTTGTTAAAATTAATGAACCCACACTGGCACGTCATTATCACCCAAAGTTCATAGTTTACATTAGGGTTTACTCTTAATTTTATACATTCTATGGGTTTGGACAAATGTATAATGACATGTATCCACCATTATAGTATCATACATAATAGTTTCGCTGCCCTGAAAAGCTGATGTTTTTACAGTCTTCATATCTAATAGTCTTCTCAGAGCTTATAAACATTCCTCCCACAAAGGAATTACACAAAAATGCATAAGGAAACTTTGAGGAAGCAGTGTTAATTATTTTCATTTTTAAGGTAATAGAAGATAAATATCCATTTTGTAATCTCTCCTATTGGGAAAGTTTTATATACATACATATAAATTTGTGACTGAACTATAACATCAAAAAAATTTATAAATAAAGGTAACTCTATCATCCAAATATCCTAAAAATCTTATATTCTTTTTTCTATATCTATTCAAATCTTGTTTGCATACATGCACGTTTTTCTCACAGTCTGCAATCTTATTTACCAATGAATGTTATGTATATTGTTACTTTAAAATGTTTTGTGTGATTCTTGAACTATTGGTGATTTAAATTTATGGGGGCTTCATGTCATTTTATCATATGTACTAATCATCATTCATTTAGTCATTTCCAATTATTGAATCATTATGCTCTTTCAGTTTGGATTTTTTACTTTATTTTAAACCATTACATGCTATATAGCAAGGATCATCCTTATGCTAATAGCTTTCTTCTGACCATTCGGCTACTTAAGATAAATTCTCAGAAGTATAATTAATGGATCATTGAGTATGAACATTTTTATTGCTACTAACATTATGTGTGTGTATATATACATATAAAACATATATATGTTATATATATTAAATATTAGTCCATCAAAATAAAAAGAAAAGGGTAGGTTATGAAGTTTTATAGTCTATCTGATCAAGGAAAAGGAAACTGAAGATTAAAGCATCAATTTAGGGGTAAAAATATTATATATAAATATATGCTATATAACGGTATACATTTTTAATGGCATGTTTCTCAGTTTATAAATTTTATATCTAGCCTTTAGATCTTTGTTATATTTTAATCTCTTATCAATATCATCTAGCTTCTTTACTGGTAACTCTTTCCTCCTCCTTTTCCTAATTAAAACCAGATCCCCACAGCATTTCTTGCACTCTAATTCCTCAAGTTCTGGAGGTGGGATCAGTGTTTTCTTTGCTCTCCACTGCTCTTTCCAAATAGTACTCCAAGCCCATAATTGAAAAAAAGAACCCTGTCCCATAAGGGGGAAAAAATCACTTAGCTATCACAGCACTTCCAGATGGAGTTGTTTGTATACCATCTCTACTATCATATTTTTTTGCCATATTTGCATATGATCATTACTACTATTTAATTTTATTCTTAAATTATTGTAATTTTTTACATATATATATATTTCTTTAAAATATACTGAATATCTCTGAAGTCCATGCCATCCAAATGTTAGTTATATTTTAATAAACATCAATCAAATACATAAGTATTATATTTTTGTAAACTTTGTCCCGAATCTGGGAAGCTGGCAGTATAAGTCACATTACTTTTTGAATATACCAGAAACTCTCTATAAAAACAAAGAAGATAAATAGAGTAACGAAACTAAAACTACATAGACCATATCTACAAGAACACTAAATAATAACACATCCCTCTTAATTAGTGGGGAAAAATCCACTGAACCACTGTGTTATCAGCAACTGTGCAGAAAGAAACAGAGGAAGGTCAACTGGGCTTGTGATGGATCTTAGAACTAGAGAACCCACACCACCTCCCTCTGTCTAGTAACAGGTAATCACTGGAAAGACAGGTAGATTAATCCAAGAATACAAGAATAGTAGCTGAAATGGAGAAGAGAGTTTGCAGACACCAAATCACCAGTGTCTTCAAGAAAAATAAGAAAAAGGTTGTCAGTGCTGGAGCAGAAAGGACTTCTCAGGACACATGCCACGGGGAGAAAAAACTGCTGGACATAGAATCCAATAAAACAGGACAGGTCCAATAAGAGAAATCAAAGAGGCAATTTAGGTAAACGTGAGGGATAGAAGCAAAGGAAATATACTCAGAAAGTACAATGGTAAAAAACTCATCTTTAAAATAACAGAAGAGGTGACTTTAGGGATACTGAACACTCTAGAAAAGCTAGCCTGGCTCACTCTTCTGTGATAAGAATGCATTTAACCTAAACATGAGTAACAGAAAGGGAATGAGATAGAATAACCTATAAAGATACCAGAAGCAAAAAGAGAGCAGAGAACAAAATAACGTTCCTACAACAACGAGAGCATATTATCAAGACATGACAACAAAGTAAATAAAAACTATAGCCAAATTATTCAAAATAAGCTAAAAGAAATAAAATGATGTAAATTGTGCACAATTTTGGAAAGTTCCCAATGAGTCCCATGGAAGAAAAAAGCTTACAAAGCATAGGTAATGAAATTCAAGAAAGGGTTAGAAACAATAATTTTTTTAAAAATCACTCCAGAAATTAAGACAAAATTAGAACAAAACCAGAAACATAGAAAAACAAAAGCTAATTCATTAAAGTTCATTTTCAAAATAGAATGAGGGAGATTTTGAAATAAATAAAGCAATATGTAATTATAAAAAAAGAAAAAACTAATAAAAGAGATTCAAAGGAAATGATATGCAAAGAAGATAAAAATATATGTACAATAGAAAACGTTAAAGAAAAAAGATGAAAGCAATGGAACAGAACAAATATTAAAAACTATAATTCAAGAAAAATATAATAAAATTTAAAATGACTAGAAAATGCACATTAAATGATTATACTGCAAAATTGGAAAATAGGCCCAGAATGGACAACTTTAAGTATGTTTGTATAAAAGTATCGAGCAAAGTCAAACATGGGGAAAGAAAATCTGATTGTTATTAGCTTTTTGATAGCAGTCCTATGCCAGAAAACAGTAGAGTAACATAGTTAATCTACTCAGGAAAGAAAATGTGAGCCAAAGATTTTATATTCAGCAAAATTAAATTTTTAAAATAAAGACTACAGAAAAATGTTAGAGTTAGGCAAGAACTCAGAGAATATTGCTGCTATGAGCATTTCCTGAGGATTCTCCAACAGAATACATTTCAGACTGGAGATGCATTTACATAAAGGTTAGTAAATGTTGATTATGTATTTATCTTTAGCACTAAGAACATGTAATTGTTATAACAAAGGGAATAGTAATGAATATATGTTTTTAAATAAAGATACGCTATAAATATCAAAATGTGGGGTGTAGGAATGAAGGACTTCTGGTTATGGGGGCATAAGAAGGTCAGTAAAAACAGACAAGTACAAAACTGGGGAAATGTGTTTAAAAAAACAACAACAATTTTAGGACCTTGGAAACTGACTAAAGGTAGTCATTAAATTGCAAAGCATTTCTTACTGAAAAATCACTAGAGCTTTAGTAAAAACAGCAGGAGACTTCAATCTTTTTGCCTCGGCTCCATCCATTCCCTTCTCCAACTTGGTCATTAAGAAATGTAGTTTCAGCCACATGGAGCTGGTTGCAAAAACCACCAGCTTTCTTTCCACAATGGGCAGACTTAAATTAGGTCTAGGGGTAGAAACCTTTCACCTTTTCCCGTAACAGGGGCAAACTTGGTAGGTGCCAAAAACCTGAAGCTTGGTTAGTTGGAGTTTGTATTCCCATTTGAGTGAGTGGCTGCCATGATTCGAATGCTTCTCCCCTCTGAAATTTGGTTGCCATTGTGGCAGTATTAGAAGGTGAAACCTTTGGGAGGTGATAGGGCAGAGCTCTCATGAGTGGCATTAATGTCATTATAAAAGGGCGAGTTGATTCACCTTTGTTTCTTGCCCTTCTGCCTTCCACCATGTGAGGATGTGGCATTTCTCCCCTCCAGAGGATTTAGCAAGTGGGACCTCACCAGATGTCAATGGCTTGATCTTGGACATTCTCAACCTCCAGAACTGTGAGTAAATAAACGTCTATCCTTTCTAAAGTATCAGTCTGTGGTATTCTGTTAGAGCAGCACAAAACAAAGACAGTGGTAGGCCAGAAGGACCTTTAGCATGGAGATCCTGGAAACTAGAGTCATGGAATGGCTAAGATAAGGGCTTCATAGATTGTACCCTCACTAGAAAACTGCACACTGAGTGGGGGAGACCCGAAAGAGCGTAGCAAAATGTAAAAGCCCAGGAAGTCTGAATAACTAGCTGTAACTTTGAATGCACTCCCTGATGGACGCATAAATCTATGTATAAAGAGTGGAAGCCTAATTGGTTTAAGGTGTTTGAGCATAACTTTTGCCAAAATCATTGCTGGACCAATAAAGAGGCTTTGCCAATGCAGGGGCAACTTCTTGTGAGCCAAATTTAAAAATTACTATTAGTATAAAAATCTGAGCAGAGAGATCAATGGCCTTGCACTGCAAAGGAGACATTCAATTTAAGCACAGATAAGTTACTAAAATGAAACAAAATGAACCTAAATAAGACAGAATATAGAGTTGCAACATATATATATATATATATATATATATATATTCTATGCTCTGTCTATAAATATATATATATATATTTTTTTTAAATGTCCAGTTTTCAACAAAAACTTATGAGACATGGAGGAAGCAGGAATGTGTGACCCATAATCAGGAAAAAAGTAATTGCAGCTGAATCTGGGTGAACCCGGGTGTTGAATTTAAGAGACTTCAAAGAAGCTATTATTAGTCTACTCAAAGTATTAAAGCAAAATATGACAATGACTCAATAAATAGGAAATGTTAACAGAGAAATGGAAAACTATAAAATGAAGCAAATTTATATTTTAGAGTTGAAATATCAATAACAAAAATAAAAAATTTACTAGATGTTCTCAATAGCAAATTTGAGATGAATGAATAAAAAATTAGTGTATTTGAACATTATTCAATATAAATTATCTAATATTAAGGGAGAAAAAGGATTGAAGGAAATGAAAACAGCTTCAGAGCCATATAGGACAGTATCAAGTATGCTAACATACATGAAACAGGAGTAATAGAAAAAGAAGTGAAACAGTAGGGGGATGGATCAAATATTTGAAGAAAGAATGGCCAAAAACCTCACATATTTGATTATTTAAAAACTTTCTTAAAATTAATCTACATATCCAAGAACTTTAACAAAACTCGAATAGGACAAACTCAAAGAGACACCCATGTAGATACATCATAATCAAACTTCTGAAAGCCAAAAAGAAAGAGTAAATTATAAAAGTAGAATTGAAAGGAGCAAAAACCAACCAACCAACCAAACAAACAAAAACAAAAGCTCACCCCATTCAGCAGACTAATAATATAACTAGTGGCTCATTTTAATCAGAAATAATGGAAGTCAAAATAGATATTCAAAATGCTAAAAGAAAGAGAAACAATCCACTCTGAAATCTATATCCAGTGAAATTATCCTTTAAAATTAAAAATGAAAAAATCGGAAAGAATTCATTGCAAGTAGATTTGTCTTACATGAAATACTAAAGTTCTTCAGGCTGAAAAGAAATGACAACAAACAGTAACTCCAAATCATGGGATAAAATAAAGAGCACAACAAATGGTGAATACATGAGTAAATATGAAAAATTATATGTGTAGTCTTTATATGTGAGTAAATAAAAACCATACATATATTTATTTTTCTTTTCTCTTAATTTCATTAAAGAACATGAAATTCTTTAAATCAGGGGTCCTTAGCCCCTGGGCCATGGACTGGTACTGGTCTGTGGCCTGTTAATGAACCAGGCCACACAGCAGGGGGTGTGTGAGTAAGCAAAGCTTCATCCATATTTACAGCTACTCCCTGTCACTCACATTACCACCTGAGATCTGTGTCCTATCAAATCAGTGGCCGCATTAGGTTTTCACAGGAATGTGAACTCTATTGTGAATTGCACATGTGAGGGATCTGGGTTGTGTGCTCCTTATAAGAATCTAGTGCCTGATGATCTGTTGCTGTTTACCATCACCCCCAGACGGGACCATCTAGTTGCAGGAAGACAAGCTCGGGTCTCCCACTGATTCTACATTATGGTGAGTTGTATAATTATTTAATTATATATTACAATGTAACAATAATAGAAATAAAGTGCACAATAAATGTAATACGCTTGAATCATCCCCAAACCATCCCCCTCCACCTCAGTCTGTGGAAGTTGTCTTCCATGCTGGTCCCTAGCGTCAAGAAGTTGGGTACTGCTGCTTTAAATCCTTAATTTAACACTGAACTGTTGAGTTTAATACATATATTATTATATATGTGCACTTTATAGTTTGATATAGATGCAGTATATTTAAAATAATAATACAAAGTGGTTTAGAGGAGATATGGTGGAGCAAGTTGCAAAAAAAGAAAATAAGAGAAAAATAGACATAAGAATAGACACACAAATGCTTCTGACTTTGGAGTTAACCAACAAAGATTTAAAAGAACTCTTTTTCACATACTCAAGAAAACAGAGAAGAAAGGGAGGAAGTAGATCAAAAGGTGGACAAATTTATCAAAAATTAAAAATCTATCAAATGTGATCAATAACTTACAAATACAATATCAGAAATTAAGAACTAATTTGATGGGGTAAAAACTTATTGGACATCATAGAGATAGAGTTCATGATTGGAAGACAGGTCAATACCTAACTCAATCACAGAAGGGGAAAAGAAGTAGAAAATATAGAAGAAGGCATTAGAGATATATAAAAATGTGGATTTAGGTGTTTTTATTTTGCTCCAGAAAACTAACATTACAAATTTAAATGCTCATAAAAGAAAGAATGCAAGTATCAGAAATCATGAGTGAATTCTTATATAATTTGGAAATGAAGAAACTTTTCTTGACCAAAACTTAAAATCAGGACCAATAAAGGAAAAGAGTAATAGATTTTATTTCATAAAAATAAGAAATATGCTGCATTGCAAACAATATGAGAAAGTAAGAATAAGTGACAAACTGGGAAAATATTTGCAACTTATATGACACAGGACTAATAGGTTTTATATATGGGACATTTTCAGTAGAATAAGAATAATAACCATAATGAATTGAAATTCACCAGTATGTTTAAGTTCATATGAATTCACGATACTTAACATAAAATACTTATGGGTCACTTTTTAAAAATACTAGTGAACCAACTCATTTGAAAACTCATGATTAAAGGGAAAGAATCAAGTATCTAGTCTGCTTTTCTGATACAAACTATATATCAAATAATAAGTTGATGACAGGAAGTTTTTCTGTATAGAAATACTTAAGCTAATAAATTAAGGAATGATAGAATATCACTAGTTGGCAAATCATAATGATTTAATGAATGCAGGGAATGCTCATCAGTGGCTCTTAACATCATGTAACAGAATTATGTGCTCTGATGTAACTATACATCATCTATCATGTAGTCTTGCCAAAAAACAAAAAGAAAACCTTAATGTGATCAAGTCTCTATCAAGAATGTAAGATAACTTAGAGTCTACAAGGCTAACTATAAGGTGAAAACATAGAGATACTATGGGACTATAAGAGCAAAATCCAGGCTGGACAAATCATCAAATTTATTCAACAAATATATGGCAAAGGAAAAATAACAAATGTAATATAGCTTTCAGATTAAAAGAGAATTTCCAAATAATCAAAATTTATCTAGTTTATCTGCATCCTAATTAAAAAAAACCCAAAATATAACATTATAAGGCTGATGGGATATTGAATAATATTAAATACTATTTTTTTTTTTTTTTAGTTTTGGTGATGGATTATGTCTTTTCTTTAAAACAACATCTTTATCTTTTAAAGATTCATACTAAAATAAACAAGATGTCTTGCATTTTCTCCAAAGTAATCTTGGAAGGCAGCAGTTGATAAGTGTTTAAATAAAAGAGATTGGCAATGAGTTGACAATCGCTGAAGTTGTATGTTCAGTATGTGGGAGCTTATTCTATATACTTTTCATAATTATTCTATGTGATTTTTGTATATTGTTTAGAGTTTTCCACAATTAAAGCTTTCAATATTGTTTCATGAATCACCTAAAACCGTCTCCAGTATTGTCAATTATGCATAACACATTCTAAGAAAAACCAAACAATCCCTTTCTTCCTTGATCCACTGCTGTTATTCTCTAACTCAGAGGACATGAAACTTGGCCTGTGGGCCAAATCTGGCTTGTTGCCTGTTTCTGTAAATAAAGTTGAATTAGAACATAGTCAGGCCCATTCGTTTACATATTCTCTGTTTTTTATGCTACAGTGGCAGAGTGGAGTGGTTATGACAGAGACTTTATGGACCACAAAGCCTAAAATATTTAATATCTGGACTATTTCAGTCTGTTTTGCGATGCTGCAAAAGAATATCTGAGATTAGATAACTTATTTAAAAACATATTTATTTATTTATCTCAGTTCTCGAGGCTGGAAAGTCCAAGATCAAAACATTGGCAGGTTTGGTGTCTGGTTAGAGGCGAGTGTTCTCTTTCAAGATGGCACTTTGAATGCTGCATCCTCGGAGGGAGGAATGCTGCTCCCCACATGGCAAAAGAGCAGAAGAGCCACAGAGAGACAAGAGGGGGCTAAACACACATTTTTATATTGCCACAAATCTTATCCAGAAGAGTGGAGCCCTTATGGCCTAATCACCTCTTAAAGGGTCCTGGGTCTAATATCCAGAGTCTACAAAGTAACTTAAACAAATTTATAAGAAAAGAAACAACTCCATTAAAAAGTGGCCACAGGACATGAATCAACACTTCTCAGAAGAAGACATGTATGCAACCAACAAACATGAAAAAAAGCTTAACATTACTGATCATTAGAGAAATGCAAATCGAAACCACAACGAGATACCATCTCACACCACTCAGAATGGCTGTTATTAAAAAGTCAAGAAAGAACAGATGCTGGTGAGGTTGCTGAGAAAAAGGAATGCTTTTACACTGCTGGTGGGAGTGTAAATTAGTTCAACCATTGTGGAAGACAGTATGGCCATTCTTCAAAGACCTAGAGGCAGAAATACCATTTGACCCAGCAATCCCATTTCTGGGTATATACCCAAAGGAATATAAATCATTCTGTTATAAATCATTCTGACCCATGACGGGGAACAACACACACTGGGGCCTGTCGGAAGATGTGGTGGGGTGAAGGAGAGCATCAGGAAGAATAGCTAATGGATGGTGGGCTTAATACTTAGGTGATGGGATGATCTGTGCAGCAAACCACCATGGCACACATTTACCTATGTAACAAACCTGCACATCCTGCTCAGGTACCCCTGAACTTAAAATAAAATTTGAAAAAAAAGAAGGTCTCATCTCTTAATACTGTTACAATGACAATTAAATTTCAAAATGATATTGGAGGGGACAAATATTCAAAGCACAGCATGACCCTTCAGAGAAAAAGTTTGTCAACTTCTGCTCTGATGTCCCAATCACACTCCGTTATCTTTGAAGCTGTTATTATGTAGATTGCAATCTTTTGCAGCTCCAAACCTGACATAACCTAGGTGCTTTC